>NW_026782128.1:0-600000 GCF_031769215.1 Ylistrum balloti | reverse complement strand
CTTCAGTGCCCAAATACTCTGATGTTTTCCAATTGTATACAAAGCGTAAAAATGGTCATATAATATGTTCAATTTTTTTCTGATATTTAATATAATTAACAGAAGCTTGTGCCTCAATGTTAGTGAAATAGTTTATGATATAAAATATTTTGATTGACATCATTTATCAAAATTTGACAAAGCAAACGAAAACCGACAAGACAAATTTAAGACATTTTTTAAAAATTGTTATTTCATTTGATTTGAAACTATCTGTAAATATGGCTGACCAAACCACTGATGGGAGTTTCATGTGTATTATGTTAATGGATATATATGTATAAATAAGTAGAGAAGATAATTATCCTGCAGACATATTGTGTGTGAGTATGTGTGTGTGTGTGTGTGTGTGTTTGTGTGTGTCTATCAGAATCTTTATAGAATGGTAGGTTTGCCAAAACAGTTCAAAAATGATAGATGACGTAAGTCAGAAACGTTATGGTGGTTAAAAGTCAATTGTAAATAATTGATATCATCAGTTGTTTTTCCTGATTTTATAGGACTACATGAAAGAAAGTCATTCCGGCTGACTAACAGTACAATGAATAACAGCCATAAACAGTAGAGATCAAAGTTAGAGACATTGTTCCCTAGTAATAGCCACTGACCTGTCGTCAGTGGTAGCTTATGATGGCCGCCAGTTGCGCTGTGAACGCACATGAGAGAAGATACTAGCAGAATAACAGGCGCCTTCAGCCATATGGTTTATCAGCATTAATCCCTCGTGTCATGTATACTGAAACAAAATGATGGATTTTTTTTCATATTATTGTCTTTGATAGTTGTTGTTAGCAAATTCTAGCGTTTTATGGTATCTGTTGTATAATTCTTATTTCCATACCATTTTTGTTTGTGAAAAGTCTTCTTTTATCATGTTTTTTGTTTTGTTTTTTGTTTTTTAATAATTACATTATCATCATTTCGGTTAGACTCAAAGTCAGCGACCAAGATGTTTGAAAACATATATATTTTATCCAATGATTTTGCGAACGGAAGAGTGCATTGACTGTTAAGGAGTCTTGTTTATCGGGGCCATGTTTCCCATGTACGTGTTCATCACGTGATAGAGAAATGTAGCACTGGTACGTAAACACTTTATAGAAATATGTTTAGAACTTAATAGATAGAGTATATAGCCTACAAAATTCCATTAGAACAAACTGTTATTTATTGGTATGTGATTTAGTGATGACCTTAACGACACTGGAAATGGATGTCATGTTTGTTGATTTTGTCGATAAACCACGCCCATTATACCACTGTGAAGATTAATGGTGACTTGTAATCCAATCTCAAAACACCTCTTAAACAGGATATGCTATTTTTGAAATGCAGACAAGAAAATATTTGTATCATTTCCTCTACATTTCCTAACCGTAAACACTATTTGGTACAATGGCAATATACATGATCTATATATAGTCCATATTACAATGTGAAATTCTGAAATATATTAACCTCACTAACAGTGTTCTTTCAGATAACAAATTGATAAACGAAAGAGGTACGTTCCACTTCCATCACAAATTTTATTCAGGAAATATTCTACACTACTTGCCAGGCGTTAGTGATAATAATGCCATATTTAAGTCTTCCATTATTTCGAATATTTGGTGTTTAAATGTTGCCACGTGACCTGTTTACTAACTGGTTTGATATTTTATATTCGGCTAAGTGTTCTGCCTGTTGTTGGTGTCACTAGCAGTTAGATGGTTAGATTTACTGTGGAACATGAAGTTTTCTGTGACCTACTTTCTGTTGGCTTTCAGTGTGGTACAATGTGACCCATTTCTGATATTTCAGTAAAGTACACTGTGGCCTACTTTCTGATCCACTTTTGTGAAGAATATGTGACCTATTTTCCGGTACATTTTAGAAAAACGTTCTTATTTTTTTACCCGTTTTAAGGAACTAAAGTGTGACTTACTTTATGATCCGTTTTAATCAGTATTTTGAAGGTTCTTTGTATTGTGGTAGATGTGTATCATACTATTTGAACCATCACCAACTCTCTTCGGTATAAGAAATCTAGAATAATGATTAACAAAATGATAAGAATTCAAGACCA
The DNA here is from genome assembly GCF_031769215.1 of Ylistrum balloti. Taxonomy (NCBI): domain Eukaryota; kingdom Metazoa; phylum Mollusca; class Bivalvia; order Pectinida; family Pectinidae; genus Ylistrum; species Ylistrum balloti. The sequence continues at coordinate 597,893 of NW_026782128.1, read as the reverse complement.
CTGTTGAGGAAACGCCAAAACAAACTCACAGGTACAAAGAATACAACAGGAAACACAAGACCTAACTAGAAAACGATTCCATAGAGGTACATTTGTTGTTTCCTTTATTCCAGGAAACGATCTGTAATTCAATGCAGCATATAAAAGTCATCTGAATAACATTGCTGAATGAATTAACATTACAATTTTTATCGAAAATGTTTCTACAAAAGATAAGATTAGCTTATTATTTCAAGAACTTCAAAGTTGTTTTCTAGGAAAACTTTAAAATTTGTGGTGAATGGTAACTGGAGTCCATTTCCTGATTACACAACATCTATATTTCGTTTTTCTTCTGAACTTTGTTTCATAGTAGGTTTAAGAAACAAGCCAGACAGAATGACAGAGAAAAAAAGAAAAAGGAAATTAATTTCAAGCTTTGGACGAATTTGTTTTATTTCCAATATTATTGCGTACATATCACAAATATTTACCATCGTCCTCACTTGAAGTACCATCGTATGTGCTGTTGTTTCATGATAATTGCCTACATCATGGCCTTACATTAGAAACCCAGAAACCCTTACAAGGCAGGTAATTTGACACGTGTTTCTATGACAAACAGATTACACACAAAGCACATTCACTATATCACATACCAGTTATGTGATGAACTGCATTCCCCTGAACGTGCACTGCATATTAATTTTCTTTCCAGCAATTTTATTGCAGTCGCCTACAAATGTTATAACCATAAAATTCCTTTTTAATGAATTTGCTGCATTCGCATTGCAATCCATTAGCCACCTGTTTTATCAATACACAAGTAGGTAGAAGTAAGTTGAATTAATTACGTCACAAGAGAAAGGCCATACTGAACACACTACAACAGTCAAGTAACCTTGCACCTAGGTATATGTCTGATTGTGTAATCTTTTTAATGATAAATCAACGTGGAAGGAAAGTAAGCAAGCTTGACCTTAACGCCTTAAGGAAAATTTGCATGCATTTGTATAAAACTTAACTCAATTTTGTATAATAAAAATTATACTTTTGAAACAAATATATATATATATATATTATTTTTTGGATATTGAAGGAAAAGTGAAAATAGGGTTATAAACGAATTGTATTGTATACGGTTTATTTTGTCAATACGGAAATATAATTTGAGATGTATTTTTCAAAGTTACATTACATAATCGACATACTACATAGAATAAAGGAATTTGAATATTGGTAAAAACAACAAATAAAAAGATTGAGCGGAAAACCCAAGGAAGATTAATTGTCATGAAATGTTTGGTTAGCTCATTGCTTTGAGGATCGGATTTGTATTACATGAAAGGATTTTTCAATAACTTATTACTAAATTGTAGAATTATAAATGGAATTCTGGCATGTAGATTTAACCTCGAGTAATATCCTTTCTTCTGTACACCGACCTTGAACAAGGACGATATCATGCTGAGGGGACAGTAGTTTAAATTTGTTCTTTACGTCACGAAAATGTAATTTGTCTTTAAGACCAATACACTTAATCAAACGTCTAATTTAACGATGAGTGTTTGAGTTGATAGTTATCCAAAATCCTCCGTTTTTTTTCATATCGATAAGATAACCTTTAGGATCATGTGCTATAGTTTGATAACCTTTTCAAACCCTATCTGATTTCTCTATGTTATATTTGGTTCTATATATCTTGAAGCCTTTTGAAACCGTTTGAATATAACACAACAAGCCTGCTACCTTGGGAGGCTCTACAACCCACGCTTTGTCAATTGGATTATTTTCTGAAACAACACACATGTACATAATCTGAAAACTGGTATGGCATTACCCTATTAATATCACGGATACGAGTTGCGTTTCGTATAAAAAATACAAAATACCATATCAGTAGTAGACATTCAGTAGGCATTGCACACGTCATTCAGTGGGATGACACGTAGCCTTGCCACCTTACGTCTGTTTAAACAATGACAACGTCATTGCTTGGTGCAAATCGTGACACCTAGAAAGATTACTTTGGCATATTTCTAATGTTTACAAGACAATCTCGACCGAATTACGTAACGACTTAAAACAAAGTCTTATTTTATAAATTGGCACATAGTCTCAAAGTTCACCAGAATAATCAATCATTTGTTGGCCTATCTATGTAAGTTTATCTTTCACAGACAAAAAGAAGGACTATGTCGTAGGCAGTTCATTCATATTTACATGTACAGCAGACACTCATTCATAACAATTTTATCATTATCTTGGTTAAATGCGAACAATACACACATCTATTTATAGCTATCACTCGATCTTTCCCTCAAGTGGAAGATGTCGGTGAAATAATGTGTGGTATTTCTACAAATGCTATGTTGAAATGTAAAAAAAAATAAAGGTTTCACTTTTAAGTGACCTTCACCTTTGCAGTTATCCAATGAAAACAGAGAAATTAAGTGGCCTTTGATAAAAATTGCCGAACTGTATACTTCCTTTGGAGAAGTGATTTGATGACTTGCAGAAAATGTGTAACGCGAGTGCATGCTAAACTTTATCTAGACCTCGTGCATGTGATTGTAGTAACTAAACCTGATCTAAACCTCGGACACGTGATTGTAGTAACTAAACCTGATCTTAACCTTGTACACGTGAGTGTAGTAACTAATCCTGATCTAAACCTCGGACACGTGATTGTAGTAACTAATCCTGACCTTAACCTTGTACACGTGAGTGTAGTAACTAATCCTGATCTTAACCTTGTACACGTGATTGTAGTAACTAATCCTGATCTTAACCTTGTACACGTGAGTGTAGTAACTAATCCTGATCTTAACCTTGTACACGTGATTGTAGTAACTAATCCTGATCTTAACCTTGTACACGTGATTGTAGTAACTAATCCTGATCTTAACTTTGTACACGTGATTGTAGTAACTAAACCTGATCTAAACCTCGGACACGTGAGTGTAGTAACTAAACCTGATCTTAACCTTGTACACGTGATTGTAGTAACTAATCCTGATCTTAACCTCGGACACGTGAGTGTAGTAACTAATCGATGAGTGAAGTAACTAATCCTGATCTAAACCTCGGACACGTGATTGTAGTAACTAATCCTGACCTTAACCTTGTACACGTGCGTGTAGTAACTAATCCTGATCTTAACCTTGTACACGTGATTGTAGTAACTAATCCTGATCTTAACCTTGTACACGTGAGTGTAGTAACTAATCCTGATCTTAACCTTGTACACGTGATTGTAGTAACTAATCCTGATCTTAACCTTGTACACGTGATTGTAGTAACTAATCCTGATCTTAACCTTGTACACGTGATTGTAGTAACTAAACCTGATCTAAACCTCGGACACGTGAGTGTAGTAACTAAACCTGATCTTAACTTTGTACACGTGATTGTAGTAACTAAACCTGATCTAAACCTCGGACACGTGAGTGTAGTAACTAAACCTGATCTTAACCTTGTACACGTGATTGTAGTAACTAATCCTGATCTTAACCTCGGACACGTGAGTGTAGTAACTAATCATGATCTTAACCTTGTACACGTGATTGTAGTAACTAATCCTGATCTTAACCTTGTACACGTGATTGTAGTAACTAATCCTGATCTAAACCTCGTACACGTGAGTGTAGTAACTAAACCTGATCTTAACCTTGTACACGTGAGTGTAGTAACTAATCCTGATCTAAACCTCGTACACGTGAGTGTAGTAACTAATCCTGACCTTAACCTTGTACACGTGATTGTAGTAACTAATCCTGATCTAAACCTCGTACACGTGATTGTAGTAACTAAACCTGATCTAAACCTCGGACACGTGAGTGTAGTAACTAAACCTGATCTTAACTTTGTACACGTGATTGTAGTAACTAATCCTGATCTAAACCTCGGACACGTGATTGTAGTATCTAATCCTGATCTAAACCTCGTACACGTGAGTGAAGTAACTAAACCTGATCTTAACCTTGTACACGTGATTGTAGTAACTAATCCTGATCTAAACCTCGGACACGTGATTGTAGTAACTAAACCTGATCTAAACCTCGGACACGTGATGGTAGTACTTCCATTGCCGACACGTCGTTGACCGGCATTCTTCCAATGATTTGTGAGAAAACCGCATGACAACTGTTTCACAATATGTAACAAGCTTTTTCTATTCCCAAACATCTTAAATATCCTCCGTTATTTGATGATACTATTTCATACTTCCTTATATGTACAAAATAGCCATGGTTTAATCTTCTCAGCCGGTCACGTGTCTGTATGCATTATTCAGAATGTTATATCATTATGTACAGTTATAGATACTAGTGTGCTGAATGGTGTAGTAGTTTGGCCAAGTCTTGACATTATGTCTGGTATGTTTTCCGAAGTTTGTCTCTTATAGATGTTACAAATACTAAGCTTAAGGCATGTTCGTACAGCAGCACAGTCAAGGAGTTTGTATGTGCATTATAAAGTACATCCTACGTATTTTTATACTAAATTTCTCTCGAATGGTTACATAGTGTTTAACGTCCTCTCAACATCTATTATCATTTAAAGATTGCCTCCTAAGCATGCGAGGTGAATACACGTGTTGTGTTAAATGCATGTCTTTGTGGGAGACTGCTATGTGTCGGCGTAAACTTCCTTGAATTTCGAGGCTAGTGCACCTCCTTATATAGATGATGAGATTTCTTTCGATCACGATGGATTTTCTTCAGTTGCCTCCTCGGCTTCAAAATTAGGCTCTGAACATCACTGACGAGTCCTAGAAGGACGGAACAGCTGTAAGATGACATTTATTTCATTGTCTGGTTCTACGTTATCTAGATTGTTAAAAGGTGCGACTCGCTTGTGTGTCTTTTGTACAACTCTTTGATAATGTGGAAGTGAAGCTGACTTCAGACTTTTTCTTTAAACAGAAAGTCTTTTAAAGCAGCTGCACGTGTTCAATAACAACCGATACCATATTCCTGTGGACATTTTAATGAATCGTGTAGGCTGCTGTGGACACTGTTTTACATAAGTTACCCTATATAAACATATATATTATGTAGATTGTCTGCAGTATGTGCCTGCTCTATTTCACATTATACTGTGAAATTACGAAATTGATTGAGTTATATGGGGTAAGTGTTCCTCCCCGTCTAGGTCATGACATTTATTTCAACCTATTTTTTCATTTCATCACTACTTTGGTCCCAACAATAACGCAGTCGCATAAATTTGTTTAATTCACCAATTAGTTATAATCTCTCTTTCTTTCCCTGTCTGTTTCCTGTGACGCCAGGTCTTTTTTTATTTGTGACTCTCTTAGAATACAATACTTTGAGAGATATTTCATATCAGAAACCGTACCTTCTCGATTTGAACTTTGATTGTCACACATGGAAAACGATCGTAGGTTTTTTCGCTTACTTTTTAATGAACCCGTGCAGGAGCACGTGGAAAGCATATGCCTGCAATATTTTCTGACTTCATGTCATATGAGACGACGAATTAAAGGGCAACCTTAGAGTTGCAATTTCTTTGATGCCTTCTGTTTGTGTGTGTAGGGGTGGGTGAGCCAACGAATAGGGACAACTGGTTTGTTCAACAAGATGATCGTGGGAGGCGACCAAAAGTGTCCTTCCTTCAGAATCGGGAGTTTTCTTCGGTGTCCTCTACTAAGGGGCTATTGGAGGAACCAAAAGAGATTTGCTGCCTTTTCCATTTCATTCTTTGCTTTTACACCACTATTCCAGTCCCTTTTGAAATCTATTCTTATATGACCTTGACCCTAGAAGTTACAAGAACGTTCAACACCGTAAAGATATATCTAATTATGAAGAGTAGTGTGATAAATAGAATCTTATACTTGTTGAAATATCATATAACATTAACTGCATTCTTCATTAATATTGGTATAACAACCATGTTTAATGTTAAAGAATTGAAATACATCAACATGACTTGGTTAAGTGTATGAGATCTTATTTGTTTGTTTTACATCTGTTAAATACATCGCTATGTTCATGAAGAGAAATCCTACCAGTTTATATCGTCATTGGTTCATGTCTTACGATGAAAATGACTGAGAGACGATCATTGAAAATGTTATCATATTTATATAGAAATGTCCATTACCAAAGTCCCTTTTGTCTCTTCAATTACAATTTTGTCTTTCTTTCCATCCATGTTGTTTTTCTTTCCATTCGTTGTCTTTTCAGTTTCTTTCTATGGCATAATGTTGCCTGTCCTTTTGTTTCGGTCTCTAGTCTGTTCCAGGTGTTATATTTCCTTTTGTTTGTATCATAGTCTATTGATAATACTCTTTTAATTTTACTTTTGTTTTTACCTCATTTTTTGGTGTTTTGTTTTGGTTTTGTTTTGTTTTGTTTTTTGTTTTTTGCTTTCATGTCGCCTTTGCCTCGTTCTTATTTTAAACCAGTGTTATCGGAATAAGTCTTTGTTTTCTCAACCATGTTTAACTTGATTTTTTTTCCAATTAGATGCAAACTGATTAGAAATAATACTAAATATTTAGGGCACATGCAAACAGTCTAATATATTTGATGTCTTGCTATAATGATATAAATATATGAAATAGTATGCATAAGAAAGTGAAATTAATTGTCTTCATCAAAATAAAATGCGGATGACAACGTTTTCATTTGGCTTATCCTCAATATGAAATACCATGATATTTATAAAAGAAAGAAGAAAGAAATGTAAGGAGGTCAGAGAATCATATTTCTTTCAATCAGTAAAGCATTTGAAGAAATTCATCATGATTGTTTCATCTAAAATTTATTTCTTGTTGTGTGCTTCATAATGAAAAGAATTCCTAAAAATCATTCATAAGGAAAATTGCACCATAACATGCTTCCAATATTTACGTAACCCTGATTACCCTGGCGGTATATATAGTTTTCTCTGATCAGACTGGAGATATCGCTTAACTATCTTCCGTAAACCTGAGGTTATCCGTCTAGTTATATCTGAGTAGACGGAAGAAATCGACAAACTACATCCTGTAACCTGAAGTTACCGTTGAGTTATCAGACTAATAACATCAACAAACTACCGCCGGTACACCTAAGCTTAATCGTCTAATTACATCTAGTTAGAATGAAGATATTTATCAACTTCTTTCGGTAAACCTGAGGTTACCGTCTAGTTACTTCTGGCCAAACTGATAAAGTCAACAAACTACATCCGGTAGACCTGAGGTTATCAGTCTTGTTACATCTGGTTAGACTGGGGATATCGACAAACTACCTCCAGTAAACCTGAGGTTATTCAGTCTTGTTACATCTGGTTAGACTAGGGATATCGACAAACTACCTCCAGTAAACCTGAGGTTATCTATCTAGTTACATCTGGTTAGACTGGGGATATCGACAAACCACCTCCAGTAAACCTGAGGTTATCCGTCTAGTTACATCTGGTTAGACTTGGGATATCGACAAACCACCTCCAGTAAACCTGAGGTTATCTATCTAGTTACATCTGGTTAGACTGGGGATATCGACAAACTACCTCCAGTAAACCTGAGGTTATCCATATACTTACGTCTGGTTAGACTGGGTATATCGACAAACTACCTCCAGTAAACCTGAGGTTATCTATCTAGTTACATCTGGTTAGACTGGGGATATCGACAAACCACCTCCAGTAAACCTGAGGTTATCAGTCTTGTTACATCTGGTTAGACTGGGGATATCGCCAAACTAGCTCCAGTAAACCTGAGGTTATCTATCTAGTTACATCTGGTTAGACTGGGGATATCGACAAACCACCTCCAGTAAACCTGAGGTTATCCATCTACTTACGTCTGGTTAGACTGGGGATATCGACAAACTACCTCCAGTAAACCTGAGGTTATCCGTCTGGTTACATCTGGTTAGACTGGGGATATCGACAAACCACCTCCAGTAAACCTGAGGTTATCTATCTAGTTACATCTGGTTAGACTGGGGATATCGACAAACTACCTCCAGTAAACCTGAGGTTATCTATCTAGTTACATCTGGTTAGACTGGGGATATCGACAAACCACCTCCAGTAAACCTGAGGTTATCCATCTAGTTACATCTGGTTTGACTTGGGATATCGACAAACTACCGCCAGTAAACCTGAGGTTATCCGTCTAGTTACATCTGGTTAGACTAGGAATATCGACAAACTACCTCCAGTAAACCTGAGGTTATCCGTCTAGTTACGTCTGGTTAGACTGGGGGTATCGACAATCTACCTTCGGTTAACGTGGGGTTATCCGTCTATTTACATCTGGTTAGCTAGATGTCTTTTTCTCTTGGTTTATCCGGATAATCAGTTAATAAAATGGTGATAACTCTCGTTACAATGGTGTCATTTGGTGAACCTCGTAGACTGTTCCTTGATCAATCTTGTAACCATGGTGATATTGTTGTTAACCTTGTGTTATCTAATTAGTTACATTCGTCCATTGTTGATACTTGTTTTGATAACAATTGTGACATATGCTATCAGTTTCTGTAATCGCTAACTAATTTAGATAATTCAGTTTCTCGTCGTGTGGAGAGATTTACATTATAAAATTATATTGGAGAACTTTCTATATCCATCTTATAAGAATTAACACAAAAACAACACAGCAAATGCTATCCTGTTCATGGATTGTCCAGTTAAGCGGACCAGTCGGTTCTTGTCGGTCCTATCGTGAAATTCCGTTTAATGGACTGATTTTAAAGTAATAATAAAACCACAGAAAACCAGCACCCCAGTAACGTTGTCATTCCTTGGTAAAAAATTCATGTGTAAACCTCATCCTCCTTATCAATAGCAAATTGGCCACAGATACTTGGAGAAGTTATCGTCCCATATATATATATATTCTCACTTCAAATCCAATCTGTCACACGTGTCTCTGTTATATCAACAAATTTCATCGTTGCTCATTATTTCGGTTATAAGACATGACAATAAGCGGTTCCCTAAATAAAAATTTCTTTAAAAGAAAGTTCAGTCGCTGAAAAATCTTCAGTTTGCTGTGATCTGCTCTGTTGTTTATCCGTTACAGATCATCACGTATCGATCAGATCATACCTATGTATTAGAAGCGATTTTTTCTGTCTTAAAATGTTTAAGTTAAACTGTGTCTACTGAACATAATTTGACTGCTGCATGATGATGGTTATTTACAACTTGACTTTGACAAGACAAGATTTACACAGTATATCATCATAGGTATGTAACGTCACACCATTAGACCGCACACGTTGACCAGCGTCTGAATAAAACTTTTGCCATAGCTAAGAGCAAAAAATCGCCCATAAGCAGTTCATGTTTTCTACGAAAATCTATTTTGAGGAATATATTGGTAAAAATTTACTTTTATTTTATTACAGTATAAAAAGGCAATAATTCTAATTAGTAGGTAGATATATGTTTACTTATTTTTCAGACATAAGTTGTTTTCTTTAACACCTGGCAAGGATTGTTAGTCACCGTATATTGTCTTGTGGCTTACCTATAAAATACGTAATAGTCCTACGTTCGTTTTCTCTTTTATGTTCCGAAATAGATTTATAAAACTAACATAAATTTGACAATACAAATGTTCCCGACGTTGTCTGTTGTCATAACCATTCAAAACCACAACTAATCCTTACCATATACGTTTTGTTGAACATTTGCCACCTGGTTTTTGCTAATTAGTGAAATTATCAAAATGGACAACATTAATTAAGACTGATATTTACAACCGACACTTACTGTTATTTATCCGTGTATGGTTGTTGAATCAGTCGTAATTTTGTCAGTTTATGCATTAATTGTACAGGACCATATGTTAAAGACAACACATGAGTCGTTTGTGTCACACTTCACATAGCTCTACATAGTTCTACGCTTTCTATACCCTTCACAGACCGCTAATGCTCAATATTAAATCAATTTGTCTTTTATTATTTGAGGAATTGAAATATTTTCCAACTTTAGAGTATTTTTTCCTTTTTCCTATATTTTATTTTTAAAGATACAATACACATTTTACATATCGCTTTATTTTCATCACGTTATCATCGGAGTAAATTAAGTTAAACCGTTTTCTACATTGAAGAACACCTTGATTAGTAATCGTTTTAATATCTATTTCTCATATTAAATCTGTCATTTATGTAGCATGTAATTGTAATGTAAATCTAGTTTGATAACAACATCGAAATATTGCCGTTTAAAATTAACTGCAAGTAAGTAGCGAAACAAAACAAAACAATAAAACAACAAACAAACAAAAATCTCCACGAAACAAACGTTCGATCTGTTGATATAATGAAACTTAACCGAAACTGAGAAATCCCACGTGTGTATATACAGAAGTACAAAAACAAACAGCGACAGTAATTGTAAAACTGTTAATCAGATCTATTTAGCGACATTATTTTAACGGAATTCTAATTAAAAAAAAAAAAAAAAAACATAAATGTTTATTACCGCTTTACGTACCATAAACAAATATTACTAATTCAAAATATCAACAGTAAATGTAAAATTCCAACAAAATTAACTGTAAACAGTGACAAATACAAAACACAAAACTACCAGGCTTTAAAAACTTACACATGATCGCGATTTCTTTTCTACCATTACTCAAAGTAGAGTTTTGATTAGCGATGGATAGTCTTCAGAAAAATTGTACACATACATCCAAGATAATGGCAGTTTTCAATACAAATTGAGATTACCTATCAATAAATCATAATTTCTGTTATTAACTTCGTTTTTTTAAAGAATAGAAATAAACATCAAATTTGCTTTTCGTTAAAATTGTTTACAGTTTTATTTTGATCCGTGAGTCGGGTACATGTTTATATTTTGTAAATTTTCAAATCCACGAAGTTCCTTTTTAACAGCATTAATTTAACAGTTTATTTCTCCATAACTTTGTCATCTTTTTGTCTCTGTGTATAAACAAATTTCCACATTTAATCCAAATTATATTTCGTAGTAAGATATCTATCAGAGGCAAAAATAATAAAAAATATGACAAAGTTTAATTAGAACCAAAAATTGACCTAATGATGTCAAATTCGGATTTGAAAACAATGAATTCACTTTGTTTTTCAAAGTGGAAATATAATATAGGAAATATGGTAAGAAAATCGGGATATTTTTTCATTAAAAGTATATGCAAATACAAAGAAAAAAGTGTGAATGAAACGTAATAAGGAATTACCAGATCGCAATAAATCCCGTGACTAATATGTTTATTAGATCTCTAGACACATACGAACATAATGCACAGGAAGTGATATGAATATAGATCAGCTGATTTACAACATGACATCTTTCTTATTATTTACATATAATAATCCGAAAATCAAATAAAACCACATGTCAAGCGTCGAGTTTAATCCCAGGGAATTCAGTTCGGGACAAAAAATGCGTGTTCGAATTTCCAAAGGATTAAACAGACAGAAAGAGATCGGGAAGAACTGATTAGATCCACGGAGGCAAGGATTGAAATGAAGCAAAATAATGGTAATATCACAACCTTGTTCAGATTCTTTAGAAGCTAAATATGGGGCGGAATATCACTCAATGTAATTATCAAGTATATTCATTAAGTGACTTCAGCTTCAGGGCAAAACAAGGATGCCTAATCTCACCATCGAAAATATGTGTGAGAAAACATCACGTATTCATACGTCAGATTGAGAAATGTATGTGTTCAAATTCATCTTTCGTTTAATAATATTATTCATGAATTTTGGTAACTTGGAATAAATCTGATAGAAAATAATTAAAAAGACAACTAGAATTACTTCAGATATCTTAAGATATTCAAACATCGAAATATATGCTAATTATTTTACAGATGTTATAATTGGTAAGTATAAATAAATTGGGGGATTTTATGAAAATTTTAATTGAGTTGATCAAAATAATGGCTATTTGTGAAAGTTGAATATTCAAAATAAATTTGTCCTTATAATAGAGACAGAAATGAATTTCAAGTTCAAATAGCTGGAACTGTGCACACATTCTACCAAATGCAAATAATTTATTTGTTTGCATATAATTTTGTTTTCGTTCCAGATTTCATTAGCAAAATTAGTCTGTGAACAGTATTGTCATCTCTGTGACCTTTTTGGACATGTACCGCTGATTACATTGTACAAATAACGAAGAAACGAGCGTCAGAATGCATTATTTATCTCTAAATTATTCAAGGCCAAACATACCGTCTGACATGAGAATATAAGGCAGCCATTGTCGATGTTGTTCATCTTGGAAATGAATCGCATCGTTTCTAATCGCATCTCAAACTCTAAAGGGCGTACACGTGGCAAAAGTTAAGCTTATCTCCTGCTTCTGGTGAACTTTGATTAATACAACTATCCTCTAGCACATCGCACGTGTCTTGTGGTGTCTGGTAGAAGCAACGAGACATTACCGCAATTCTCAAACGAAATTGCTCTGATTTAAAAGTCTTTCCGATTGGTATTTATGAATTCTTGTCCTCTATAAAACGAACATATCATGGCGATGTGCGTAATATTTCATCAAACATAAAAGGCTATCAAATATGATTAGATTTTTCATGCCGTTTTATATCAAACATTAACATAATCTATTTTTGGTATAACATATGTCAACAGTTTTGACAAATAATGTATGAAGAAAAATGAATTACTTATCTTATAATGTTTCTGTATGAAATGTACACAAGAATATATTTCAAACACAATTTACATCCCACAAAACAGGTTGTACAACCTTCCGGCTATAGCAGACCTTCAATGCTCTCGTTTCCATGTCTTGTATAACAAGATGTAAATATGGCGTAAAATCGGAAGTTCCGGTTTTCTACTAAAAATAATCAAATGGATCTCAGGCCTTATTTTGCTACGGAATATTTAGACGAAAGACATAATATTATCAAATGAAAATGATAAAACTATTATGGTATTTGAAATCAACATAGAAATGATATTAAAAAATATCTTTTGTGACGTGACGCTAATGAATGGGTTTTAAACTACTGGGAAATCATTGCCTACTCGAAAAATTTTGTCTGCAAAATTGATAATGACACATGTCAATTAACAGAACACAAAGCTACTTAAGTAAACAGGATGTTTGTGATAAATTATTTTAAACCATGATTACTAAAATAATTCTATGAAAAGCTTTAAAACAAAATCTGATATATGAAAATATAAATCATGAATTGACGAAATAAGGGGACGAAATAATGATGTGTATATTAGGAAACATATTTGCATAATCACTAAGAAAGAGTTAATGTTGTCTTGTCCGGTGTAAAGACTTGAGATCATTGATAAGTCAACAAATAGTAGCGACATAACAAACAGAATCATATCTCAATCGTTTACCATATTTCTTAAATAAATGCTTTGATTTGATTTATAACAAGTTTAAATAATACACATTTGTTTGTCTGAAAATGAGATATATTACATAAGAAAGACTAGAATGAGATTTCTTAAATGCTGTGTAGCTAGGGCAAAAGTGTATATCATACAAATTTGGTTGTCTGAAAATGACGTAAACTACATAAGAAAGAATAAATGATTCCGACATATACGAATCTCAGTAACTATGATTTATACCTGTGTAAAGTAACACCGTATCATATTTCAATGGTTACATAACAGGGCGTGTCTTTTTTCTCGTCCACATAGTCCAAAACTGTTCAGCTTATCGATCATTCAGCTAAAGTTTCAAAACAATATATTTTTGTTTGATAAATGAGAAAATATTTCAGTATTTATAAGACAAACATAACCTATTCATGTACTGTTGTTTTATAAACTTTTAGTTACGTCATTAAACATCCAAATTTGAAAAAAAATCGGATTTATTAATAAATTCTTTTGTAGTTAAGCTAATCATGTTTCTTCAAACCATACTCTCGAATACAATAGCACAGATTGATTCAATTTTGACACCGGAAGAAAACAAAGTCTTTGGAATTCGGTCGGAACTCTCTAACAATGTATGTTTGTAATCAACAATTTTTGATCAGGATTGAAATCACCACAAAAATTTGTATACTCAAACATTACTTCCCTGTTGACAGCTAAATAATATGTTTACAACAGTTCATTTATAAAACCTTGACATGTATATTTGTATGAATCTTTGAATTTGTCCGTTTAATAATGAACACCATTTCTTTTTCTGTGTACTTATCATTCCTAATATCCATTATATCATTATAACGTGTTTCACAGCATGTCTTTGTACTACTGCTAATTATCACTATTCATGTTCCAGTCATTGTCTTGGTGCCAAAAAGGCACGTCGAAAGTGTCCCCGCCATCGTCCTTGTATTATAGTAAGCCAAGTGTTTACACTTATTTCCAAGTCCGTCTTGATGTTATTATATGTCACGTGGTACATATTCCCAAGTCCGTCTTAATGTTATTGTATGTCACGTGGTACATATTCCCAAGTCCGTCTTAATGTTATGGTATGTCACGTGTTACATATTTCCAAGTCGTCTTGATGATATTGTATGTCACGTGGTGCATATTGCCAAGTCCGGCCTTGTTTTATAGTATGTCACGTGTTTACGTATTATCATACTTATGATGTGTTACAGCACTGTATGTCACGTGTTTACTTGTTGCCACATTTATGATGTGTTACAGTACTGTATGTCACGTGTTTACATAGTGCCACTCCCGTGATTGGTTACAGGATGTCATGTGTTTACATAGTGCCACGCCCGTGACGTGTTTCATTATATCACGTGTTTATGTGTTGCCACACTTATGATGTGTTACATCATGTCACGTGTTTACGTGTGTTTACATGTTGATACACTTGCGATGTGTTACAGTAATTTCTAGAATCACATATTCCATAAAATATCGGGAGGGGGTCTTTGATATCTAGCCTTGTTGTAAATTTTACGGGAATCAAACATATTTTTAAAAATCTCGAATGTGAATCATACTTCACAAACTTAACAGGATGATGGGGATTACTCAAAATGAAGCAGCATTATCAAAGACTGTTTTTAAACAAACGTTTGTGTTCGGAATAGATCATATAAAAAAGGCAGGAGATCTTTAACATCGTTTGACCATTCATTTTATTGACAATCCAACAAAGGGTAGAGGGGTAAAATGTACAGAATATTCATGTTAGTTTGATATTACGGTATCCTATAAAACTTGTCTTATTCTCGGTGTATAACAGACAATGATGCATTGTTAAATGTGAAAAAAAAACAAACAAAAACAACAACAACAACAACAAAACTCAAAATTCAAAAACTGTATGGCATCCAACTCCATTGTGAACTAAACATCTTGTGAAATGGTCTAATCAAGTCAGCGAAAACAAATTAACATAGAATAGAGAGTCCTTATTTATCACAAGAAGTTTGTAAAACGTTATGACAATTTATTTTCTATAGCCAAACCGCGTTAGAAGTAAACATTAATACACACACATACATATTAAATCTACTGTCGATAACCGGTTGTGGGTCCATACCTGGAGCTGAGTTTAGAGAATAGAAAAATTTGAGAAACCTTTGCGTGTTGTCATTTTTCAATATTCACGAAGAAACGCACAGAGGAGTGGCGAAATTGCTTTTTTGCTAACCGGGGCGCCTTTTTGTATAATGACAAAGCGATTCGTTATTTGCAATTGAAATAAAAAAAAATCCAAATGACTTGGTGCCAAATCAATATGTGTGAAGTTTAAAAGAATTATGTATAATGAAATCATTATCGTCTTCACTTCAAAGGTAGAGACCGACTACATAATGAAAAGAAGATTTTAAAAGTGTTGATGATTACAAGGTTAATCATACATTTGATAATTAGTTTTATTTAAACTCGTAGTCATATTTCAACATTACAAAAAAAAACATATTTCATAGGTATGACGACGCAAACGATTTTTTGTGTGTTTTACCTTCGCAATAAAAAAAACGGATATCATCGTTTTAGTTGTACAACCATTGCGATATAATGTGCTAACAATGCTGAATGGACGTTTTTCATCAATTTTAATCACAGGTATAAAGTATGAAATTCCAACTCAAAATAAAAAAGGGTATACTGCGAAATAGGAACAAATGAATTATTCAACGGGAATTCTTGATGATGGGATGCAAAGAGAATGTGACAAGGTAATTGGGAAGATTAAGCCTGTCCTGCTTCAACGACGACATCTGCCAGAGGTCTCCCTTTCTACTCCTCTCATGTTTTATTGATATACTCCAATACTTAAACAAAGACATGCTACCAACGTAATACTAACACGGTGAAACGAGTTTAAGATATGAAAAGAAAATAACATAGAGAATGCTAAGAATTGAAAGGAAATATTCGGTTTCCTTGTGCGATATGAAACAGCACAAGTTGATGGTCGTTATTTTGCCTGGTGGTTCCGGTGTTGTTTACTTTGTTCTCATTTGAGAAGGTGACATTCTGTACTTGGTTTGACGAAGATTTACATGGTAGGTCTCGTCGATGAAGCAGAAAACGCTTACTCTTTAGGAACAACTGGTCTTATTTTTCTGGTACTTTTTCATGAGCCTGCGAGTGAATCGATTTTTTGTTCATATCTTGCCCTAGTTTTATCAACTTTGAGTTTGTATAAAGGTCTTGTTGATACCAACCCATCAAGGCTTTATCACATCAGTCGTCTCATCACAAGAAGGAAACAAATCCCAACAACAATACGTCCGTCCAACTATCATGTTTATCATTGAAATTGCAATATTGTGTATTGTTTTCTTCGTCCTTCGGTCTCGAAGATGACCAAGAAATTAGTGGGCTAGAGCAGGGCGTTCGGAGATTGCTGTTGAGGCCAACTCAGGATCCTCTTCCATGGGCTTGGATATCATTGCGATATAAAGCACATGCTTTTGAATATCAAATCACCTGTGAAATGCAAATAACATAGGTTTGGGATGTTTAATTATTTCAAGAGACATATTATGTTTTAATAAATCACCAATACAGTTTTTCGAAACGTTTGAACACGAGAGCATTTGAACGTTTGATCACAGTAATGAATTGAATTCAAAAGTATAGTTTGGAATTCAGTTAAAATGATGATGAAACTGTTTGCATGTTCAAAATTTCAATTAATTTGTTTATTAAGTAAGTTACCACTGAACCTAGAAGTTACCATTTAAACTATCTCAGATATATGGTTTCGGCAAGTTTTTAATATCATTCACACAATGCATTATTGACCAATCGAGAACGTTTCCAATAAACCGTATTTATTGGATTAAGTAATATAGCATATTTTGATCAGTCATTAACTGCCTTTACTGATATCTGGTATCAACCATAGGATCTTAGCCGTGTGTAATGATATATACCTTTTTTTGTGTTGATTTATTTCATATCCTCTTTCGTTTAAAGAGTTTAAGAAGAAGCAGAGATGTGTGTAACAAATTTGCAATATCTGTTTCATAGGAATCTATTCCAAATAGGACCTTCAGAGGATAAAAATGTTCGAGTTTGCATTATGCTTATGTTGACATGTTGATATTTTCTTGTTGTTTATGAAACAAAATAGAACAAAGGTCTCAAAAATAGCAATTCTTTTAATAGAATAAATCAATAAATACATCACGTGACTCTTTGTTCAACTGTTGTAAATATAATCGACCAGACAATCAATACATCAATCAGAAAACCATATATCACAACATTAGAGTGTCAGGTTTGAATGTGATGATATTGCAGGTTTATGTAACTTGTATTTTGAAATTGTCACAACTAAAACAAATTGCACAGCAGCATTATTCCGAACCGTGCTTAATGAACACTAACAAATACATTCGGTCTCTTGTTTATCAAATAATTGTATTTATGCAGTTTTGTTACGATCCAGCAATGCTTAACCTCCGAAAAACAAAAAAGATTACTCTCACCTGATTGCCTTCTTTATTACGCTACAGTAATCAAATGTTGATGAAAGGTTATTCATGTGAGAATAAATATTCAATTTAACACGCAAAACACAAGCATCTGACATTTTCTTTAATGTTCAAGAAACTCTATCAAAGTAGCATGAACATGTGCACACGTGCGTCTCAACTTACAATTCTAAAGAACAGGTTAGTATTGTTCTTCATAATTTTGAATCGGCAGTATTTACAAAAGGCTTGTAAAAAAATACAAAACATTCGATCTCATCAACAACCCTGCGTATCTCGAGATTAAACTTCTCTTAAGATATGAAGCAAACGAAATCTTTCTAGGGTAATTAGTTCAAAAGAGAAGTTTTGCTATGCAGATTCTCCCTTGTTACCGTATAATTCAATAATGTAATAATACCGGAGAACATTATGGATCAGAAGGCCGTCTTTGCCTTTGATTACAATATCGCCATCATCCCTTGAGATGCCAGCTAACTGATTTGCCTGCCCATTACTGGAGTGTTTCCGCTGTTCCCCCAGGCCCCGGGTCCAGTACGGTAGGTGGTAGGATCTCACTGCCCCACGACCATACAAGCAACACCAATCGTGGGAATATTTGTCCTTCGTCTTGTGTCTTTACAAAAAACAAACAGATTCTGGTCCCTCGATTCTATTTTCGACGAAATGATATTCTGGATTTTCTTTCTCATCACTAGATAATTATACAGACGTGTGGTGTGTTGAAAATTATTTTAAAAAATCACATTTACATTTCTTAAGACATCACGTCCCACGCGCATAAAGTATTAGTCGAAACGTAACGTATACACTATTGTCCCTGTATTTTTAATCTTTTTTATAAAGTCGCTAGTTTACATATACATTAAGAATATCAAAGAATTAGACGTGAACGATCTATCAAAACGTGATCCGTTTTGTAAAGAAATTATGAATGTGTAAACACAAGTTATTTACTATACGAGAACCAAAGGACATATTTGTCCAGTCTTGTAATTCATTGTTTGGTTACAATGAATTTAATTCTGAATTTCTTACGAAAGGTGATAATTACATGTTCATCTTTTGTACAACACTATTAAAAATCACTCTTAGTGTTACCTATGTGTTATACAAGTACATCAGGTTAACGAATTCTACATAATAATCACAATATTTGAATTTAGACCATTTTGAAACTTTGCCAATGACTAACAGAAACTCTTTCGAAACGTTTTTACTTTTTGTTTTCAACATAACATATCACCATGTTATTTTCCATTTTAACTACAAGAAATTATCTGTCAACAACTGCACAAATACCGGCCGTTAAATTTGACCACTGGACTGTATATAAAGTGATTTTCTATACCTTCTTCATGAAAAATTAAACCGTATCTGATTTCACACGGACTATTGGCATAGACGACCACACATATCTTCCTCAGTTTGCACAAAATCAACCTAAATAACATGCATCCTTATTAAATAATATAATCTCCCGCACACCTCAAGTCAACGTGCGTTAAATAGAGTCTGGCAGAACCCACTTGAGCATATTGCGATTCACAGTTTGAATGAAGCGCACTACAAACAACGTAACACTTTTGAAAGCACCAACATGTTGTTGTTCATACGTGAACCAAACGAAAATTGTTACCTTGAAATATGACCTCCAGAGCTATTATATAACGCATGATTTCCGGAGAAAATACAAAACGGAGGTTAAAATACCTCATTTCTATCTCGATTTAATGTATTGTTGATAATAATTTACACAGGTACATACCCATTAGCTCCAATCAGCCCGAAAGGCATGTGCATCGGCGCGTTCTTCTACATTATTCACACAAGAACAGAACCAAGTCGCACAGCTAACAACTTTCACGGCTATTTGCCAATCGTGTTTAATCAGCATATATATTAACGCCTTTCTAGGGTCAGTTTCAAGCTAAATGAAATCAGGGCTTGCAGCCATCCACATACTGATGCTTTTCTATTTGAAATGGATAAAGACATAACCAGAATACGTTTTTCATAGCAACAATTTCTTTTATAATTCCATCAGTTTCGTTTTCCACATTCCCTACAGTCGCTGATTACGTGTGATCTGATCTACATTAGGATATTGATAGCGAATGCAATGTTGCTGTGTCATTTTCGCTTCTATACTGATTCAGGATTCAAAAATTAGTATTCTACATGGTGTTCGGGAGGTTTGTCGAGGTCTAATATTGCCAGTAGCGGAGGCCACCCCTGTCGTCGTCGACGCCCCGAGAAGGTATGATAACTGCTTCCATTACACAAGCCTTAATTGGTTCCAAAGTAAGCCTGTTCCCACGTGGTCCTATGCAGGACAACCTGTCGGGGTTATCTGTTCTACAATATAATGGGTAGATCAAAGCACCTAGCACAATATTTCTCGTATTATCCCGATAGTAATATGGTGATTTTAGACAACACAGAAAAGAGTAAAACCTCTACAAAAGGTATTTGAAAACAATCTATTTCTCTCACATTTCCGACCTAGAGGGAAATTGAAGAAAAATAGATGAAGTGATTTGTGTAGATCCATTGAACACACAGCATCTAGGTGATATTATGCACGAAACAGGTCGTTATCACAGTAGGCTAGCCACACCATCAATATCTAAACATCGGTGCCAACTTAATTACTTAAACTCACAGCAGCTTCATCTCTAAATTCTAATACAACTAACTGATGATTAAGCACAATATTTAATTTAACATGTCTATTTTCTTCCGTTCCCTAAAAACTTGACTTTGATGTGCAGGTGGGTATTTCATCTAAAAAACAAACATGAATAGAGGCAGTTTCCGAGCTCAATTCTAAATTTGGAACATCTTTATATTTACGTTAAGTTCATAGAGAATGAATGTTACAGTAAGAAGTTAGTTTTATTCAAAGATGCAACTTGATTTGTTTACTGAAAATTACAATATTTCAACTGGAATTTTAATATATTTGTATTCAGAACCACTTTGAATAAATATTTTTTAATAACAAACGCCTCTTTTAAAAACCTTCGCTAAAACTACCTTGCCAAGAACAGGAATATCATTTTGAATTGATGCAAGAATTTCTCAACGTATTGAATGTATAAAAGCGTGCATCTGGCAAACTCCTATTACATCGACAGATATCAATTTACTACCTTCTTTTAAAACCTTAAACCAGATATACCTAAATCTATTTCAGAAGGTAGTTGGTGCATCTCCACATTCATATCTTAATTTTCGTTCCGTTTTTTTTTTTTTTTTTTCTAATTTGACTTGCAGGTTTCCAAATGTTTGGTCCAAAGAATCACTGAAAAATCTTTATAAGGATTAAACAACTATATGATATATTTAACTTCTTTATAAAGCATATAAGTATTTCATTAAAACAACAAAAATTCCTAAAGGCTGAACATACACATCAAGGTTCAGGTAAAACAGCTTTGATCAAATCTCCCAGTTGGAGAGCATTCCGTCTAATAAATGTTGTTTTTTTTTTTTTTTTAAGGTAGTTTTCGGTGGTCAGGTGCAGGTGGAATTTATAATCAAGATAATTATAATTTTTTATGTAATATCTTTAACATAAGAGCAAAATCGGAGAGCTTAGATTAGGGCCATTTTTCTCACCAGTACCTTGATGTTTGAGAGTGAATTACCAAGGAATTCATTTGGCATCTGCAGCTTTGCAATATCCATTTGTGGATTTGAAAGTAATTCCAGTTTCTGTGTTATATGTGACAAATTTTAAACCAAGCAAAATTTAAATAATTGATGTTTTTTTTTTATATATATGAAAAGTTTTCTACAAGTTAACCACATAATCACTAAGTACTGATAAATAGATAATAATTTTTATATTTACGTAACGTTTTCTAGAAATTAAACACATATTCATTAAATAATCAGTGATGTATTTTAGTCTGGTTGATAGGCTGCCAGGAATAATGTTTCATTTTTTCTTAATTTAGAGAACAAGGAAGTAACATTATTTTTAAATCTTGGTATTGACAAACAAAATATGTATCAATTTCATGTCACCTGTAGTGTTTATACGTACGTTTTGTGTTAAACATCTTCCCCACAACATTTCATAGAAGGAAGAATTGAAAGAAATTGAGCCACTTAATGCAAAAGAGAAAAGTCTACTTTATTAAAATTATGTTTTGTAATATATCCGGTCAATTTATAGCGAAGCAAATTCAATGCCATAAACAACATTTTCTAGCATGAACACAGATAAACCATGTTTATAAACAACAGACTCGGTGGAAATAAAAACAAAAACACTTCAAAATTGAGTTAACACCTGTTAAATTTTATTGCATATCATTAACATTTACAAAGGATAGAGGTAAATTATATGTAGCTCTTGTTCAACAGTATCAGGGCTACATGTATGAACAATTAATTAAGAGAAGACTTTGGTCAATCTATCGATTAAAAACTGAAGACAAATGGTCTTTCGTAAAACTAATCAGACAGAATTTAAATACATTTATTAAATACAATCTTCTTTATTTAAAGTTCCAAAAAATTTCAATAAATCGATTCTCAGAATCTATTTCCTATAATTCAAAATTTCACCATTGTTAAAGAAGTATTTCATTTTCATAAATACGATTATCAGAATTATATAGATTTGTCAAACATTTTGTAAATGACAAACACTTGATAAGTGAAGACTTTTCCATTCTAAGTTTAAAAAAAATATTTAAGAGAATTATTGGTATTTAGAGTTTCTGATAATCATACAGTAAAGCTGCAGAGTATATTTAAGAAAAAGGAAGATGATTAAAACAACGTGATAAAAATAAAACAGGTGTGCTAATGCTTTGGTTTAATCTGAGAAGAAATGACTTGAGAAATAGTTAAATGAGGTCTCTCTAGAAAAGAAATCCCAGCGAAAAAAGGAAAATAGGAAAAAAGACAGTAAACACTTCATCAGCATTATTCTATGTCTGTATGTAAACGATATATATCTTAAGTATATATAAAATGATTATCTAATTCATGGCAAAAAAATTAATTCTGTACGGAATGTTTGCAAATAAAGCATAGCTTAAAATGTTCAAAACTGACTTTTACTACCGTAAAAAGTTAAACACATAAAGCACCAATCATGAACACATGAAAAAAAGAACATATGAAAATGGTACAAACACAAAGCATAAAAATTTGTTGCAGTCAGACAGAACAATATACATGGGCAGTTAATCTTAGTGAACTGCTCAGAGCTTGTCAACCTTTCAGGGGACTATCAAAGTAAAACAGCACAATTTCTGAAAGGTGCATTGCTGAAAAATGTACTTGTTTATGTAACAATGAAGATATAGCTAAGAATATGAAAACAATTATACTATACTCTTTGTTAACTGTTACGCTACTTATCTAACAAAGAATAAAATTAATTTTATTCCTCGCCGAAATAAAATTATCTTCTCCAGAAAAGCATTGTTTAAAACATATAGGAAATACATTTTTAGAAAAGATTCCTACTTCTCCATCAATTAAATTATTCTGCCAATTAAAATTTTTAAAAATTACTACTTGAAAATCATTGACTATAGTGCTTTTTCTTTTTTCTTGTTAAATAGAATCCATGTAATAGTTGTTCTGTTGATTGGAATTAAATTAAAAAATATTGAAAAAACAATGTGAACAAATATATTGCTGATACCAATGACTGCTGGAAAATATTGCCATATGAAGAGTATTTATAATGTTAAAATACAAATAATACCAATGTCTATATTCATTAAATTTTAACTATATCAAGTCATCAAAACATTTTCACAATATAAGAAATTAATGGGCAAATCGCAGGTAAATAAAAAACAAATTGCCAATGTCATTAAGAGATCCTTCAAAATTGAATATTTCAAGGTATTAAATGTTTTGGTTAAACCTAGCTTATTGTTAATAAAGAGGAGAGTTGCTGGTATTGTTTCAGTTTTCTAGGGATGTGGGACTTAGTAAATGGGATGGTGAGGTTATGGGTGCCGGGTTGAGTGTAAAAGGAAAATCTTATATCACAAGAATACTGTCTGAGGAGGAAGCCAGACTGATCGTACTTGTTCACCCTGTTAAAATTTTACAATTAAAGCAAAATTTGTGTAAATTGTGTACATATTTTACAACATTTTTTTTTATAAATCTATATATATTTATATACAGTTTATATTTACAGTGACCTATCTACATGACTGTATTAGAATTTTGTTCACAGAATTGCTGTCAAAATGGATCGTAATTATCATATATACATTACACTAATTCCTATTTACAATTTGTTTAAACTGAAGAGAAAATGTGCAAGGTAAAGAACGAAAGTGAGAAATTCCTTCCAGGTATTAATCTCTAAGCTGCGACATAATAAATCTGAAGCGTGATACAAACTCATTACAATAACAAACGATACAATGATATACCATTTATAGAATCTATGTGATGGGATGTTTAAGTAGATGGCAATTTTTCAAGACGTGCATCAACATTTCTGAGAAAACTTGTCAATCTTTGACCATTCTTGTTTCTATCTTTACTATTGCTTAATTTCAGAAAACATCCATTTTCATTTTCTTTGGCAATTATGAACATAATTTTTGTAACACAATTTTTCTTCGAATATTTGATTTCATTTTATTTACAAATTGAAAATCAAAATTTATAGATTTGATCAATACAGGCATATTAAGGTGAGCATTTTCTGGTAAAATTACCTAAAGACGATGAAACATCCACAGTCATAACTCAACCAATGTGACTTAATGAAGATGTCGGGAAATACATAACATTTAAAATCATATTTCAAATAAAGACTTAAAGGTGAGGGATCTAAACCTTCTATTGACAGAAATAAATCTAATACACACGAAACATCTACCTTTATTGAGAATGACGGATAAAGATACATTACTCAAACAAACAAAATGTTGATTTTTTAAAATTCAAACCAAACCTATATTCCTTGCAGCATTCTTAATGTATATTTCCTGACTGTTGTCTATTTGGCAAGAAATATGGTATTTAATTCACATTGCTTTTTGAAAAATATTTTACCGAACCATGCTAAGACAAAATACTTTCATTTATTCTATAAGTAAACTACCAAGATTTTTATATAAATTATTGTGCCCCTCTTTTATTGGAGCTACAATCAATGGGGATTTTTCTTGTATCTCAAAAGTATTAGAATAAAAGTTTTTTTTTCGAATGTTGAATTTTAATTTGTGTTATCCTGTAAGTATTCTACCATATTCCTTTGTTCCTCGGAATTACAAATTTTTGTTTTTACTACAGTGCCTTTATGCTGTAACATAAGGAAACCTGATCATTCATTAACAACAACACTACCCTGGTACTTTCACATCATTGGATACTGGGATATAAATTGACCCCCAGAAAAGCCTGGTCACAGAACTGACCCATGACCTTTGATGACCTTTATCCTGGGAAGACTTGCAAACAAATATGCATTGATGATATTTTACAATAGAAACAAACTTTCTAAGCAGCAGGTTAGTTGTTTCAGCAGACTTTCAATAAAACCATATTGATATGACGTTAATGATCAAGGGTTAAGTCATTTTGCTTTGATATGCTATAAAGATGAAGGAATTCATGATATGACAAAATGGTCCAAACAGCCATTACCTTTGTATTCACATTGTAATATTGACACAGCAGTTTGCATTCACCACTCAGGAATAATGTATCTACCCACCAAGATCTCCTTTCTTTGAAGGTCAATGGGACTGCATTTTTCAAAGTTAAAATACATGACAGAACCTATTTAAGTAACAAAATTGTGTGACTTTTTAAGTGAACTTTTTTAACTTCACCTATCAAATAAACTGTATAGTTTCTCATTTGTACCACACTTTCTCTCAGTAAGTAGGTTTGACCTTCAAATGTCATTTTCTGGAATATGTGTGACCTTGACATTTAATATCTTTGAATCATTATGTGATCAGTCATTCATGACTATCAGTTAGTTACTATCATATGTCTAGCACTGGAGATCCTACCAAGAAACTACACACCAAGTTACAGTCAACAAAACACCTCTGACCACTTAGCAACAGTCAAAGACTTGGCATTCTTTCAGTTTAATGAAACCAATATGTGTTATAGCCAGTTACAGACATTCTTTCCATTTTCATTTCCAAATTTCCCATATTCCAGCAATTGAATCTCCAACTTTCAGTTTCTGTTCTGAGTTTCACTTTTTCTAGGGACATATTTTGACCATGTTCCATGACGATATCCTACAATCAGTAATGAATCATGAAATCAGGCCCTCGTTTGATTTGCACCAAACTTTCACCTTCCAAAGTATCTGGACACGAATGTGGAGGCTTGTCATCTTTCAGGAAATGGATATCCCATTTTCTAGGATCTACTTTCATTTTCCACCATACAAGTTTTAAAAACATTTTCTGTTTCATTCTTGGCACCATATACTTGTGTTACAATCCTTCATTGGTTCATCTTTTGTTCCGATAGGAAGTGAACAGCTAAAATCTTACCAGTAAATAAACACAAGAGGTGGTCATTATATGTCTGGTCATATACTGACCAGTTCATGTCCAAACCAGTGCTATCTGACTTTTAGAAACATGACTGCAACTACTGTTCTATGGCACAAGCTGTTTACTTGATCAAACTAGCATACTTAATCAAGTTACAGGAAGGAAATCAACATGGAATCATTTTAAGCAAATATCACGTGATGGTAATAGTATGTATAATGTTCTAGCACAAGTTGTCTTTTATATCATCAAATCAGGATCCTCTAGTTTCACCCAACATTTCCCTATCACTGGACTTATGACTACTGTCCATAATAGTAAGAGGACAACCCAAGTAAATCTTCCTGACAGCTTGACACTATATAAGTCCAACCAGGGTCAGTTTTATCAATATTCTGTAATAATACATGACTAGTCCAACTTCAGTCGATACCCATGGTGGATGCAAAATTGGTCATCACAGTGTGTGGTCACCACCTACAAATGAATGCTTAGTGGTCATCATATGAGGACAATGGTCAGCAGATTCCAGCATACTTGGTGACCAATCCTGGTGACAGTGCAGGCCACCTGTGGGCATCATTGCGTCAACCATTTTAGGGTTTCAATCATGTGGCACCTCCCACATCAACGCCTACTGAAAAACAAAAGAAAGAAACAAATATTACTTACAGGCCACTGATATCAAAGGATGTTCTCCATGCTAAGATGTATCAATTAATCAATCAATGTACAAATCAATCAATCAATCAACAAGTCATTTCCACACAAATCCACACACATCATCTGTAAGGTGCTTTAAAACCTCTGATGGTGTTACAACAAAAACAAAAATGCCAGAAAAAATAATAAGTAAATAAACAGTAAAATGCGTGGAATTTTAAGTTGTGTAAAATCGTAGGGGAAAAGTGTTTTTTTTCTTCATATTTCTTTTTCTTTATTTCAGTATGGATAATAATGTCCAGAAGTGGAATTTTTCATTTGTTGAAATTCCCCAATTAAGTACCGCATAAAGATTAAAATCATGTCCAGATATTTTATTCTGTCAACTTTGTTCTCTCATGCTTACAGTTAATTTGATAATGTGTACAATTCTGCTTTACTTTTGTATTTCTATATAAGTACACCAGTCAAGTTCAGTCCATTCAGTATGCAAATTTCTGCAGCATATTTCAATATGACCCCAGCTATCAAGTAGACATTACCAGAGAGAGCACTCTTATAGAAAACTGAAATACTGGACACATACTGGCTAAAGACGTCTGGCCTAAATTTGCATGACCCTGTAGTAGTTTTCTATAGCTTAAAATGTGTTTCTGGTCCCATGGGAAACACTTTTATACATAGAAACACATGCTCTTAAAACATTCTTTTCCAAAGTGTTGAAAACATTAAGCCATGTTCTTTTCATGGCAATGACACGAAATAGCATAAGCTGTATGGGCTATGGAAGAAAGTCGACTAGCTTCCATATCACAAAGCACGTGAAAGGTACACGATTGTAACAAAGCATTAAATCTCAGCCGAGTCCAGAAAGGCCCCCATCGCCATCTATCTTGTATTGTGAAAGACAAACTTGAGCCAAAACATTATCGCCACATTATGTAAAGATCACTCCATTACCAATATGGCAGGTTGCCTACATAATAATACAACTCCACACCAATTTAGCTTGTACTTATTTCTAGAGAGTAACTGACCGTGAAAATTCATGTGACCCTGTAGGACCCTTTCTACTACTACACTAAACTGAGTTTTCAACAATAGGGATATTGCTGTTTACGTGGCCGATAAAGTCGAGATAAATTTCACTTCATCAATCAGAATAGCTGTGATCAGTAATGGTGACCACAGAAGTGTTTCTATACAATGTCAGATATGCTAATATTGCCATTGCTCTTCCCGTAACAAATGGTAGCAATAGCTCCCAGCACAAGTTACAACATTGACACTGCCATATACTCTTCCCTCTCCATCAGACCATGATTTAAAGCGACGTTTGACGGGTTGAAGGGTCTGGGCAAGTCCAAGGATTCCAGATTTCTATGACTGCCGTTGCCAGAGTGTCTACCATGTGACATCAGTGCATTAAATATCATTATCAAACCGTTCAAATACCAACGATTCAAACACACATCTGTCTAAATCCACAACTCGGAGAAAGAAATATCGACAGCTAAATTTGTCACAAGGTAAAAAGAAATGATCTTAAGACCAGTATTGCCACGGCGATATCTCTACCCCTATTTACCCCTATGTCCCGAACCTCCGTCCAAACAATGGCCTCTTTGTTCTCCACATGTTAGTGTGGTATAGTAAACATAATCCCATACACTGCAGTCAATTCTGCACAAATTTATAAACAGTATGATGTGGCCAGCTAGCTCCCGAACAAGACATTGTAATCCCCTGGGACAGACTGACACTTTTCACCCCGGAAATACTCGGATTAACACAAAAATGACACAAGCTCTGTTCCCAATGACATAATACATAAAAGCGACCATTACCGATGCCCGCTTAAACCTCCGGGTTGTCTCGGACGCATCTTAATTCTTAAGGATTTGGGTGATATTTGGTTAATGTCTTTTTCTTCCAAATTGAAATGTGAAAAAATTGATAATTTTCCCCGTGTCATTACTTTCATAAAAGACAGCAAATACCCATCACATACATAAAGCTCAAAAACTGATTAATCCTACATTTATTGTCCTAAATTTCTCATTCTATGACTGAAAATTCATTACTCCTCAAAATATATCCTCTCTTAGATGAAAATTACACAAAAGGTCTTTCATGTCATTGTTCCGAAGAATGTTGGCTGTCGTTGGCAATATCTTAGTGTTTGAGAGAAGGTGTGTTGTCACGGCCAATCCAGCATGTAACCATGATATTTAAGATGCTTCTCGGCAGTCAGAATATCTATCAAAGCTTAGACAATTTAAGATGAATGATAATAATTTGAACCACAATCCATTTCGCATGTGCCATGTTTGTGTACCAAATGTGAAAAGCTCATTTCTGGGTGGCTACTCTAAGCAGCTAACTCAAACAAAGAGTCTCTTAAGTGGCTAACATAGCCATTAAATAAATAAATGGCAATTTCTGATGGCAAACCTGTATCAAACTAGCTAATGCATTAAGGTCTCTAAGTAGCTGTTGGTAAGTGGCTAACATTGCCTCTGAATATGTAAGTGTCAATTTCTGTTGGCAATCCTGTATCAAATCTGCTATCTATAACAAGCTTACATAGCAATTTTTAGGCCATTGCTAGGTGAGTTATGGACAGGGAGATATTTCTAAAAGACTAACACAACAGATGCCTGTGTTGTCTTTTTCCTAAGCTGCTGATTGCCTGGTTTAATTTATTATCAAACAAGCCTGTTAATACTTTAGACAAAGTTGATTCATTTTAATTCCTGCAATATTTCCAACCTCTTTTTTTGTCCTGTAACATCAATGTTCAGTGACATATTTATTGAAATGTTAGTGTGGATGTTTTCCGTCCCTATCTTTACACAATTCCAATATTAATGACATAGTTCCATACATACAATGGCACACTCCCAATGGACGTTTAACATATCAACCTGATCTACATGAGGATTGAATAGACATTCTAAAAATACATCGCATGAAATTCTATCGTCTTATGGAAAATCAACATTTCAGATTCTCTTCATACATCGCATATACAAAGTACCAAGTACCGTTCACATTATATCATATTTATTGTTCGCCCTGTTGTGTTTTCAGGATGCGATAGAGTTGTAAAGTGAAATAACAACGTTCACCATTATCCGAATAAAAAAGTTGGGTTACCCGTTTTACGATTACAAGGCGCGATTATATATTTGCCTGACTGCCCAGGGTACAGGGCTACACTTGATCCATATGCTAGTACAATTGCCTAACAAAGGTGTTATTATGGTTTCTGCACAAAAAGCAAGCAATTCTTAAATCGATTATTTCGGGGTTGACACATTTACAAAACATGGGCAAATAAAGCAATGTGAAATGTCATAAGCACCGCCCCCCGCATTATGTCAAAAAAGCCCGGACATGGTTTTGACGACTCTTTAAACACATACAGGACTTATGTGGAAGACTTATTGATCATGCAAGAACCCAATTGCGAAAAAAAACAAAAAAAAAATGAATATTATTAGTCATAGCAAAGCCCCTCCTACTATGAACATTTTGCATAGTGTTTTTTGATTGACAGGTGCTTGCTGGATGGTGCAACTTTTTGACATACCTCGCTTGGCTCTGGTTCATGGCCACACTAATTTTCTAGATAAAGCCTAGCCAACGCTGAACATGGCCTTTTGTTGTGCAACATATATTTTACACGTCAAAACAGCCTTCAGCGAGATATAGAACGGATCGATTGCAGGAGGTCACTGCGCACGAACAAAGGACAGAAAATCGGTGAAAGACATTTAACCGCCTTTAAAGTGACATCGCATATCGATACGTATTTAACATTCTCAGTATGCGTTAAAATTTCCAAGCTATTAATTTTCAGTCAGGAAAATGAAAATATTTGCCTGTTGGGTTAAAATTTTTATTGCATATCTGTTTTACATCATCAGCGAGTTCTCCCATCATGATTTTAATCTGTAACAGCCAGTTTCGAAAAATGAAAACACCCAGTATATCTGTTTTAGGACGTAAATTATAATCGAAACTATAAAGGTTGCCCACAATATCCTAAAATTGTGCCTTATTAATGTATCAACTAAGAATCTTATATAACATAAATCTTTCTAATCTTTTACCTATTTTGAACCTAATAACTACCCTCCCCACCTATCGCAACCTGCCCTAAAATTATGGTCTGTTTATGTAATGTACAGTGATTTTATGGCCAAAGTCACGGAGCATGGCGACCCTGCTCCAAGTCACATGGTCTGTGTAGTTGTAGAGGAGGGTGTGCCCCTACAGAATAATAGCCCGCCTCTCAAGGACACACACATAAAATTGATAACTTGTTTTAATGGGATCTGACAGCATTTCTACTCAGCTTGTCTATATTGTCTTTCCTGATCACGTCAGAAAGAAGTGTTTCTCTATATGGACATATGTTTGTAGTTCCATGAACACTGTATAGTGTAGTATTGATCCAAGGGAGAGCACTCCAACCATGTAAAAACAACTTAAAGTCAGACTTACATTTTTGCATTAAGAATATTACATGATAATTTTGTTGAAGATAGGGCCAAATCTTATTGCCTATTCTTAATATCATCTTGTAATTTTGGAAATATTGATTAATAACCTTTATCAATATTAATTATTATTCATGTATATATCCTTGTCCAAATGTGTCTGTACAAATTAGTGCTCAAGTCACACAGCATTGGATCATCAGTGTACCAGAAATAGTCACATGATGTGTACAATGCACAAATGATCCAATTTTTGTACATCTGTTAATAGTTTACAAACTTGATCACATCAGCATGATATATCACTAATACCAACCAATTTCTCCCTCAACAACACAGAAATACAGTACTGTATACCATGACAGCCATTTTTCATCCTGTCTCTTACATCAGATATGATTACAATAATCACAACTGCTCATGTGTCTATCTAATTCTAGTTGCATAAATTTTCAATTCCCAAACTTCAAAATGTTTTTAAGAAATGTTTATTTCATCTGTCCATAAGCCAAGTCTGATGATAAGCCCATCCATATTTGTTGATGTTAAATCAAATTACAAAATTTTTTCTCAATGTCATGTAAAAAGTCTGACTTTGAGCCTGGTTTTATTGCAGTGTAATTCAGTAAATTGTGGGGATAGACTTATAGTTTCTACATGACTTACCTCCCTTTTTTTCAGACAGTGCTAATGGAAGCCTTGGATGAGATGCTGATAGAATCAGGCTCAACATCACTCTGGCTCATCTGTCGATCAAACTCCAGTGCACCTGCTTGTGCCTTTTCCTTCAATGCCATTTGGTAAGCAACCTCGAAGGCTTCTCCCAAGGTCAGGATAATTTCTCGAGCAAGACTCTGCAAATATTCATGAAAAACCAGAATGTATTTGTCTATAATTTCTTCTCAAACAACAGCCATAAATAATGATATTTTTTTAACACAAATACCAAAAACATGAGCAAGAGGCAATTATTTTCAAGACAGTTTCTAATTCAGTAGGACATATCTAACCATTAGTGACAGGAGTAAAACCCAAGCATTTACTCCCAAAGGTTTTTATGATTCTTTGTATTTTCTCCTATATAAGGAAGGTCACATCACTGACATACATCATAACTTGTATAACTGCCTAGATCACTTTGTATTTGTACAGGTGATCTTTACAAAAATTTGAGATGTTCTAAATTATGTTTGAATTGATTTTTTCCCCCAATATACCCGTAATTCTAAGGCATGTAAACTTTAATTGTCAATTTTTCCACGATTTTATCTCATTAGACTGACATCTGGACCATTATGTGTAGATCTTTGCCACAAGCTTTCTTTAAAGCTTACATTTATTTTGCCCATTTGTTGATCTTTCATACTGACTACTGACACAATGATAAATGTGACATTTCCTGAAAATAACTTGAAGTATGTGTCATTTTTATCTTCTAAATCGTAATTCTCCTTACATAACCAGGAATTTAAGAAATGAGATTAGTAACACGATCATTACCTGGTATATTGTACACCTACACTTCTCTTCAAATTCATTTGCCTCGATTACAATACTGATATATGATTTAGCCACCAGCGATAAAGTATTTACAATACATTAGCTGGTCAAGGTCATAGTTTTCCACCTATATGTGTAAGAACTAATACAAATAAAGATTCACACAGGCCTAACGGTCAGTTAAGGATGAACAGTGGTCTGACACCACTGGTCCTGAGGCAGGGCTGACCACTGGTGACCAGTATTCACTTGTCATGTCCAGTGTGGCCATACAATGGTCAGTGTAAGGAGGAGGTGTGGAACAACAGCTAGCCAGGACACCAGGAGCCGGAGCGCGCCTTATCATAACATGTCACGCTTTCAGTGCTGGGTTGGACACTACTCCGATGTTTATATAGTCTAATTGGATTGAAACTGATGAGGACATTATCGATACAGTCTTTGTCCCTGCTTTATTGGGCTATTCCCGCCACAAACACAACACATAGATCTATCTCCTGGACCTGTTCATCCCACTATTGTCTGTTGACTCGACCCCAACAACAGCCTGTCAACATAGGTTTAAATTCTGACCTGACTTCTGCTCCAATATCATGTCCTATTCAATACATCTCAAATGGACTGTGTTTCAGGTTTCTTCAGATTTCTACTCAAAGTATATCAATATCGTATAAATGTTATTTCTTGAAGGTCAAAAATGTCACTCTGACTCTTCATGTTTTACTTGTCATGATAATTAAGTAGAATTAAAAAAAAAAAGAAAAGTACTTCTAAAAGAAGTGGAAAAAATTAAAAAGAAATAAAAAAGAAGAAAGTAATTTAAACCTAGCTCAATCTATCTCTCTAATATCAACTAGACTTTTTGTTTGTTTCACTAATAACCAACACTGCATTTAGAACGTCTGTGCATTGTGTTTATGTTTGAATATGTTTTTCCCCTCAGGAGTCCAATGTGTCATCCTTTACATAAACAAATCAGAAAAAAAACCTGTTAGAATAGAAGATATGTACAAGCCTCTATCTATCATCGTAATGAGATTTACAAATCGCTCCAGGTAAACTGACCAGCTGATGCAGATTTAAACATTAACGAGTCTGTATTACAGGTAAGATAATTATTTAGCCAGGTGTAAACATGTGTAATGTGATGTAAGGCTGTATGTATGATGACATGGAATATTAACGGTGATATATTTGAAATAAGCAATGAATCACTACAACAAGTTTTTTTCATTTTAATAAAATTTATCCTGAAATAAGCCTATGGGAAAAGTTCATGACAAAATATATGGGGTGGGCTAATTGCAGGAAAAGTGGAAAAAGCACATGAATATTTAATGAAATGCAATAGACTTAACCAGGATGGGCTTATTACTGGGCATGGACTGCTACATAATTATCGTAGTTGCTCTATCAAATGCGCCATTTAAGCCAGTCAGAAACAATGCAGACTCAATAGATATTATGGTAAAACTTTGAATTCAAACAAGATGTATAAATAAATGTGCTTTGGTAGATTTCTCTCTAAAAGAAAGAATATACATTAATTGAACAGGTGGACAGGTCTCAAGAATTTAGAAAACTCCCAAATAAAGCATCACCAAATATTGATAAACATGTAATCCAAAATTTTACAAAAGGCAATTTTCCTGGTGGGATATAGTCAATTTTAAGAAATGTTATCATTATATACTTTTTTCTTGAAATGAAGTTTTATTCATCCCAGGGTTGAAATAATGAAAGGTATAAAACATACCAGAGTGTTCAACAGATGGCCACAGGTATTTTTTTAAAAGTGTCACCTGACAGATAGGTATACCAGCATCAATTACTACCACCCATCTCATGGCTGGGACTACAATAGGTATATCAAAATGGACTGGTCTGATGTAGTTAAGTAAATACCTGTATAACGAGGTTAATGAAGACTAAATCAGATAATAAACATAATATGACGACCACAAGGAAGTATAAATGGATCATCAAATTCGCCACAATGAATGAGAGTAGATTCTGTCCACAACACTCAATGAAATTCCACGTACAAAATTACCCTTTCATTCATCCCGCTGTCCAGGGCAGTATATATCACGCAGTTAAAGCAAGAATAAAAACACAGCAATTAGTGATCCGTTTACCTGTGCTTTTTATAAACTCTTCTACTGACAATTATATTCCATGATCAGATAAATCTTACTGTATCTACATTTATCAAATTTCTCTAATTATGCTTAACAAACCAAGGTTTCTAAGTGCAAAACAATGACGCAGAGCTTTTTTCTAACACCTAGGATTTATCATTTAAAAATCTGCTAAAAATTCAAAATTGAAAAGTGTTCTATATCCCGGAACAGCCGATATAATAATGTCAGTTATCATGTTCTATAGACGTCTCAAAAATGTGATGTGGTACATATACACAAACGTGTATTGTCACTGTTCATGGGTGCAATATTTACAATCGGAACTCCAACAATGCAAATTGATACGTAAATTATCCAAGGATGGGACAGGCTTAATGGATGTCAAAACACTTCCAAGTAATATACCATTTTATGAAGGTACTTTACATATTTCCTGATGAAGTTGCTAAATATCATCAATTTAACTCAGTCATTATACTAACATACACTATAGGTTATTTATGATCAACAAAACTGACATTATCGGCCCGATCATGAATGAACACTTATTTAATTCATTGTTTTGAATTATGAACCAATGAGAATGTGGAATTCAGTCACATGTTTTCCGGCTGTTAACATTTGCACAATGGAGAGACGAATGATAATTTTACATTCGATGAAAACGACAAAACTAAACACTATGACTGACAGTTACCAGATCAAATTTCAAGACAACTGGTGGAATTCATATGTCAGAAGCAGAACGGCTGATTTACGAGATAATAACTAGATGAAAACAAATGTAGTATACAGCTGAAATTGGATCTGTCGAAAGGAGACGATTCCTCTACACGCAGATGAAACCTCTGCTAACCGGTGTAGTCAGAAAATGCAACAAAATCCTCTACAGGTGAATAATACGGATCAGAACCACAGGCGACAGAAAAGGATGACAACACAATAGCCGATCTTTATCTCGTTAATTATTGTCAATTTGAAACAAGTAATTATGTTGGCTTAAACTGACCAATTTTATCTTTTACATTGTACAAAGAATACCTTTACATCAGAATTTAAAAAAAAATGAAGAAAAATATCTCTACAAACTTTCATTGTGTTGTCTCATTTTATTACACATACCAATAGTCTTTTGTATTTCAGTGTTACTTTTTCAGAGTTTTTTTGTTTTTCTTTTTAATTAAAAGAGAAAAAAGACGCGAAAATGTTGAAATTTTCCTGCAAGAAATTTCTTTTTAATTGAAATGCTTCAACTAGCTGTCAATGGTAAAATCAAAAGACTTAGAAATGGTTTAAGGAGTTAATAAAGATGTTAAGGAAACTCTATATGTCCATGATAACAATATGACGGACACTTCAAAGGATCACCTGTGTCTGAATTACAGACCGGGGTTAAATGTCTCTGTGCTTCCTGACCCTCTTCATGTTACATACTTAGTAGGAGGTGTACTGGGAATAATGATGCTCAGCCAACCTTTCAAAACGTCTTGTTGACCCTGGCAGGATGACAAACTCGAACATGGTCAAACATGGTCAGTAGGGGCCATTACTTGTCACCAACTGTCCAAAACCATAAAGTACGAAATATCTGACCAATTCGGACAGTTTTAGAAACCAGCAGAGGTAATCAATTACATGTGCGCAGAGTTAAACACAGCGTAAACAGAACAGATGATATTGTATCAATCTTTTTCAGCCATTGTATTGGTCAGTTCTGGGAGTTTTATCTGTCTATGGTATGTAATGCCTGTGACAAGAAATTAGACATCTGTATATCACATACAGAGTAAAGTTTCTTACTGCTCAAAGGTTTCTCTTTCCCACTCTTTTCAAGGACGGAATAAAATCATCACAGGATAAAAAAACACCTTGAAAATAAAATCAATCAAGAAAGTATTCATCAGTAACATGACTTCTGTTAAATTGACATCTTTTTTTTTTCATCAAAGATTTTGATAAAACTGTAAAAATTTCATACCAGAAGAATATTTAAGTAATCATGCCTGGTTAAATAATTCCTCAAACACTAGAAACTCCTGAAAATTATGCTATAGAATTTAATGTTAATCATATATGCAAATTACATAAACTAGGATTTATGTAATGGGGAAAAAATCCTACAAATCATAGTGTGATACAACATTTAAATTATAAATTGGTCAAATTCAGGACCATTCATGTACACTTGAATATTTGTGTGCAACCTAAGGCATCACAAACCATAACAGGATTTTTCAATTTTTTCCCAAAAAAATTTCCATGTAATATTTTCTAAATTTAATGTCTCTTTCAAATGCTCTTCTAAATAACAGCTGCATTATTATTTGATAGGAAATATATACAATTTTTTATTTGTTTGCAGTAAACTCAAACATAAAAGGAAGACAAATGGAAACCATAGATGATTGTATACTCTTTTCCCCCCAATGTTTAAACAGTGTTTCGTACAATGTGATATATAAATCCCTGTAGTCACACAAAAGGATACAGCCGAGACATGTTGATCACTCGATCTAGGCAGATATCTTAGGATGCACTACATCTCCAGACACCAGATATCTTGATTAAGAAGTGATAATATCAAATTAGAGAAGACAAGTAGACTGTTACAAAGACTTATTATATTTGATGTCTACCACAGACCTCCCAGGAAAAGCAAACCAGACAAAAAATATTTCTAAACAATATGCTCTGTTCATGCACTGCTTCCAAAAAGCTAAAACATTCCTCCAAATATTCATTTTCTTATTTACTGAAGTAGCGCTTTCTTAATACTTTGATATCCTTTCTCTTTTCTTTCTCTTTTGCTATTTGCTGAGGTAATGATACACTGACCAAAGTCCAGGAATAGACTTGCGGAGAAAGAAATCAAATATTTTCTAAAAGACCTATAGCCATATCTGTGTTAAATTGTTATTTTTGCTTATATTCACCAGCATCTGGTTTTATTTCCATATTTTTCATCTAAATACAAAATATGATTTCTTTCCATTTGTTCTTTAAATATGATATTTCTTCCTATATCTTGGTGGTATTCATTAGTCCAGGAGCCAAACTGAACCAATTTTTTTCATTTGTATTTTTTAAGTATAGTAATTCTGATTAATTCTGATAGAGAAAGCACAAGTAAGGCCACCTACACTAATATTAATAGCCACATTTCACTCAAGACTTATTCTGGTATGGATTTGGTAATGGTCCTTGGACCATTGGGTCTATAGACACAAGGCTTTCACACTCATCAGGCCCCATATACTGGACCTCCCTGTTACCAGATCGAGAGGGGGCCTATACACATAGATGTGAATGAAGATGGCCGGTTAGTCAGGGATAATGACCCAATCACACCATCGCTGACATTTCCACATCAAAGACACGATCAAAGTCTAGGTGGCTTTCCTTCCCAATCCCGGGCCAAGTTCCGAGGAATGCAAACCTCCGGAGCTGGCAGAGTTTCCCAGCCTCATGCTGGGTCATATGCATTGAATGTTATATGGTTCCTCTATACCTGACTTGTCCATATTTCCTTGGACAAATTCATAAAATAAAGGTTAAGTTTTACCAATTCTTTCTTCAATTAAAACCTAAGCTTCAGATGTTCGTTGATCATGCTCTGTGCGAGGGACAACAGGTACAGATGTCAGGCTCCACTGGACATCCACAATGAGGCTGCACCATCAGAAATCCATTAAAAGTCTATTAACGTAAACTTGCACAAATATATGCCCGTGTGAAGTTTAATCTCGGGGAAAAATGCTAGAAATTCCCTTCCAGTTCAAATGTTTCCAATAAAACCAAACCCAAGGATCAATACTTGGTCTTCTCAATAATCAAACTTTTGATTTTAAAATGGATTTCTTCCACATTCTAGATCTTAAATTAATAATCCAAAGTATTCAATTTACCTGAAATGAAAAGGACTGAATTCCAATATATCACCTTTGTTATATACAAGAAGCAGCTAAACTGTAAAGTGTCCTGAAACAATGTCTATACTAAGTGGTTGTATCATTATTTAAGTGTTGAGGATGATCAAAGTTTCAACCATTATACTCAATATTCACTCAAAAGACATCTTATTTTAGATACAGGTCCTTTTTTAGATTTGAAAAGTAGGGCCAAGTCACAGCACCACAAAGCACAAAGGAGGTGAATAGAAAGAATGTGTTACGTGTGAACAGAAAACATCCTGAATCTGCCATCAAAAGCACCCAGTTGACATTGATAAGGATATGTTTGTGTACGAAATGGGACCCTGAAAACAGGTAAAACCCTTAATCCAACCTTGTTCTAAGTCTATTCAGCATTACAGGAACTTTTCACCAAGAACTGAAGACAACTGTAGGACTGTAAAACATATATCGGCTGTTGCTGACCATTTAAAAATGACCTGAGGCATGTCAAAGTATAAATAGAATTACTGAATTTGAAGAAAATTTTAAGTTTGAAATATTCTATATTCCATTTTCAGGATAACTAAACTTAAACAAAACCTTTCAATAAACAAATCACCAGTGTTTATATAGTTGGTAAATAACGTCCAATCACAGACAATCTGATTGGTTAGAAACAAGTGACCAATGGAGCGTGAGCCGCTGTATTGTTACGGAGGAAACACTAGCAATGAATGAATCACTTGAGAAAGAAATCAATGGTTTTTATGATTTGAGTGTCAACAATACCCGTACGCGATACATACCTCTAAACATCTACAAAGTCTCTCTATTCCCCGGACAAGCTTTCCAACATCGCCTGTATTAAACTCATTTAATAAAGCTTTATCTGACACTCTGAATTTTCTCAGCCCCTTAAAAGGCCAAAGATCAGCCTAGATGATAAAAAAGATACAATTCTGTTCATTGACATCCAAGGTTTCCTGATGGTAATTGAAATCTAGTGTGACATGATTTAAAATAAAGTTTTAGATTAGGTTTTCAATCAAAATCAAACACTGAACAGTTACAGATTTATAACCAGTTTTTTTTTAATTGCGAAAATATGAGGCAAAAGAATTCAAAGTGCTGTTATTCTGACTTAAAACACATGCAGCTAACTACATGTATAGCCTTATGATATTACAATGAAAATTGGTTACTGTTTCATAACATTGTCAACATATACAAAATCATTAACAGGAGTGATATATAACACATCGGTATCTAAGATGGAAGTACGATACAACACTTATCCAAAAAGGCGAACACCTAAGTACCAGAATGATACTGGTTTCTAATGCAGTCCTAGTTATGATCAGAATTGTTTTCACTGGGAGAGGACTTATTTGTGTTAAACTACAGAACTACAGAACAAATGATGTTTTTTCTGATAATCTATTTAAGGTTAAATTTTTCAATATTTGAAACAATTTTTAGATAAAAACAAAGTGAGCAGGGGCTCAAATAGATATTACCATCCCCCCTCCCCCTTCCCCCCAACCCCCAAGCCTTTTGATCTAAATCTCTTACTGGGCTTTTCATTGCAGAAGTGATCAAGGGTGCCTTTTGATTTTTAACCTTGACAAATGACCACCAAAGTGAAATTGGGTTTAAACCTTCGTGAGTCAATGCTATGGTGTGAAAAGGAACAAAAGCTGTCCATGGGTCTATGAGATATCTGTACACAAGTGATCATGGACCCAATACAAAATGAATACTATACGCTCCCTCTGAAGGGGTTGGGTATAATTGTATTATAACTGACGTGATCAACAACTTTTATAAAACTAGATCTCTCTGGTCTATGTCTATGGTATGGCAAGGATGAGATTGTCAATTTCTCTATCTGAATGATAACATTTTTCATGAAATGAAAGTGAAACCATGTATATGTTTACGTATCTAGGGACTAGGGCCTCGAGGTCTTTAAACATGATTAAATTAATACTTAGACACTCTGTTCAATCCTAGTTACAAATATGGGAGGTAAAAATACACATAACATACATAATTTGTTCTGAATTTTTAAAAATTTCTGGACCAGGGGAAATAACTTGTACTTAGTATCCCAGTTACCAATACAGGTCTCCTCAGCCTCCTTCCTTTATCAGATGAGCATGGCACATGTCCATGTCATAGCAAAAAAAAACATACCTAAAAAATTCAGTTAAAAAAAGGCAAATAAAACTGTACTGTAAAAAGTGTCTTTATAGGGGTTTTCTTATTGGCTATCACAAAGTAATATGGACATTACCATAGAAAATCTGTTTCAGGACTTTGGTTAAAAAAAGATATTTCTCAAAATTTGTTTTTGTAAAACCACGAATATTGAAAAAAAAAAAAAAAAAAATCACATGTTGTACTAAATGCAAAAAAATACTATGTAACTGATATTTCTATAGTAACACTGTAATAATTCTGTATTTTAGTATTATTGAAATCATGGGTTCTTACAAAAAAGAACATGTCACTTGCTCTTCTAATCATCATAAACATTATTTATTCTGTCCCTACATCTGATAAAGACAGAAATCAACACAAGTCTCCTCTCATTTCATCAACAACTATTTCTGTGTGTTCAGGAATTCAAAAAATGATGGACATCTCTCACCTGAAAACCACACACAGGTAATATATCAATGTCTTGTTTACACCTGATACAAGGTAAGACAACAATATGGACCTTCCCTTTACCCTATGGTAGGAAATGTACAACCAGCTGTCATTTCTCCCATTCTTTAAGAAAGAACCAACATCAAAACAGCCTTGGAATAATTTTGCGACAAATTATACCATGAATAGGTAATGATTATCCAACAGTTAATCATGGGTAGATAATTTACAGTCTGTTTACCAGATAAATTGTCACTCGTCTACCTATGTAAGATATATCCCCAACTATTTGTATACTTGGAAAATATTCTGACCTATCACTGCGACCCGGCTTGACGCTCGACCGCGCCTCTTTGTGTGTTTGACGGCTAAATTGGACCCGTAGAGGCCAGACAATTACAACAAGACATAGTCAACCATTGTTCTATGACACACTACAGTGGAAAGGTTGGTGATCTCTGCTGGTTCTACACTTAATAGTCACTAGGCAGAATTAATGCTTTTGTCTCTGCCAATATTTGCATCAGTGACGGACATACTACCCTTGCTAGTTGACTGCCCGACATTCATTTACCTGTCTACCCTGGTGAGAATTCAAACCTGTCTTCTTCTTAAGCATTCAAGTGTAAAGCTTTTGCAAGAAACTGCTATTTGAAAGACATTCATAAATTCAAACCATCCATTGGTAATTAACATTAACTTAAGAACTTTCCATTTTCCATCTATTTAGATTATGATTTCTCGATGTAATGCAACTGACATACATCGTAATGAATAGCAGACAGAGTTTTTCCAGTGATTAAAGCTAGCCTCCCAAGCGGCCTCCTATTTATAACCCTGACCATAATTCATTGACTGTAACAAGCTGAATCTGTACTAGTAAATACCACTGTACTTCTATTGTAAAAATTTCCCAATGTCATTGCATCACTTTCTTCCAGTGGTCAAGGCAGTCCAGAAAGTTAAGAATGACCCACAAATAAGATCATAACACTGACCAGTGTCCACGAGATGACTTGTTGACAGCCCTGACTAAAATACCTGTGGTCACTTTCGAGTTGTAAAGTGATAAAAACAGACCCTACAAAAGGCTTCGCTCCATTGGACAGATGGTAAACAAAGCTCTCATGGTGGGCATAGAAAAAATGACAGATGTCCGATTAGAAAATGACTCCTCCCCTACCTAATGATGGGTAAAATTAATTGGTGGGACAAAAAGTGGAAAGCTAGTGAGCCGAAACTGACCAGTCAAGCATGCAAATTATGTCCATTGAAGATAATGGCCAGATCCACTTTCGGCATACTCAAATAGAATTAGAGAAATGTCTAATTGTTTTGACTGTACAAATAATTAATGCCGTGTTCGCAGTCTTGTAAATCTCGACATAAATTGGCCATTCTGACAGGCGAGGAGTAAAACAAATTGGACGGTTTGTAAAATGATTGGTTGAAGTTTAGGGTCTTAGGTCAACTATTATTGCATAAAAGGCTTTCAATTTGGACACTAACGGAGAGAATTTCGCTGTCGATGAATGAATATGAAACAAATGGTGTCCAAAACGAGTTTTCCGTCACCCCAAGATAGTTTAAATTGGAATACTAAGTTCTTAACATTGCATGAATGAACACGAAAAAAAATGTTCGAGGCCAGGTCATTAACAGTGATTGGTCTGTCCTCGCCGATTTTAAAGATTTTCTGATGTGCATGATGTTCATTTCAAAATAATTGGACAGAAACAGAAAAAACACTGAGTAAAATACAAAGCCATAGAATATGATAATGATGTTTCAAATGCTGTTCACTAGAAACCGGACTGTGTATCAAGACTGAAAGTGATTTTTCTTTATTATCTAGCAATAAGCCTACGTCTGGTAATAAGCCTATGCCTTATACTGTTGTCTGTCTCTTCAGTAAAACCTATGTCTTGTAATAAGCCCATCCATATTTAAGGCTGTTGTCTATCCCTCAGTAACCCCATGTCTGGTAATAAGCCCATCCATATCTAAGGCTGTTGGTTTTCCTTTAGTAACCCCATGTCTGGTAATAAGCCCATCCATATCTAAGACTGTTGTCTATCCTTCGGTAAGCCCATGTCTGGTAATAAGCCCATCCATATATAAGGCTGTTGCCTATCCCTAAGTAAGTCAATGTTTTGTAATAAGTCCATCCATCAAAACACTACAATTTTATATAAATGAAAAAAATCATATTTCTGAAACCAAAATAGGCTCTTGAAATTTATAAATGCATGTTGAAAATGAGGCAACTGGAAAAGGGCAACAATGTAGATTGCTCAAAACAAACAATTCATCAGTAAAAGAGCAAAGCATTATAACCTTTTAGTCAGTCAGTCATTAAATATGCTGTTTGCTGGTATTTTGATATTTTAACTTAACAATATTAATAATATTGATGAATTCTAGTTCAACATTGTTATACATCAAATATCCCATCATGCTTAGTTTCAGTAAAAATGGTTGAGCGGTCATCATATGTGGTTAAGATAATTAATGTGTTGTCGACGACAATAACAATGCATCCTGGGTGTTCTCAAACACAAAATAATTACTCCAACAATATCCTTTACCTCTAGGTTCGAGGTCAACATAACAGGAACTACTTTATCAATATTTACTTGACAAGATTTTTCTATAGATATTTTTTGACAGCTTCTGCTGTATATAATTCTGAAGTCATTGAATTACAATCTTACAAGCAGAGTATAATTTCTATGTTTGGCTTTTTTTTTGAAAAAATAATTATACAAAATTACGTTTTTCTGGCGTAATCATAACACCTGTGGAAGCAGTAGAAGTGTCTTCTTCAAAGGCAGTTATTGAAATTACGATAAAAAATAGATTTATTTCATCTTTAGAAATCATCAAATACAGCAAAATATGTAATGAAATTCATATCAATGAATGAGATAAGAACTCCTAAACATCAAAACTTCTGTTCTGCTTTGTTGTTTAACTTTAATAAAGCTTCTTCTCAAATAATCAAAAAAAAATCTACTTTTTAAAATCTTTTGTTGTGCACTTTGAAGTTTTATCGGAAATCTTGAAAAACTCAACCTCACATGCGATCTGTGCCAAAATTTAGCAGTTTCATAAAAACCTGTCAAATTTCTCACAATACCAACTTTGTTGATAGTATACTTTGAAATGGATTTGACCTACCAAATATA
Organism: Ylistrum balloti; assembly: GCF_031769215.1. Taxonomy (NCBI): domain Eukaryota; kingdom Metazoa; phylum Mollusca; class Bivalvia; order Pectinida; family Pectinidae; genus Ylistrum; species Ylistrum balloti. The sequence goes on along the minus strand of NW_026782128.1, from coordinate 552,918 downwards.
TCTCTAATCTTTAGGTACAAAAAGTGCAGTTAGTCGCTCTAGCACTTCAAACAGTAAAGCTTTTGTTATTAAAACATGAAGATCTGTTACCATAGTTATTTTTCTTTACACCTGAAATGTGCAGATATAACATCACCCTAAAGGGCAATAACTGTGGATAAAACATCTCCTGCCATTGTTTACAAGTATTCTAAATATGATATGAGAATTCTATAATACTCTAACAGCAACTAAGTGACAGAATCTCTCAGAGCAGCCTATAGAATCCTCTAATAGCTTTTTCGGCTATATCCTAACACTTGACTGAAGCAAGCCTTTCCTAGATGTTATTAATTACCAGCAAAATGGAAAATATACTGAAACAAAGTATTGCTGAATGATACTTATGTATCCTGTTGATCAAATTATTGTCAAGGGACTGTTTTGTAATTTTTGAGATCCAGATCTGGCATTGTGTTATTGAGTCCAGAAATTTGCTCAAAATAAATTTTCTATTCATAGCAACAGTGACCTTAACCTAGATTGACACTTTAACTTAAAAAGAAATGTTTAAGAAAACAATCTGATACTTTGAGTTTAATCAGTCGAAGGGAAATAAACTTCTATTTTTAGTAAGTGACCTTTATACTGACCTTCCACATCAAAAGTAATCTTAAATAAGCCGTGTGGAAATGGAAGAACTGTATGAAGTTTGGGTTTATTCAGTGAAATGGAACTTGAGTTATTAAATAAAAACCTTCTATGTATAGCAATAGTCACTTTGATAATTGACCTTTTAACCCAAAAAGCAATGTTAAGCAAGCACTCATTATTAGAGTTTGGGTTTGATTGAATGAAGGAATCTCCAGTTGTTGTTGGGAAATGGTGATGCTGATGTAAGGAATGAGACAGAGAACTGCATTACAAATTACGATATCCCCTTCTGATCTTTGATTGGGGCAGGAAGATAATAAACATGAGTGTTGTGATGAAGAGATTAAAAGGAAGCATAACTGCAGATCTTTCTACAAATCTTTATATCACTAGTTTCTCAAACAGGTAACACTGTATCACAGATGCCATCAACAGATGCCACTATCTATTTATACAGCTAGGCAGCTTCCCAATGTATATATAACATTTTTATGAAGACATCTACATTGAACATTGAACACTTTACACAGAATGTACAAAATTTGTTGAAAATCCAAATGATTTAAGATTTAGATAATTCTCGAACAACATTATGCATCAACAAATTTAAAAAAAACAAGCTGTCTTAATTTGAAAATTAAAAGCATTTCCTGTAACATACCTTATTCCTACTTATTGTTATGAAAACAAACGGATATTTTTTAAAGATATTTTGAATTCTTCTCAATCCAAGCTCATAATAATTCAACATACAATATATAATATTCTTAATGTTGACATGTACAGAATTGAAGCCAAATACATTTATTTTTGGAAAATGCACCATTTATCTTTTGTCATTTTTGTCCTGTGATAATTATTATTTAAATGATGTCTGTTTAATTGTGGGCACCCATGATAACCCTGCCATGGAGCTGCAGTATCAGGGTCGAGATGATTAAATTATCTAAGGATTTACAAGTGTTACTGTGCAGTGTTTCCCTACTGGGTGCTCTATTGAGCTATGGCACATATCAATTTTGCGGTTGAGTAAATCTTGTGTTGCTGGGAATGACGGGGAGTCGGCTAGCTGAGGGCTACACCAAAACAACACACAAATAACCACTATCATTCAAGATGACAGTGGGACCCTCACAGTAATTTGTCCCTAATGGTGGATTAAATATCCCCTGATGAGTTTCCCCCACAGGCCAGGGGTTAGGAGGGGCCAGTCTCACATAGAAGGGACCAGTCATGTTATGTCGTTGTCATGACAACACGACACCTGCTCATATGAAGACAAATGGAGAAAAATCTGTAGGTCATGTGATGCTGGGTTATGGTTTCAATTTAATGTGTCGCTGAACAATGCAAAATTGGTTTTGTAATGTACAGGATGAAATCTAGATGAACTCTGTAATGTTATCCAAATTTGAAATAATAAAATAAAAGAGAACTTTTCCGCTTCAGCATCCATTTTCCATCATCACCCTGAAAATTGGTAAAATAGTGCTGAAATCTACATCAAAGTACTGCAGTATAGATTTCAGGGATAAATACTTTTCTGTAGATTTTTTTTATTCTTGGAGACAACCTTTTATCTCCATTCTATATATCATTGAAATCTCAAGAAAACATCAGTACAGACTAGGTAAGCATACAACAGCTGGGGTCAAAGGTCAAGTTTTTAACAGCTAGGGTAAGAGGTCAAAGTTGAGACTTACAGCATCCTTGACACTGAAGACATGACAGTAGTGGTTGTCGTTGTCCCGTGTAATGTAAGCAAAGAAGTTCATGCTATCAGCATCCTGGCAAGCGCAGAAAATATTCCCAATCTCATGGTCACATATCACTCTCTGTAACACAAATAGGTATACATGGTCACATATCACTCTCTGTAACACAAACAGGTATACATGGTCACATATCACTCTCTGTAACACAAACAGGTATACATGGTCACATATCACTCTCTGTAACACAAATAGGTATACATGGTCACACACATATCACTCTCTGTAACACAAATAGGTATACATGGTCACACACATATCACTCTCTGTAACACAAACAGATATACATGGTCACATATCACTCTCTGTAACACAAATAGGTATACATGGTCACATATCACTCTCTGTAACACAAACAGGTATACATGGTCACATATCACTCTCTAACACAGGTATACATGGTTTAACACAAATAGGTATACATGGTCACATATCACTCTCTGTAACACAAACAGGTATACATGGTCACACACATATCACTCTCTGTAACACAAATAGGTATACATGGTCACATATCACTCTCTGTAACACAAACAGGTATACATGGTCACACACATATCACTCTCTGTAACACAAATAGGTATACATGGAACATCTCTGAACATTATCATTTTCATATCTGCAGCTTTGTCCAAAAAGGTCAGATTGAGTTGATTTTGCTTAGAAAGTCTTTGTTTTTCACTGGCGACAATTTTGATTTTCTACTAACAAGATGATAATTTTAAACAAGCCTTAACCACCTTGGCCAGATAAACATACTCAGATGTTATAAATGACTAAGTAGCAAGGACTTGTTAGCCCACTATCAAAATGGTGTGACCATTCTATTGTGTTAAGGATTTGACATTTCAGTGAGATAGCACTATAAAAGCATCCTTAAGGGGCCTCATCATCTGTGCACACCATCTTCTTAAGACTTCTAATACCTGTTGTGATGATGCAAAACCCAAAACATACAAAGCCTACAGGAGTTTGTAAAAGAAAATTCTGATTTAGTAGAAGAATTCACTTTAAACATTTTAAGGACCTTGAAATTGCCATACACGTTTATTTTCCTTGGTAATTGTATCTTTAATAATATCATATACATGAAAGCAAAACTACATTTGTTAATGTTTTAGCTATATCTAGATCAGAACCATCTTAAACTTTCAGACCAATACCAAACAGAAAATGTTTTAGTTTGTTTTTCCCTTGAATGAATACAAGTCCAAATAAACCATTATACCAAACCATTTTGACGTTAAACAGCTGGTAACTTGCTAATTAGAAAATTCCTCAATTACAAAGCCAGAATTCAACTCTTGTCCAAGTCAATGAAATATGGCATCAACACATAACCCCTTACCTCAGACTTGGCATCTATAAATTTTACGCCTCGGAAAGAAATAGCCAACTTGATGATAGGAATTTTTGCGATGACATCGGCAGATTTCTGCAATTAGATAAGTAATAATCTCTAAAGCAAAAACAACAAAATATCCACAAAATATCCCCATCAAGGGAGACAATACAGAAATAATACATCTTTTTTGCATAAATTTTAAGGTAAAATGAAAATGTAGAAAGTATTACGTTGTAAATCAGAATGAAAATTATATTCAACACTCATATCACTGTCCACAAAGATGTCTCAACTCGTATGGTTATTAATTGAAAGAAAAAACACTTGCTGTTCTATAATTTTTGTAAAAAGACATCAAAAGTTTGGTTACAATCAATTCCCTATCAGTCAGCACTTACAAAGGAACTCTGGAAATTCAAATCATTTTCAGCACATTTATTTTTCAGGCTATATGACAGACAAAGATAACCATGTTCTCCGTGGTTTGGAGAATGATTACAAAGTAATATTCCTGATTTATATTTTACTAGAATTAAAAAAAAAAAATTTTACTTGTTGATTAAAAAATTTACAATTTAATGATTTTAAGATATCTTTCTTTCTTTAGATCTTTTATTTTTTAGAATTGTTGACAAACAATAAACACAATTCACAAAGTTTTATGTCTATTTTTTAACCACTTTCTGTGTACATATCCTATTTTTCAGACTTTATGGGCGAACTGTTTTGTAATGTGGTATTCTTTGGTGACGTGGAAACAAGGAAAACTCACTTAAGTCCTTTATATCTAGACCTGATGACAACAAACACTAATAATCTAGTATTCTTTGATGGGGTCTAAATTTCTAAATAGAGTGTTTCCCTTTCAAAGTGATGGAACAATATGGCGGCCATCAAACTCGGCCCACTGGGATTTAGACCCAGGATCAAAGTCAACATCACATACTCGAGTTCTCCCTCTAACACATTAAGCAACACATTTTAAATGTCAGTTGGGACCCCAACACAATGGATTCTTCACAGGAAGACCATAATTGAACTAATACAATACATCCATTCATTTCTGCCCTTTCGAGAATCGTTCAAAGGCAGAAAAAAAAAAGTTTCTCTCTTGTTCTCTATGCTTGTCCTGGAGTGGAGTTTGAATCATGATAGCTCTTCAGCACGGGGAGATAAAAATGTAATAGTTGAAGACTGATGATTACTGGTCACAGCGAGTGATTAACGAGAAGGACCAATGAGTATGTCCTGCCCTATAACCATCTCGTAACCTTCCTCACTCAACCGCTTATGTATCTTGATAATGCATGCCCCAATGATCACTCCAATCAAATGAAGCCATTAGCATTTTTCAAATTAATTTTTCTTCTGGAATATGTCGGAAATGAAGAGTTCCCATAGAGAGGAGTGAAAGGATGGTAAAGAGAAATCTCGTTGACTTAATGACGACAAGATCTGACCCTTCCTTTGGAAGACTCCAATAATCTTCTGGCTTAAGTCCGTTCGTGATAGTTCTGATGAGCTCACCATATTAATAGGTGTCAAAAATGATGCATCGACACCTTCTTATCTGTGTGTGAAAATGATTTTATAAGCATCAATCAACCACACACAAAATTTACCACATCTTCGGCCAAAGCTTCTTAATTACGCAGAATGATTTCGAAATGAATGATGGAAATTTGATACCAAAAACGTCAGGATGGACAAAAAACGAATAATGTCCCATGACCATTTCAGCTTGTCAATCACCATATATGAATATTTTATATTCAAATCGAATCTAAAAAAAAATGCTTCATTTTCATCCATTACCCTTTTTTTCTTTCTGATGGAGATTATATTCTAGATTTTTCTTTCCAAGGTTTTTTTACATCACTAAACAGAAATACTTTCCTAACTTTCCAAAACAACTTAAAAGGAATTACCTTGCCTATGAATGTTATAAAAACCAAGAAAAGACACAAAGGTATTAACCAACAGTATTTCTCTGTGAACAGTTTTATCACGATAAACACTATATAGCTACAGCTTTGATATAATCATTCTTACTTTCATCAATGTTTTTAGGGATTCAATGATTACAGTTCACAGATTAAAATATCTTGCTAACAATTACTTTCATGGACATAAATACTCAAGTCATCATTGGTTTTTAATGAATTTGAAGCCTTTTGAATATGTCACTGAACAAAAAATTTCAAGATTAAGTACAATAATCCTGAATTGAGTGATCACTAACTTATCTTCAGTAGGAAATGCTATTAATTATGTGTGCCTAAGAATGCAGCTGATCAAACTAAAGCAATAAAAATACCCAATAAGAACAGATGTACAGTCAATTCTAAAAACTTCCATCCACTACATAGGAACTGAAGGGATTACACTAATATCTTTGTTCTATGACTACAAGTCACATTTGTATATTTCTATTTTAATTTTAGTCCCTTTATACCCATACTACCAGAGGAAATATCACCTTAAGTGCCTATGAACATGGTGGAATCTGTTGGAATATAACTTTCTTCCCTAAAGCCAAACTTTCATAAGAAGTCAACAATAAGTTGACATCTGGCTTTTCCAGGAGTTTTCTTTCAGTTGACAATACAAAACCATTAATACCAAAAATGTTTGTAAAGAATTTGTTTTTAAAAAAAGATTAGATCTCTTTATGTGCATGTCACACTGAATTGAAATTAAATCTTAAGTATTCATTAAACCATCTATTTTTCACTTCAAGAAATATGTTTGACAATTTCTTTTTCAAAAGTGAAAAACAGCAAAAAGTTCTGGAGGTGGTATACAGAGGTATGAATACCTTTAACTTCTAACAGTGATTCCAATTTTTGTCCTAAAAATCAAACCCACACAGTGCTTCCTGATACTATTGATTCTAAAGCCTGATGTACTATGTCAAATATACATTTTCGGTTGTAATCATTATTCCGTTCCAAGACCTATATTATTAGAACCATCAACACCATCTAATACCAGCTGAGAAAGTCACATTGATTATTCACAGCCATTGTTTCGTAGCTTTTTGATTGATGACTGATTCGCTGACACAACATGTCTGCAGTTCTCCGACAGCTCCACGGGCATTTCAGCCACAACTCTCTTTCAACTGTCACTATTCCGGACAGAATTCTTTAAATTGTGATTTAATTCCTTCGTTGGTGTATTCATTTATAACCCCTCCATGGCTCCGGGGGTGACAAAAGGAGGTAGACTGTACGGAGTTGTCCTAGGTGTGTTCAATTGCATTACATGAGCTTGGCTTGGTTTCACTGGGCAGAAACCAATTCATTAGTGAGATACAATGTCCAACCACGTTCCCCTTTTCAATAAAATCAGAACTCTGGAAACCTACATCAATCTGACCAGAATAACCTTTGGCTTCAGATTTTCCAGGTTAGGATACTGAATCGCAAACATTTTGCCAAATCCTCCTGGTGACTTTATCACCGAGAAAAATGACAAGGTCTTCATACGAAAGAATTCCTGGAAACATTAATCTCAGGGTCTTTATCCGATTTACACCAATAACATGGTAAATCGGACTCAAAGCCTTCTTATTCCATTGTAAACAAAACCATTCAGCCTCAAAATACAATCGCATCAGAAGAATCTGAATTAATTAAGCTTGTTAATAGAATCACATGAATGACTGCTGTGTAACTGTCACAGAAACACGTATTTAGACGCAGTTTTAGGAAGGGGGCATAACCTCTCTAAGTATCCAGAAAATTAAACCAACACACACATCCACAATCAGCATAAGATTCAATGTAACGTGAAATTTAATTATCTAGTTCCGATTTTACTGCGGGTACCACTTAAGAAGTCTTAATCTATCAAATCTTACTGAAATAATTTATTTGCTTATCTGGTGAAACATAACTGAACACAAGAACGAATTTTTGATAAAATTACCATTACAAGTTTTTGTAAAGCAAGGATTTCATAATTACCTTAAGAGAGAATTATGTCTTTACTTAAATATCATTCAGACATTTTTTGATTTGGGTATGACAACTTGTTTAATAGGAAATCATTCATAATATGAAGAATTTATTTGACTCTAGTGAGAAAGTTAATTTTCATCAAGTGATCAGAAAGTAGAATTTGAATAAGATCCCAATTGTATCGTTCCTTTCTAAACAAGGCATTCCAAACTACTGAAAAAGCTTGAAGATAGAATCATTAAGACATTTAGATCAAAAGGTTTTGTTAGTCCTAATATTGTCCTTTATTGGACAGAAAGCATGCAATAAATTTTGAAAATAAGAATGAACAACATTTTTGCTTTATCTACGTATGTATGTATTTATTTAACTTTATTACTATTTTTTTTTATTTATTTATTTATTTTTAATCCATCTATCGTAAAAAAAATCATCACAATAATTTCCTAATTAATAGACAGCCTATGAATCTGTTCACGCTGGTAAAAACTTCATTCTTCGTTTTCTTCAATGTTATATTTTACCACTTTGGTTGATTTGATGTCATGCATACAATCAAAGGGAGACAACCCCTGGTTTTATCAGCGACACAATCCATTACTATCATTTTGTTTTCTTTCAGAAAATAATTTAATAGACATTTATAACTCCATATCTATCTCTAAATACTGAAAAAATCAGTCCTCTTATGTATAAAATGCTTTGAAAATAACTCCATAAGAATTACACACCAAAAACGTTCATATAGCTTACAAGTGCAGTGCAACATGCAAATGGAACAGGGTTACATGCACATAACATGCTGATGAACAAGATGAACAAATAAATAAAATGAAAATAATTTTTGAAATGTTTCGAATGAATGAATTAATGAAGTGACAAATCTAGCTGTTTTACAGATCTCAAATAAAATCTCTGTCAGCCAGATGTGGGAATGTCAAATTAAAATTCCTTGGTTCATTAAACTATGGTGGATCTTCTGGATGTCATGATAAAATCTTGTATGTTTATTATCAAGTGTAAATCAGTCGCATTTTGGGCATACAGTCTATTTCAGTTCATATATAACATTCAACTAGTTATTTAGCAAAAACAAATTAAGATTAATGTCTTATCTGAAAATCTCTTATCTAAAATATGAAAATATTGGTCACAATCACATGATTTTGAAATATCACAATCTATCATCCATAGGTGTAACTGTACACAAAATTTGTTTTACTGCAAGTGAAATAGCTAAGGCAACATGCTCAGGACAAACTTCAATGGATGACAAACATATATAAATCCTTAACCCTGTCAGTTATATTGAGGACACTAAATTAAGATAGAAGTACTTACAACTACCTCTGTATGACACACGGTGAACAGGTGGGAAGTCATATTAAAACATCAAGAAATATGACAAAGAAAAACAAATGCTTTGACTTCAGGAAAAATATGGGACACTTACTGGAAACTAGTAAACAAAGGGATATAACTCTTGCTTTCCAGGAGTACGTTTTAATACTGGCTGAATTTTTTTTATAACAACCATATCCTTTTAAATTTATTTGGTTCCTGTTTCCAAGATTTGATTGAAAATATTTTAATAAATCTATTGAATTCCTTAATAATAATTCACCAAAGTGTAAAACATTTGAAATTTGTTTGAAATTAAGACAAGGTTGAAATTTTCCCAATTTTTTCTTAACATTAAATGAATACATTATGATATCAAAACAAGGAATATATATGAAGATTTTATTTGAAATGATGACACAACACATATCAAAATAAACAAAGGAGGACAGAAAGGAAATGCAACTAAAAATGAGCTCATTCATCAAGCTAAGGCATAATACAAGTACTGTTCACAAACCTCAAGTTTTCTTCGAAATTTTTGCTGTTGAGCAGAAATTACATGAAATGGCATTATTTCATTTCTTTAGAACATTTAATGAAGGGAGCGTTCATCAAATGATGCTCATGATGTCTCTTTAAATTATGTTTATATTTCAAATCATAAATCAAAATTATAGATTTCTAGATTTCTTTCAGATTTTTTTTCTTGACATGCATAATTGGGTACAGGGAAGTATCTATAGCCAAAGAAAATAAAATAAATTGATGATGAAAAGCAAATCACTTAGCATCACATTGACACACATGGCAGCTTTAGCTTGTAAGCTTTTAAATAATTAAGATGTGAAAATATGATTTGGACTTAATATGGTCCGTTCTTGTCATAACATGCCTGTACGAGCCAACCTCTCTAATTGAGAATAAAGTTGAATATCATTTGGCTGATAATAATCTGATCATATTGAAAAAAAAACTTTATTATGACCAGACTATTCCAGTTTTGTAAGTCCAGAAGTTACATCAATTTGCCAAAATCAATCATTTTTCAAAGAATTATTATCGAAATCATTTCATAGTGTTTTGTATCCTTAAAACGACATCTAAATCCACATTAAAATTAACTTTCAACATAAAAAACAACCGATCAAAACCTTGCTTATCATTGGAAAGTTGAAGAAATATTTGTCTTCAAATGAATTCTATTCAACAATTTCATATTTTCAAAAATCCGTCTTCAATATTGTAAATTCTTTAGAAAAAATTATTTCAACTAATAATAAAATGTGAAGGTCATAAAAATGTAAAATTTTGTTATTTGCAAAAAAAACAGAAAACCTACACAATGTAGGTCTAATAAATTTTGATTTCATTTATTAGACTTTATTTTTTTCATATCAAGTTATCATAAAGCAATTTACATGGTGCGACATTTCCTAAAAAATAAATAAATACCCTTTTTCTATGATTTCATGATCATGAATGAGAAAATCAATGTGAAATGTTTCTAAAACTAGCTGCTTGGCAGGAAGTGAAGGACAACCTGTGTGCTTTCATAAGACAGTGGGAGTTACCTCCCTTATTCCACAACACCATATACATACCTTAAGTTTGGATATGCCTTCTATTGTGGAATTGGGGCCAGATAACTCCTTTACCAGTGTTGATCCCAAATACTGAAACAAATATTAAATGTACAGTCAAATGATTGTTGACAATTGGTAAATGGGATAAAATATCACTCTACCTGCTTGGGTCATCAGTCCAGACAGTCATACAAGTAGAAATGAAAGATGCACAGGTATACAGTCGAATATTGTTATCTCAAACTTTTATAACTCAAAGACCCTGTTTAATTTGAAGCATTTTGCCCGTCCCTGCCTCATTTTACACAAATCATTCAAACTCACTTAAATCAAATACTCAAACTGCCATGGTTCTGCAGAGTTCTGGGTAACGATGTTCCACTGTATACGATGGAAATAAGAACTTGAGGTAAGATTTCTATAGTATTTGTCTGCCATTTAGCCTAAGCCTGGAAACAAATATTAGGAAATTTTCCAGTAATAAGACCATCTCCTAAGTTTGAGTCAGTGGTTAAGTGTTGGCAGCCTGGGCTTATAGCAGGATAAACACGGTACATGTCATTTATGAATGTGTGACATTTCATTAATGTATACCTAAAATCAGCTATGAATATTTCCTCCCAACATAATTACAGATAAAGTTATCATGGTGCTATTCATGACCATTACAATTGAAATTTTGCTTTTTTCTTTCAAAATATACTATAAATATTTTCATACTGTACCTCAAATTTAAGTACCATTTCAGGGCTCTCGATCTGCCAGATTTGGGGCCGAATTCCCAATGCAAAATAGTATCTTTTTTTCCCAATTTAGACCCTAAGTTTTCCCCATTCTAAGGAAAACGCCGATATTTTTCCCAATTCTAAGGGCCCCGGGCCCCAGTCCCAAAATGGGGTGTGAGAGCCCTGCAGTGGCATGATTTTCAGTTAAATGTGATCAATCTCCTTAGTGATATGCTTTTTTTTGACAAACGTTATCTATTAATCAGTTTCAAAGGACCAACACACTATCTCTAAATCATGTAAGGGATGGGCTTATTATAGGACAATCAAGTATCATTTGTTAGGATTTTTGCATAACTGAGAAAGATGTTGGTGGGCTTATTACCAGCTTTGGATCTTACAGCTGGATAATGAGGGTAATATTGACAGTAAAGTGAGAAGGATACCAACCTGGGCTATATAATTACAATATCCCTTGATGAGCATAACTGGTGGGTGTCGCCACTCCTTGATGGGACTAGTGATCGTGGCTTGGTGGGGCGGTCGCAAGTGGATACTGTCATCCCTGATACTTATACCCTGAAACAAAGATGAGGAATGTGGAGGAAATTGTAAAATAACTACTGAAACTCAACTGAATACTACCGGGTAAATATAGTGTCTTTCTCTCCATATAAATATTAACAAGAGGCCCATGGGCCTTATCAACCACCTGACTACAAAAACTCTAAGCAGGGACAAAGGTTACTTTTTCTACCATGAATTAAAGTAATTATGATACATTTGTTTAAATGAAGAGCATGTGATATAGGAAAAAAAGAAGTTTCATAGATGTATTTACCTTTCCAGTAAGAGTTATTTCCCTTTAACAATGTTTTCCAGAGATTTGTTGTGATGGAGAAAAGTATTTCTTATTTGTGACTTTTGAATTTGAGAATATGGATTCTGGTAAAAATTTCATTTTTCCCTCTGATATCATAGGTAGTAGAGCTAGGAAGCCATGTTTATTATTAGTATCTTTCACAGGGTCAAGGATGTTGGAATACTATACCTTTTCTGACCGGAAGACATCTTCATCCTCACTGCTATCAACAGGAGGAAATGCATTCTGGGAAGACTCCTTGACATCCTCTTCAGAGGAGGTGAGAGGCTTGACGCCTGTGTAATCTTTGTACAGGTTCACATTGAACCGTTGACTAGATGAATCTGATTCTGACGGTTGTGGATCTAACCGCTTTTTCTGTAACCATGAATAGTAACCAAGACATCACACTCTACATGTAAAATTTGTGCGGTAAAACTCTCCTGAAAACTCGACAGATCAGGTCTCGGGTAAATTTCTACCAATGAAACTTGTCAGGAAATGTCTATCAGATAAAACTCTACAGGTAAAACTCTACAGGTAAAACTTTGTGTTTATGTTCGTAACTTTAAACTTACAGGTAAAATTAGCATGGTTATGTGTGTAACTTTAAACTTACAGGTAAAATTTGTCACGTAAAACTACTACTAAAACTTGTCATGTGAAACTTTTCAGGAAAAGTTAGTCAGTTAAAACTGCAAAGATGAAATTGTCAGGTAAAACATTACAAGCAACAAGTTGAGAGTAATTATCATCAAGAAAAACATCTTTTAAGGATTGTGAAGATCTACAAAATAACATAGTGACAACGGCATCTCTGGAAACATACAGAGGTCTACCTATTGTGAGGTAATAAACTGGCATCAGAGTACATACCAACGAGGGGTACTGCCTTTCTGGTGCCTGGCGTTCTCCTAATGACGCCAGGATCCTCTTGCGATGACCGATGGCTGATATGTCTAACACAGTTTGTAGCTCAACCTCCCACAACTTTAACACTCTCTCCATCGTGTCCTTATCATGCGACTTGAAGGAATCAAAATATGTTTCGAGACTCAAACTTTCCAGCCATTGTTCCACTGTGGCAGGAGGATTGTCAGTGTCTGTGATAGGTAAATCATGTAGGTAAGGTTAACTAATCAATCATATGTAAATTTACATGTATACTAATTATGGATTTGATACCTGTATTAACCAGGTCTTGACCTTTGACCTATCTATAAAAGGATACAACATCTAAGCTTCCAAAAGGATATGAGCTAGTTCAGCGTACTAGATTTGAACATGTGTTGCTAATAACCATCTGACTTCTGACCTTGCATACCTATGGTTTAAAATTTGAATTTAACTATGGGTTTAACATTTAAACTCAATTTGGTTTGACCTCTGGTATAGCCTCCTTTGGGTTTGAACTTTGAACTTACCTATGGGTTTGAACTTTGAACTTACCTATGGGTTTGATCTCTGGAAGAAGTCGTGCTGCATCAAGGATCTGTTTCCGGTGTTCACTATTTTTAATTCCTATGTGTTCTAAATCTTGGTCCTCTAGCAGTTTACCACCCTGAGGGACAGACAAACATTATTTTGTACCATAGTGCACTGTGTGATAATGATCAAGTGTCCAAGAAAACAAAAATGTTGTTGTTCCCTGTATACTGGCTCGATATCTGACCTCAGACATATCATTGTGATCTTCCATTTAACCAGGACAATAAAGGAGATAAACAGCAATCCAATATACTTTGTTATCATTATCAAATAATACAATACAATGCAACAAAATTTTCATTAAAAACTGTGAACATGAATCATTTCTATCATTATCTTTACTTTTCTGAGTAGATATTGAAATTTTTACATCTTTAAACCTCCTTGAAACTTACCAGAAAATCTGTGTTGTCATAACCGTTGGCAACTAAGGTATTTTCATATTGGCCTAGATTAAGCTCTTCAAGCCAATCACCAACACATTTTACTTTCGAGGTGCCTAGAGACAGAAATCATAAAAGTTGTACAAAACTCCACATTAAACGTCAATTTTAATTCGAATCTTATCACATCTATTTATATCATATACATGTATATACATCAAGACGTATCTTCTTCATCATGGAAATATGTCATGGTATATTTCTTGTAGTCATCATAATTGTGGAGAAATTTTATTTAATTACTCTTTCTTAGAAAATCAATAAATCAGACAAGTACAGATATCTCCTCATTGTTAACTATCAAGATACAAAGTCAGCACACAGGAAGAGGGGAGGTAACTCTAACAGACTTAACACAAAACAAAATAAGGAAAAACGTAGAGCAACTGAATTGGGTGAGGAATCATGACAACAACTAAAGCCTGGGAGAACAAAACTAGGATGTACAACACAAAGCAAACACAACAAAAAGACGTTTATACCAAATATGGGCATGTATCCATTTGCAATACATGTGATTCACATAATCATATATTTGATTTTGGACAAGTAGAATTTCCCTTCCTCTAATTTCCCTTAGTTGCTGGCAATGTTTACCAAAGCATTGATTCATTTACCCAGAAATGTGTTCTTATATATAGCAAAATTAAATCTGGGTATAGTTGTATGCTTGAGCTTACTGCTATTGTTTGTTGATCCAAAGCAGTGATGAAAGCAGCTTTGTACAGCAGATATGGAAATTTCAATACTAGAAAGGCTTCATATCTAAATATACTAATTTTAGGCCATCAGAAGCATATATAGCAGAGATTAGGAAAAGCCAGGGTAATATTGTAAGTGGATACTGTAATTTTCAACCATACAGACAATTTTTAAGAAATGGCAAGGACATGGAATTTGGGGCCCCGATATAAAAACAACAACCAACAGAATTAGTTATCTGGGATCCTGTTTTGTCAGGACAGCAATGGATGCAGTCACTTATTAGGGCCTAGAAGATATTCTGTTATAGCACAAAGAGTTTGAATGGAGGAGGATGGCACTGGTAAATTTTAACTATGGAAAGGCTTAGATTTGGTCAAATATACTGCTATTTGCCCTAAAAAGGCATGATGGGCAATGAGTTAGGAAGGAAAAGGTTGACACTGAATATGGTTAATTTCAACTCTGGAAAGCTTAGATTCCACTACTTATTTAGAGCTCTGAAAAGATGTAGAATTAAAAAGAAAAAGAATGGTGTTGGATAGGAGTTTTTAAGAACAGATTTGCAGTTGACTATCATTCTGATAAGATTTCTTTTTATGTTGGTGTAGGATTGGTAGGTCAGCTAATGACAGGTTCACAATTTGGACATTAGGATGTACAGGAGGACAGGATGGAATGTGGTGTTAAGATTGGTGCTAGGGGAGTACAAGAGCATGGTGGCTAGGGTAAAGGAATGAAAATCCAAAACCTACTATATCAAATCAGGACATATCTAACTCACAAAACTGATAGAGAATTTTTTACTTTACAACACATTTGATCACTGGAACAATACCATTTACTTATATTATTGAAATACAAACACAAAAGGAAGTTAAGTATGAGACACAGAAGGTAATTATGTAACAGACGATTAGGAAATCATATTCAGGAAACATGAGGATAGGGAACGACAATGGATGAAAGTGGAGAGACGATAATACTACACTTTAGCTTCAATCTGTATCATATTCAAATTTTACTGAATTTCAACATTTCTACATTTTAAAATGTTATTCACTTCCACATCAATCAAAACAACAGGCCTAAGGGACCTGCATCACTCACTTGTTGTACAGTAAATTTTGAGAAAACTTTGTTGATTTAATCACCTTCTCATTCAAGTATGTTGCTGGCTACAGATTTTGACTCTCAGTATTTGGAAATTCAGAAATTTAGAAGTTTTGTTTGACCTTTGTGATGTTTAATGTAGGTCAAGGTCATTCATTTCAAGAATGCGTTTTAGCTTTCCATCCCAGCATGCTACTAGCCAATATCATGACCATTCTCTTCATCACTGCTGATGTCATTTAAAGTGAAAGTTGATTCTGGATGGCTGACACACGACAGATGCTACACCACGACACAAAATCTATTGCTTTTCAGGAAGGTCAGCTGATAACTATAGAGGAAGTAAATCTGTATTTCTCTTCATTCCAAGTTAGTTAAACTACAACATCCAATGACTGTAACTAAAGGTTGTAACATTTTATCCTAATTTTAACATTCCAAGTTAGTCTTGCAGACAAGAGTTTGATAGGTCAGAACAGTATTAGTTGAAGGTGTGTACATTCATGATACCTTGCGAGGTGAAGTGTTCAGTAAAAGTGTTCAAGAATTCCTTCACAAAGACCGATTCTCGAGCCATTCCCACCCCTACAGAGTCTAGGGTAATCTGTATCTACAAATGGATCAAGAGAGACGATCAAACAAGGCAACATGCTATAAATACAGAAGAAATCACCCTAGAACATGCTAAACAAGCAAATTCAAACCAACGAAAATAAGCTGTTTAAAAAGATACAATTGTAGCATCGTGATGAGGTCAACACAGGATTTTATCAACCAACGATCGCAATATTGACCAATGAGGTTTCCATTGAGATCAATATCATTAACAGTGATTGTTACAATCAATATCTAACCAAAACCATGATGCCAAATGACAGTCTATTATTTCTTCATATCATTTTGAGTGTTTTTTAACTGTCAAAAACTTCAAAGAAAGCAATCAATATATTTTTTTATTTCATATCAATAATAATTAGTCAATATCAACTTTTGTGCGATTTTTCAAGTGTTGGGTAAATATATTTAAGTACCAGGTGATCACATGATGCATAATTTTCTGATAAGAATGCTCAAATGATATGAATAATATAATGTGGACACTCCCTCTTGGCAAAACTAATTACAAATTATAATTGGTTCTAATTCATTTCAAGTTGATTGACATATATGCTTTTTATTTCTTTTTCCAAAAATTTTAATGTCTAAATTTTTTTACTACAGCCAGTTGTTGTGGGTTTTTTAGGAATGCTTTCTTAACACAATTCAGTCTGAAAGTATAACAAAGTAATCAATTTACATTCTGCTTATATCGCAAAATTTTCGTGAACAGGAAATGAAATAAACCAATTTCTAGAAATAAAACTACTTCCACCGAAAGAGAAAGCCATGTGTATTTTTATCCTTCAAGGTTACAAAATATTTAACAACGTCTGAATCTGTTTTGTGCCAAATTGTGACAAGCTGGTGCTGGTAGCCATTTCTACCATTCCTTATGAATGGTTTGTTACATAAACGTCAGGAAACTGGGGCAGTTACATTCTCCCAGACAGACCAATCCTGCTTGATTATCCAGGACAACACATGGTCCAGGCCTCTTTCCTTTGACTTTGACTGATATACATGTCCCTATATTTCCATAAACATTTCAGTTACTTTCACATTAATGTTGTGAATATGATTCCAGAATATTTATTTTCTTTTTATTTGTTCCATTATCTTGATCTAATATTGAATTGACTTTCCTTTTAGTAAACCAACAAATCCATTAATATGTTAGAAATTTCATGAAACATTTCTGCTTATTTTTGAATTGTTAAATATTTTGCAACCAAATGAAAATACAGATGATTTAAAAAAAATTGAAATGAATTTAATTGTGAAAAAACCCATATCAGCTCAATGCATCAGTGACCTGAAAGAAAAGAGATATTAGCATAAATGAAACAAAGAAAAGCATGCAGAGTTGAAAGTTTTAGTTTCAAAGATCCAACATTTGGTAGCTGACTAACACCAATACACTAGCATAACTACCAGTGCTTTATTGTATACTCTTGCTGTGTTCAACATTGGTTTTGTTTTCATGATCATTTAACCAATCTTCCTTTCTATATTTGTATGGTACCAAAATAATATATGCATTTTGAAGAAAATCTTGTTCTTACAAAACATTGCTCCCTTATGTTTTTTTTTCAATTTTAAGAATTGCTTCACGGCATAACAGACTTAACCGTCTTTTATAACAAAATACTGCATGAGCTACCAGTGAAAATTGACACGGTTTCCTTTTCAAAACTTCCAACTTAAAATATTCACACAAGCATGCATCTTTCCAAGCAATTATAATGGCATGCAAATAAGGTATACAGTATGCAAATGAGATATAAGATCCAGGGAACAGGATACAGCAGGCAAACTCCCAGCATTCTTTGCATCTCGTTGCTATGGCTACCAATGTACCTTTGAAAAGCCTGTTTATTTCGCTCTCTATGGAAGACAAATCGCTGAACTGTGAAATGTCCTCTCCATAACTGGACAAAATACCTGCAATCTAAACATCTCAGATTGTCAACCAATCCATCAGGTAGAAATATCAATAAGTCAGAAAATGTATCACATCGAGAGTCTTGTAATAATAAATCAAGGGGGCAACACACAATCTCTAAGTTAGAGTGTGGCTTTGTTATAGGGCAATGATAATGCCTTCCTGTAATATCAGAGAAACTACATAGATATGGGTGGGCTTATTACCAGACATGGGATTATTGCCAGATAGAAATGACATACAGCTGAAACTCGTTGCCACAAAATCGCTTGAATCGAAATTTCATTTGAGTCAAAGTGATTTTTCAGTCCCTTCAATTGTAATGTAAGAAAAAGGTCATTTGCTGTCTCGAAATTAATTTTAGTCAAAACATTGGCATGTCTTCTGAAGAAATCGGTCGATACATACACATATCAGAAAGTCATCTGTGCATAACACATGGCTAATTACAGCATATTGTTCACACAATATTTTGTCTCTGGTAATAAATTACCAATTTAATTAAGCAATTAAAAGTTCTTCTTAATTAGTGTCATCATCCTATAGCAGTGACTTATCTGTAGTTTAAACAAGTTTATAGAAGACATGAAAACGTTAAGCTTGGTTGTGTGCTTTTTGAAGAAGAATTAAAATGAAACCTACAAACCAGCACAGATTTTTTGATGAAATCTAATCCCCATAATTCCTAGAAAACTTATATATATGAGTTTGTTTACTAAAGAACTGTGATCGTGTGATATGCTAGGTTTAGTGCTTGGACAATAAAGTGCTGAACGTAAATGTATTGACAGAGTCTATATCTGTACATAACTTGTTAAGTCTAGTGCTTATATAATGTTTTCTACAACAGGTAAAACGCTTTCTAGTGCTGCTTTTTTCATGTTTATTTATTCATAATAAATTCATATTAATATGACCTGAAGCTAAGTACGTTGTTTTTCCGTAATAATGTCAAGAAACTGATATCGTCAACCTTATCTGGACACTTTGTTTGAATCGAAATTCGGATAAGTCAAGATATTTTCCACAGTTCCCTGTATTTTGAGATAACGAGTTTCGACTGTAGATACATATGATAAAAAATATCCAGAAATTAATACTATAATCTCGTGTTCAGGTCAAAAAGGGTAAACAGTTTATTAAGTGATAAAATTAAAAACAATAAACTTTCCCACAAAAGCTTTACAAATCTTTCAAATTTATAACAGAATCTTAAAATTTTTATCGAAAATATAGGATTACAAAACATTCAAAATATTTATAAACCTGGGCCCAATCGGCGGTGTCGTCGAAGTGGTTGGCATCGGGTTCTGTCTCTGCAGTCATGGGTACCCGAGTGCCTGAAATACTGTCAATCATCTTTTTGTCCACGTCTTCTTCTTTCTCCATGAGAGGGTCAAACGGCATCAATCCTGTCATCGGAAGTGACTGCCTCTTCTTTGCGCGTAGATACTTTCGGTGTTTGACATTGTCCCAGATTTGTGACACAACCCGACGAGGCCGACCAACTACTGATCCTCTAAGAAGACCTGAAAGTACAGAAAACATCAACTGATATCATTTCTGTTATTATAACCTAAATATGAACACTTTAATACCTCAAATACTTTATAATGGCATAATCCATACAATCCTTTCATTTCTTAATGACTTTATAACTACGTAATTCGATTCATCACTTTTTGGATCCATTAGATCTGTGATAACATCACAATATCAACAAATCAGCTGAATAATCATCCAGGGATGAGACCATGAAGACAACACATTACCTCTTACTCAAAGTCTAGGGGGTGGGCTTATTACAGGCAATGGAAAAGTATTGGTTTTATGATTGTACAGAAAACAATGCAATTCATACAAATATATGTATAAAGGAGAGGTTACGGGCTAGTAAAGGCTTATTGCTGAACAATAACAGTAAACAAAAGATCTGTACAGTAAAGTACAGTAAAACTAAATATCTGTACAGTAAAGTACAGTAAACAAAAGATATGTACAGTAAAGTACAGTAAACAAAAGATCTGTACAGTAAAGTACAGTAAACAAAAGATCTGTACAGTAAAGTACAGTAAACAAAAGATCTGTACAGTAAAGTACAGTAAACAAAAGATCTGTACAGTACAGTAAACAAAAGATCTGTACAGTACAGTAAACAAAAGATCTGTACAGTACAGTAAACAAAAGATCTGTACAGTAAAGTACAGTAAACAAAAGATCTGTACAGTACAGTAAACAAAAGATCTGTACAGTAAAGTACAGTAAAACTAAATATCTGTACAGTAAAGTACAGTAAACAAAAGATCTGTACAGTAAAGTACAGTAAACAAAAGATCTGTACAGTACAGTAAACAAAAGATCTGTACAGTAAAGTACAGTAAACAAAACATCTGTACAGTAAGGTACAGTAAACAAAAGATCTGTACAGTAAAGTACAGTAAACAAAAGATCTGTACAGTAAAGTACAGTAAACAAAAGATCTGTACAGTAAAGTACAGTAAACAAAAGATCTGTACAGTAAAGTACAGTAAACAAAAGATATGTACAGTACAGTAAACAAAAGATCTGTACAGTACAGTAAACAAAAGATCTGTACAGTAAAGTACAGTAAACAAAAGATCTGTACAGTACAGTACAGTAAACAAAAGATCTGTACAGTAAAGTACAGTAAACAAAAGATCTGTACAGTAAAATACAGTAAACAAAAGATCAGTACAGTACAGTAAACAAAAGATCTGTACAGTACAGTAAACAAAAGATCTGTACAGTAAAGTACAGTAAACAAAAGATCTGTACAGTTAAGTACAGTAAACAAAAGATCTGTACAGTAAAGTACAGTAAACAAAAGATCTGTACAGTAAAGTACAGTAAACAAAAGATCTGTACAGTAAAGTACAGTAAACAAAACATCTGTACAGTAAAGTACAGTTAAACAACATATCTGTACAATACATAATTCTGTGACTAATTATACACATGCAATGTTACTTAAAGCTTTAACTACAGAACCACAAACACCCAGCATTCAACATCAGAGGAGCTTTTTGCACATTATACTGCATTCACTTGGTATACTTTCAAAATACCTTTAACTATAAAGTAATTTTATTGACATTGCTATTTTCATTTAATATTTCATATATTAAAGCTACACCACAAAACATGGAATGGCTGGCTAGTAAAACATCACATCAAATTTGCCCGAAACCACAACATGTCAAACAAAAATACCTACAATAGTGATTTTAAGTAACAACAGATGTTGATTAAAAGCTTTTTAAGACTTTAATTACCATTTTGTTCTTAAGTTGATTGCCATGAAGCTGAAGTATTGTCTGACTGCCTAAAAATATTGTACCGCCCAATTTTTTCTTATTCCTCCTAAACTTGGCAAGTTAGCCAATTTACCTTTAAATGTTCGTTATCTACTTCACATAAAAGTGATTTGAATATACCAGTCACATATAAAACATCAAATTCAGTCCGAAACTTGAGGTAGGTAGGCAGATGTTGACAAACATAAATCCGAAAGAAAACAAATCAATAAATAATGAGTGTAGAAATCTTTTGTTACTGTTAGTAATTCACAATTCCGCACAAGATTTTATTCTCCGTCTTTCTAATTAAACAATCATTAAAGACAGAACTTGATCAAGTCAATAGATTGCTTGATAGCAAATGATCACTGCCCTCCGTCTTATTGTATGTTCATTGGAATGGGTTTGAAATCTAAAACCTCGCAAACATTGGGTGGGCTTATTACAGAATATGGTAACATTGTAAGTAATTAGTGAAATATGCTACATGTTAAACTCATTGGCCTGATATTAAAAAAGAAAAATTCCAACTTTATCGGAAAAAAATAAAATTTTTAATTTTCGGAAGGAATTTCCGTAAAATAATGAATCACACAGAGTTAAAGATAACTAATTGATCACATCTCCCCCAGCATCAAAATATTCCATCAGAT
Organism: Ylistrum balloti; assembly: GCF_031769215.1. Classification (NCBI taxonomy): domain Eukaryota; kingdom Metazoa; phylum Mollusca; class Bivalvia; order Pectinida; family Pectinidae; genus Ylistrum; species Ylistrum balloti. The sequence goes on along the minus strand of NW_026782128.1, from coordinate 530,431 downwards.
ACTTCCTTTATCAAATTTAATGAGTGCAGCGTTCATATCAATAGAACATTTTCTACCATAGGACCTCATAACATGTCCAATTTCAACAATAAAACATCTGTGTGCATACGCCGTGCCAATATATTGACCAATCCATGGGGAGAAAAACATATTATTGCTCGCAGACTCTCCCAATAAAATGGCCAATATTGACTTTAAACCCCACATTTCACACTGCATGTCAAAGCCTCTTGTATGTGCTATCGTTATATTTCTAAATTTTACGCTGTCTCATAGAAACCCTAATTTACACGCAAACTGCTTTGTAAGCAAATTTGCTTACTGCCACATTATGACATTTTCATGGTCTTCCACACAGGCTTGATCAAACAAAGTAATTTGTTCTGACAATATTACAGACAGAAAAAATTTAATTAATTTCCGAATACATAACACTGCAAGGTTATAGGGAGAAGCCAACACAGACGGTGTTTAACAGTAATGTAATATAGGTCTCCCCTATGTAAATACATAGACGCTGTTGTTTAGACTACTTTTAATTAATTTAAAACACAGTGATGTCAGGTTGATTCAACCTCTATGTTTATAATGAAGTGGAATTGTAGACTCATGCCCATATATCACTATTCATTGATATCATTGGAGTCAACACTGTATTTCATGACAGCATTATTGAGTCATAACCATACAAAGCAACCTCTCTTAAAGAACATCTCCTAAAAGGATATTTCCAAAGCAATTTCATTCTCCCAAAAAAAGTCTACCTTTCCAGTGGACCTCAGCTATGACAAACTGTCTAATCTGACTTATGCTCCAATAAGATCACCACTTAGATAAGACTAATATTGAATATTCCAACAAGACTTGTAACATCTGCAGTAAACCAACTCTCCTTAAGGACAACCTCTCCAACTAAATTTCTCCAATCAAAACAGCTGTCCAATAAGACAGTATTTCCAGAGCACACATTCCAACATTTTTATGAGTCTAGTTACAAAGAGATATAATCAGATCTCAAAATTTCATTTAGTTTCACATGAAAAGCATGAGACCAGAACTCAAATATTTGAGTCCCAAAAGTCATTGTAAAACAAGCAAATTCATGGAATTTATATCCCCCACTTTCCAAACATATTGATCAATGAAATCAAATTATACCTCATTAGTATGCATAATTTTTAACAGATGACATTGATAGTCAAACTCAGTCTTAATGACCCCAAGATGCATCTGCTGACCAAGTTTTACCCAAATTGGATGATATTTGGGGAAGTTAGAACACAGAAACAAAAGTGTGACAGACGAACGGATGGACAAAAACAAATTAATATCCCCCGTTTCGGTGAAAGCGGGGAAAAATAAGCTTCTATTCTACAATATCCTAGCTCTCCAAAATGATCTTTACTCTTACAATGAAGCCTTTCAAACAGAAAAAAACATCTCTTAAAACCATGCAAATTTTGTAAATTTCTCATCTTTATAGATAATGCATTTTCACTGAATGTTCATTCTAAAATGAACTTTGATCCTGTTTATAGTTATAACCACACCTTTAAATAAATCTACAATCTTCTGTACCATCTTTCAGAACATATACAGCCACAGAACCACTCTAGACATCTCCCACAGAAATCACAATATACCATATTTCTCCTAGTCCAGGGGCCTATTACAGAACAATGATACACCATTATTTACTTGGATTCTTCAATAAGTGTGGGTGGGCTAGTTTATTACTACATGCGGGCTTTATTCTGGATTAATACAAATGATGACAAAACAGAAAATCCTGCCTACTAAACACTTTCTCAACTTCGCGATCAAATATAGCACATACATGAACTTTATGCTGGATTGATTCAGTATAAATGGTGACAGAAATGAGAATCATGCCTTCTATACTTTTTCCTGACTTTACGATCAAATATAGCAAATACATGAACTTGATATGACAATTTTACACCAACAAGTCTCACATCAAATGTATGTTGTAACACATTTGTCAGTAAACCACAGGCCTAACTATAGTTATTTGTAAGTTAACTCCTACAATAACTTCCGTATTCCTGTGTTTGTGTGAAACACCTGCCCGACACCCACACTTACAGCTCAATACCTTATCACCCGGCCTTAGTTAACACCTGTCCTTTATGAGCTGATAAAACATTACCCCTGGGGTACTACCTGTGAATCTCAACATGTTAACACCATTTTCTCAGAGGGAAGTGGATATAGGTCAAATTTTTCAGAAGCATGGGTCAAATTGTACAGAAGATAAGGTCTCACCTTCAGAATCTGAGGGTTGAGGTTGTGTTACCTACAAATGCCCCAATAGACTGGATAAGTTCTTCCTCCACTGATTTACGAAATATTTCCATAAAGTGTGAAGGATCAAAACTAATGACATGTGTTCTTTATACTATATCTATATATAATATACCAAACCGTATTTATCCCACAAAAAACCCATGTCGTCAAAACATAAACTCTAATGCAAAGTCAGGATTGTGTTTATTGAAGGATAATGAAATATAAATCAATTGAAATATAAATTAAGATTCTACATACCAGCAAAATGTCAGAAATCTATTATTTGTCAACAAGTATTGACTAATTCCTTTCTACATGTATCTCATAATGAATGCTCCCAGTTAATTCTATTATAAGTAACAGTGACCTTGACCTTGAATAATTCTATTTACATCCTAACTCTCCTTTTGAAATAGCCAAAGGAAAATATATTTGGAAAACTTCAATAAAACATATCGCAAAATACTGTTACTGCACCCATAACAAGGAATATATTGGACACATGGACAGACAGATGGACAAAAAAAATATATAAGGAAATTTCTTGTTTGATTGGTTTTATCTCTTCCAGTACAGAACACCAGTGGACAGATGGACTGACAGACAGACTAATGGACAATGAAATGAAACAGAAGTTTCATGTACGGTTTTCTACGTCAGTACAGAGTAGCAGCAGACAGATGGACAGACGGACAGGCTAATGGACAGACAATGAAATGAAATAGAAGTGTCATGTACAGTTTTCTACTTCAGTACAGAGTAGCAGCAGACAGATGAACAGACAGACAGCCGGTAGACTGAGGGACATTTTCTAAATCACCTTCAGTACAAAATACAAGCAGAGATGGATGGACAGACTGAGGTAAAGATGTTGAATATTGAGTTGGTTTTTTTTTTTCATTTCCATCAATGCAGAAAAACAACACAGTTGGATAGATGGATGGACAGTTGGAGAAATAAGTGAGTTGAGAATACTGAATACAGAGCACTAGCAGACAGATAGATAGACAAACAGACCAACATCTAGACGAAGAAGGAATGTTAAATATTAAGATAGTTTCTATCTCTTTCAATACAGAATTTCAGAAGAGAAATATTTCTGTAGACAACACTGATGAAAGCATATCCCACATTTTAGGTTAGGGGCAGTGTATTGTAACACAGACTGTTATAACATGTTTCCACTATTCCAGTTTAATGTAAACATACGTGGTAGAGCTGTGTTATGTCAAATGTCAATAAAACCATAAGAATAGTGCTGCCATAGAAAGAATACATTGAACACAGGCAAGCAGAGTTACATAGTATATCTTCCTGAGAAATAGGGACACACATATTTACTATTGAGTAACAGCTATGAATGAAAATCCGTTGCAGGATTTAAATCTAGTGAATTAAAGCCAACCTTTCTTCCTGGGCGGGCCACCGTGAGTATTTCTATCTGCCACTTTAGTCTCAACATCATTTTCAGGTATAAAACAACTGAATTTCCTCATTACGTCGTGATTTCTCTCTGTTGTTCAATCAACGGATACACATGACTTAATGTACCTCATGTCCGATTAAAGTACTCAAAAATTGATTTTCTGTGGCATTATGGGATAGATAATAAATGACTTTAACAGCCGTGATAAAACACTTGGTATACGTCCATTCACCGTAAGATCTGTAGTACACAAGTAATCTATATAGGAGCATTTTACCTATTGTGGTTTTTGTGGAATTATGCAATAGGTGTATCGGACCATCCCAGTCGCCTATCTGCTGTTCATACAATGATTAACACAAAATCACAGGAAATTTTTTATCTTTACATGAAATCTAAATCAAATACATAGGGAAAGATACTGATTTATCAATTTTTGAAGTTTTAAAATAAGAATCTTCTAAAATAATCACAACCTGCCTTAATAGCTAAAGCATTAATTAAGATGGAGGATTAAAGAATTTTTGAATGTTGGTCTAGGTACCTCAGATCTTAATGATAGCAAATATTTACATGATCTTCAATACTGATCTTAATAAAGCTCGCAGTAACCATGGTGCATACAATCATCTTCGTCATTATGAGAGATGGTGATAGACAATCCCTTTAAAGGATCAATAATTTAGGGCTTGTTTAGAATGACAGGAAGTGGGCGATCATATATGGGATGATTGCTGTAGTTATCCACAAAAACACCCTGTTAGGTTAAAATTGGTATATACCGTATTTATCTTGTGATGAATCCTGCCAGAATCAACACATCACTTCTGAATCAAAATCAGGGGTGGGGTTATCACAAGACTAGGAAATGGGACTTGTTTGTAATTCTACTGAATAACAATAAAGATGGGTGGGCTTATTACCAGACATAGGTTTTTTATTGGATATCACATCATTTAAATTCATGGTTCAGAAAATTTTAATAAGAACACAACTGGAAATGATTAAAGTGGCAGCATATTAGGTTGGATTAGAGGAAGAAAGAGGAAAGAATTTACATTATGGGAGAGATAGAGAGATGGAAATGAGCTGGATAGAAAATTAAAGATAAGAAATACTGAAAACAAAAGATATTATAGGTATCATAAAGACGTTTTCAAACAGATTCTTCATCTGCCATAAAGAAGGATCTTTTGATTTTGTTTAGACTCCTTACAGTTATATAAGAACATAAACCCGGTTACACACCACTTCCCCACTTTCTATCTAAAACAATTTATCGCCCTACAGTAACTTCTCTCATATTCTTCGTGCAGTATTTTCCCACAGGTTTCTATAGACAAGCTGGCTTTAACACATTAGCCGAGTTAATAAAATCAATGTGTTATACTGTCAAGCTTAGATCTATGTAAAGTGTTAATTAGACACCAGCATCCTTTTTTAAACCCGACCATGTCACCCTAGGAAGCGAATTTAGCCTTGGAGTCAAAACGCAGGAGGATAGCAGTGAAAATGGTGTCACAGCTAGTCCTGTCAATCTGTGAACCATGAAACATGTGGATTTTCACAACATTCTCAACAAAACTGAGACAAAACATTACAAACAAAACCACTAACTCACTCTGGTATGTATCACTATTTAACTACAGAAAAAGACTTCATATGTATATGAATATGTATAATATTAACAATATTGAAATGATGAACGTGATTCTGTAAGTCTACAAATTGACCTTTTAAATTTACATTATAAACCATCCCTGTCTGGATGACCTTGACCTCTACAATATTCCTTCAGTTTTGATTAACTCATAATTGACCTTGGACACCACAGATTTTAATATGACCTTTGACCTCTAACAGTAAAAATCTCCATAATTTTTAAGACATGACTTCATATTAAAACAGCTTCAAAGCTTAACCTTAAATCTTAGTATAACCTTTGACTTGTTACAGTATGAATTCTTTACCGTTATGATCACATGACCTAGAATCCCCTGTCAATGTGGGATTCTATATTTAAGTATAACAATGACCTCTTGTCATTGCTTTTTTATTCCGTTTTACGAGGAGAGATGGTCCTTATCTAAACATTTCAATCGTACATCACATATCCCATCATTATATGACCGATGGTCACTGTCTTTGGTCAGTATTTGTCCATTGCTCCTCGAATGGCTAATACTGACCAACAGCGATCCTTTACCCCAATGCCATTCCTGGATAGAATTGGTAAGCTTTCCTTTTGATACTAAATTCTTGTACACAGACATCACTATATCTCATTAATATATAATTGGATGGTGATGACATACAAATGTACAACATTGGCAGGGGTTTCTGATACTGATAATCCAGTGATCACAAAATATACCCATTTCTGTTGGACCTTTAATGGCAACTATAGACATGTCTAATCTATGTCGGATCTCCTTTTCCACCGATCTATAAAAAGGTTAAGTACAACAAGGAGTCAAAGCCATTACAGTGATTTATGAAAGTATTCAGCATGACTTCTTTGATTATTTCTTATCAGTGACTATTGGATTCTGTTCAGACATTGCTATCTTCTGACAGTCCCGCAAATATGCAAAGGCCAAGGAAAAAAGCAACGCAATCTGATGAAGTTACGAAAAAGACCCTGCAGAAAACGATAAATAATAGAAAGTACACCTATGCCGTGATCGTGATATATCAGGAAACATTAAGATATTGTTTTTATTATTTGCAGGCTAACAGGGTAGTAATAACTAGTAGGAAGTCTGCCTCCTGACTCCCCAGATGACTTATGCTGAGGTGAAATGGGCCAATAAGGGGAGATAATACGAGATGATAACATGATGTCTGGTGTAATCGTGGTCCCTTTTTCTCTCCCTCCTCTATATAAAACACACAACAATATTGGGCCATGAAATCTGCTATATCTATTTCTGTCTGGTATTAATGTTCCTACAGTTACCTAAACACAGGGTTTGTGATGTTATTGACCAGGAAACACAGGGTTTGTGATGTTACTGAGCAGAAAAAAATAGGGTTTGTGATGTTACTGGGCAGGAAATACAGGGTTTGTGATGTGACTGGGCAGAAAACACAGGGTTTGTGATGTAACTGGGCAGGAAATACAGGGTTTGTGATGTTACTGGGCAGAAAACACAAGGTTTGTGATGTAACTGGGCAGGAAATACAGGGTTGGTAATGTTATTGAGCAGAAAATCCAATGTTGGTGATACGGCACTGAGCAGAAAATGCAGGGTTTGTGATGTTACTGAGCAGAAAATGCAGGGTTGGTGATGTTACTGAGCAGAAAATGCAGGGTTTGTGATGTTATTGAGCAGAAAATGCAGGGTTGGTGATACGGCACTGAGCAGAAAATGCAGGGTTTGTGATGTTACTGAGCAGAAAATGCAGGGTTTGTGATGTTATTGAGCAGAAAATGCAGGGTTGGTGATACGGCACTGAGCAGAAAATACAGGGTTTGTGATGATACTGGGCAGAAAACACAGGGTTTGTAATGATACTGGGCAGAAAATGCAGGGTTTGTGATGTTATTGAGCAGGAAACACATGGTTGGTGATGTTACTGGGCAGAAAATGCAGGGTTGGTGATATGGCACTGAGCAGAAATTCGACTCAGGAACATTGACAGAACTTCACACGTATCAATTTTAAAAATCTCAACAAGGGAATGAATTATGAAATTCATCACTAGTGCTAGTATGGAGTAGAGAAAAAAAAACACTGTACTTATGTTATACTTGAATAAACTAATCCAGGATTAAGGAAGAGATGTACATATTACACAATCAACCTACAGATAAGTTGTTCACTTAACAGACACAACATTTTGTTTATCTTGAACATCTAGAATAATTCTACAACTTCAATGCAAGTTACATTTTATATATAGTACACATATTTTTCTGGTGATGTCATTTTCAGTCAAAATGGTGAATTTATTTACACGTTCCTGATAGAATTTTCCTTTAGTTCAATGAACAATGATCTAGTATGTTGTAGTCTACTCCCCTATGTCTTAGTCCACAACATCCCTTATTGTATAGACTATTAAACTATATCCTTTATATACAAACTTTCCTTTGTCATTGGCTTAATGGATGGCAACAAATTCTGATGATGTAATACATGTTATGTATTCCACAACCCCTCGATGCCTATCACAGCCACACATTATTGGACTGACAATTATGCCACTACAAACGTCAGATGAAATTGGCAAAGATGACACAACACGCCAGCACCACATCAGCCCCTGATCTCCACTGCCATCAGATACTACATGCCCTGATTCTATCTCCAAAATATGCACACACATCTGAAGTGCAAACCTAATAATGTATATTTTGAAAAGTCAGCAAAAATGGTTTTAGAGATACTAACTTTGTTAAATGTCAATTGTGCTATTCCTGCAACACTGGATATAAATGTTCTGGTATCGATTCCCAGCTACTGTGTTCTGTAATAGAGACAGATCATAATCCAATTTATGTAAGACAAAGTATGTGGCCCACATATTCACCTCAGGATCATATGTAATTTCTGCTGAAGAAGTTGTTACATCTTTTGAAACATGGTTAAGTATTAGCAGATAAATCTCAGAACGTTATTTGCACTACACTCTGTCATCTATTCACAACATATCAGGTATGGCTCATTTCTCATTGTCTCCCATGTCCTGCTAGACTACCATACCTGATATAGCACATTCAAATGGTTTCCTTTTTTAAAATCAATTTTCATTTGCCTCATGCAGCTACCTCCAAGATTTAACGTTTATGCCCTTGGCAACCATTTAGTAACATCATTGACAAACTCAACACTACTTACCCCCATCAATATCTGTTAGACGAAAACATAGCTCAACGTTGAACTTTTAACAAACTCAACACTACAAACCCCCATCAATATCTATTAGACAAGAACATAGCTCAATGTTTAACAAACTCAACACTACAAACCCCCATCAATATCTATTAGATGAGAACATAGCTCAATGTTTAACAAACTCAACACTACAAACCCCCATCAATATCTATTAGACGAGAACATAGCTCAATGTTTAACAAACTCAACAATACAAACCCCCATCAATATCTATTAGACGAGAACACAGCTCAATGTTTAACAAACTCAACACTACAAACCCCCATCAATATCTATTAGATGAGAACATAGCTCAATGTTTAACAGACTCAACATTACAAACCCCCATCAATATCTATTAGACAAGAACACAGCTCAATGTTTAACAAACTCAACACTACAAACCCTCATCAATATCTATTAGACAAGAACACAGCTCAATGTTTAACAAACTCAACACTACAAACCCCCATCAATATCTATTAGACGAGAACATAGCTCAATGTTTAACTCTTAACAAACTCAACACTACAAACTCTCATCAATATCTACCAGACAAGGACATAGCTCAATGTTTAACAAACTCAACACTACAAACTCTCATCAATATCTACCAGACGAGAACATAGCTCAATGTTTAACTTTTAACGAACTCAACACTACAAACCCCCATCAATATCTATTAGACGAGAACATAGCTCAATGTTTGACTCTTAACAAACTCAACACTACAAACTCTCATCAATATCTACCAGACAAGGACATAGCTCAATGTTTAACAAACTCAACACTACAAACTGTCATCAATATCTACCAGACAAGGACATAGCTCAATGTTTAACAAACTCAACACTACAAACTCCCATCAATAACTATCAGACGAGAACATAGCTCAATGTTTAACAAACTCAACACTACAAACTCCCATCAATAACTATCAGAGGTGAACATAGCTCAATGTTTAACAAACTCAACATTACAAACCCCCATCAATATCTATTAGACAAGAACACAGCTCAATGTTTAACAAACTCAACACTACAAACCCTCATCAATATCTATTAGACGAGAACATAGCTCAATGTTTAACTTTTAACGAACTCAACATTACAAACTCTCATCAATATCTACCAGACAAGGACATAGCTCAATGTTTAACAAACTCAACACTACAAACTCCCATCAATAACTATCAGACGAGAACATAGCTCAATGTTTAACAAACTCAACACTACAAACTCCCATCAATAACTATCAGAGGTGAACATAGCTCAATGTTTAACTAACTCAACACTACAAACTCCCATCAATAACTATCAGATGAGAACATAGCTCAATGTTTAACAAACTCAACACTACAAACTCTCATCAATATCTACCAGACAAGGACATAGCTCAATGTTTAACAAACTCAACACTACAAACTCCCATCAATAACTATCAGACGAGAACATAGCTCAATGTTTAACTAACTCAACATTACAAACCCCCATCAATATCTATCAGACGAGAACATAGCTCAATGTTTAACTTTTAACGAACTCAACATTACAAACTCTCATCAATATCTACCAGACAAGGACATAGCTCAATGTTTAACAAACTCAACACTACAAACTCCCATCAATAACTATCAGACGAGAACATAGCTCAATGTTTAACTTTTAACGAACTCAACACTACAAACTCCCATCAATATCTACCAGATAAGGACATAGCTCAATGTTTAACTAACTCAACACTACAAACCCCCATCAATAACTATCAGAGGTGAACATAGCTCAATGTTTAACAAACTCAACACTACAAACCCCCATCAATAACTATCAGAGGTGAACATAGCTCAATGTTTAACTCTTAACAAACTCAACACTACAAACTCTCATCAATATCTACCAGACAAGGACATAACTCAATGTTTAACAAACTCAACACTACAAACTCCCATCAATAACTATCAGAGGTGAACATAGCTCAATGTTTAACAAACTCAACACTACAAACCCCCATCAATATCTATTAGACGAGAACATAGCTCAATGTTTAACTCTTAACAAACTCAACACTACAAACTCTCATCAATATCTACCAGACGAGAACATAGCTCAATGTTTAACAAACTCAACACTACAAACTCTCATCAATATCTACCAGACAAGGACATAGCTCAATGTTTAACAAACTCAACACTACAAACTCTCATCAATATCTACCAGACAAGGACATAGCTCAATGTTTAACTAACTCAACACTACAAACCCCCATCAATAACTATCAGAGGTGAACATAGCTCAATGTTTAACTAACTCAACACTACAAACCCCCATCAATAACTATCAGAGGTGAACATAGCTCAATGTTTAACTAACTCATCACTACAAACCCCCATCAATTCAATATCTATCAGACGAGGACAAAACCCAGTGTTAAAACTTTTAAGTAAAAACAATCAGTTGAAGAAGAAAACAAGACAATTACGTAAAGTTTAGCTTTGAGAGAAGATGAGATCAATTTCAAATAGGAGTTTTAATGGACAGACATCAGACAAATCAGGATATTTTACCTACAATCAATCCTGCCGTTTTACTCCAAATCAATAGAATGAGTGTTTTGTAGAAGATGTTTGTGTCACAACGTCGGGAATGGCTACGTCTGCAAGCCTGACAATACATAGACAAGTATAACAGGGCTACAGTACACACCCAGATTTACAAGAATGGATTTACAGACAGGAAAACTAGTAGCTATATAGAAACCCCATTTTATTTTCAGATTCTTACATATCTGTACAATTCACAGTGGTTATGTAATGGATGACTATAACAAATACCTGTGTATAAAGGCCACTTTTATTTACCTGGAACATTGTATTACAATTGGTAGTAATAGAACTTGTATGTAAGGCCAATCTGTACCTGTCTATAAAGGCCATTGATTTCAGGTCCTAACATCATGCAATTCAAATTGATTATAACCTTCATATACAGGTCACCTGCCTATAAAGTTCATGATCATCATCATTATCATCACTTCTTGCACTCATATGAGCCCTTGAAAACACCTTTGTATAATCACTAAATATATCATAGTCAAGAGAGGTCTAAACGTAACCAGAAAAGAAGTCAAATAGCACTTACAGCTCCATGATAGGAAGAGATTTTAAACCACTATAAAAAGAGATATAAGACAGTGGCCCCAACATAAACATCATTAAAAAGGTTTGTAGGTCTGAAACACTGACGATAAGCCGGTATCATACTATTAAACCTTCTATGTTGTACATCCTTCTGTATGAAAAAGTGTAGCTACTCTGGAAATATCTGAAGGATCACAGCCCAGTTATGATAAGCAAACGAAAATAAACATTCATAGCCTCAAATCCAAATAGATATAAATATACAATACCCATCTGCAAACTGGTGATTAGGGTTGCAGCCCAATGGTAAGACATTCATGAAATTTTTCTTCTTATAAAACCCAATTCATACATCTTTTTTATCAATTATAAAAATAAACAAAATTCTCTAGAATGTAAAACATCATTTCAGATGAAAAAGAAAATTCGGAGTAATACACCTGTAATAAAGATACGTATCTGTAGTTAAAAGTACCTTATCAGCAGTATGTACTTCATCTAGTATTGGTAGAAATGTCGGAGAAATGTATGGGTTTCTTCAGCAAACATCTGTCGATGGTTCAGTAAAGAGAATATAATTCATGTCCACAGCATTAACGGAACTGTGAGTAAAGTACATACTTCCTATAAAATGAGACAGATTCGGAAATAGGAGCTCACAAAACCTGGCCGAACAATAGATCACAGCACTGGCCCCTCTAACATGCTCGCTGATCATGACATAGGCCAAAGGACATCTCAATACAACAAAGTTTGTACCACAATAAAAAATCAAATCTGCCACATAGAAAAAGTTCAGGACATATCAGAAATGTTCGCTTCATATTTCCTCACACAGTTTATCGACATGCTTAAAGGAGAAAGGACCCCTGGAGGATTAAATTTTCCATTGTCTGGGCTTTTCACAGCCTGGATTTTAAGTATGATGTTCACGATAAAAGTACATTACTGTTTATGTTAGAAATGTGGCTTTAACATGTAAATTGGCCTGTAATTACAAACCTTGACAAAAGAAGCTGCTACTGTAAACATTGTTCAATTTCAGAAAAAAAAAACTTTTTGGGGAACACCAAACCATGCACTTGATATCCCTACACTTGACACCTTAAAAATTTGATATCTTTTTTCAAGTTTATCAAATGCACTTTTACAATAAAATTGAAAATATCTATACAGGCAAAAGCTCTTTAAAATCTTGACATTTCTAACCTGTTTATAATATCAACTTCCCCCTTTTTTTCTATCGCATAACTTACTTCAGTGCCCCTGACAAAGAAAAGATATCTAACACACAAATCACACTAAATGGAACAATAACTTAATCCTCATGTTCCTAACTCCAAAAGGATTCATATCTTCTTGTCATACAACATTCTTATATGATTAAACTTGTAAAAGGTATTTTTGTACAATCATCAATCTTCATGGTGGTTTTATTCTTATTAATTTTATGGGTTTTTCTTCATCCACAAAGTCATATGTACACAAAGTGTTAAAATAATCATACGAAGATTAATTCATATTTATTCATCCATAAAATCAAGTCTATGAAATAATATCATTTTGAAAAACCATGAAAATTAAGCCTCCAAGAAAATGTATGACTTTACGGTATATACATACACTAGAGTTTTATCTTCAAATCCATATCAACATTTCAAACTAAAAGATAAAACATGGACTTGAGCATCGTGAAATCTTCTATTAAGGCACAAAACAGATCAGGAAAGTTAGGGATCTTGGATTGGTCTGGAGACAAGTTCCTGAAGTTTGGAGATTAAGGATAAGCCAAAATCAAAATAGTTTCATAGTGAATTTTAATTCTGGATGAAATTTAATCTTAAAGAAGTTACCTCGGGCAGGCAGAAAGCAATATGCCTGGAAGAACGTGGAGCCTGACACAACTGTAGGATTTCTTGGTATTTGGCAAATGTCCTACATGAGTAGCTGAAGTTCAGACAAACAATCTTACATGCCACCTTTAGGTCTAAGATAGAAAACTACAGATTTACAACTTAGAAATATTTGCTGTTAAACGTGTTATCTTCTTTTTAACCTTTTTTAACTTCAGAAGCACACAGATTTTCTGTTTAAATAATACCTTGTTATTACCATTACAGCACTCCATTATAAATCACAGCTTTTGATGACTTTCACGCAGTTATAATTGATATCTTTCAGAATATCTGGATTCTAGAATGAAATACTCAGAAACCAGGTTTGAAATTTAGGACTTAATCACGCCCAATCATTGACTTTACCAACGATTTCCTTAAGGAACTCTAAGGGCAAAGCATCGAAATAAGAGTTGAATGTCTCACCAAGGAAAGTAAGTCTTAAGTCAGATTTGTTTTTTATCTTTGCAAATGGGACACAACTCCAAATAAAATGTTAGCTAGAAATGATGATCAAAGCTGACGTTGATCTGAAGTGGTACCAGTTATCTAACTAGTGTAGAAAATCGCTTCAATATCAGAAACAATTTATATTTGATTCTGACAGTCACACTGATTGTATTTTCTAAAATAAACATTTCCTTTGACCATAATGAATTTTAAGGATTATTCTATTTTTAATTGATGGCACTGAGGATTAAATAAATTTTATGACTTTTCCTGTTTTCCAAGATTAGAAAATATTTTAAAGATGTGAATATCAGGGTTCCCATGTAATTATTTGTCAGTGTATAAAACATTTTATAAACAGTCATGATGATATTGACTTTAAAACCCTCTGGAACCAAGTCATTATAAAATCTGTTAAAAAATGGAGTTCATGAAGTATATGATTCTGAATTCAGGTTCGAACAGATGAGATATGTTGCCTTTCCACAACTTCACAAATTGTGGGAGCACAATTACATCAAGGCTAGTATGTTTATAATTTTCAGTATTTTTTATCAGCAAAGACTGATGAAGGACAAATTTTATATCTAAAGTATCCTTGAAGAAAAATTAAATATTTCATCAATATCATTACAAGATTTCACACCATGGAAAAATAGGAATATCTTTTTTTATATTATTTAACCCAAAACACTTGGAACTGCAGCTGCAGCGTCAGATCTTGTATCTGTAATGTCCATCAAAACACCCTACAGAAAGGCATGGTTACCTAATTATTTCCACATAATCCTATCATTTCTCAATTTGTGTCTATATAGACCTAGCAAATTACACCTCTATGAAGATAGGCCTTCAAATTTTACCAAATTTCCCTGTGATAACGAATTCCTCTTTATCAATTCCTGCTGATAGCCTGATTCCTGCTTACAAAATACTGGCTGCTCAACTCACTAACATTTCAACCAATCAATCATTTGTTCAGATCTTCAATAAATGTAAAGCATATAAATCCTGTTTCTTTGGCAACAATAAATTTTACGATTGATAAAAGAACTTATTTCTAGATGCATTGTTATTTTAAAAAAAAAAAGAACAAATTCATACTCAGATTCAAAAATAATAAATTCCTTCTCAAAGTCAAATGCAAGTAACCAGTTCCCTCTCAAAGTCAGAAACAAGTGACCAGTTCCCTCTCAAAGTCAGAAACAAGTGACCAGTTCCCTCTCAAAGTCAGAAACAATTAACCAGTTCCCTCTCAAAGTCAGAAACAATTAACCAGTTCCCTCTCAAAGTCAGAAACAATTAACCAGTTCCCTCTCAAAGTCAGAAACAATTAACCAGTTCCCTCTCAAAGTCAAATGCAAGTAACCAGTTCCCTCTCAAAGTCAGAAACAAGTGACCAGTTCCCTCTCAAAGTCAGAAACAAGTGACCAGTTCCCTCTCAAAGTCAGAAACAATTAACCAGTTCCCTCTCAAAGTCAGAAACAAGTGACCAGTTCCCTCTCAAAGTCAGAAACAATTAACCAGTTCCCTCTCAAAGTCAGAAACAATTAACCAGTTCCCTCTCAAAGTCAGAAACAATTTACCAGTTCCCTCTCAAAGTCAGAAACAATTAACCAGTTCCCTCTCAAAGTCAGAAACAATTAACCAGTTCCCTCGCAAAGTCAGAAACAATTAACCAGTTCCCTCTCAAAGTCAGAAACAATTAACCAGTTCCCTCTCAAAGTCAGAAACAAGTGACCAGTTCCCTCTCAAAGTCAGAAACAATTAACCAGTTCCCTCTCAAAGTCAGAAACAATTAACCAGTTCCCTCTCAAAGTCAGAAACAATTAACCAGTTCCCTCTCAAAGTCAGAAACAAGTGACCAGTTCCCTCTCAAAGTCAGAAACAATTAACCAGTTCCCTCTCAAAGTCAGAAACAATTAACCAGTTCCCTCTCAAAGTCAGAAACAATTAACCAGTTCCCTCGCAAAGTCAGAAACAATTAACCAGTTCCCTCTCAAAGTCAGAAACAAGTGACCAGTTCCCTCTCAAAGTCACAAACAATTAACCAGTTCCCTCTCAAAGTCAGAAACAATTAACCAGTTCCCTCTCAAAGTCAGAAACAATTAACCAGTTCCCTCTCAAAGTCAGAAACAATTAACCAGTTCCCTCTCAAAGTCACAAACAATTAACCAGTTCCCTCTCAAAGTCAGAAACAATTAACCAGTTCCCTCTCAAAGTCACAAACAATTAACCAGTTCCCTCTCAAAGTCAGAAACAATTAACCAGTTCCCTCTCAAAGTCAGAATCATGTAGCCAGTTTCAATTTAAAGCCTTTTAATCATTTTACTCCCAAAAGTTTCTACAAGTGACGATAATTTTCCTCCTGCATAAGTAATAGATACCATACTCAAATAGCAATATGCCCACGTCTGGTAATAAGCCCATCCATATCTCTTTCTGTTCACTAGAATTACAAATAATGCTACATTTTTTGTCCTATAACAATTACTGTAGTTTATTATTGTTTACAGCCAAGATTGTTTCATGCCATGTCAGATTTGGAGAAAAGCAGGGCTTCAAAGAATAAACCACAGACCTGCGGCAAGTACATGACCCAATGTAGGCCTGCAACCCAGACATGGACGGCTAGTGATAAACATGGGTAACCACTCAGTCACCATGGACCCTGTTCTGCAATAAGCCCACCCCTGACATTTACATATGTTTACTCCCTGGGCTTATTGTGGGAGACGTCTGACAAATACCTCTAACAGCTGACTATTTATTAGGTCACTGACAGATAACTAACTTATTCCTAGTGAAAAGTTCTTTAACAATGTCAGAAATTTGTTATTGATTCCTTGTCAGAGCAAAAGTTTTTTTTAACAAATGATAAATTCCCTTCAGAATTAAGTATTACTGATTTATATTCCTTATACGAGCAGCCAGCTATAACAGCACATTTTCTACATCAAATATAGTATCAAATAGCAGGGGTTGATGAAACCAGCAGAGCAGAACAGAATCATAATGACAACTGTTTTTTTTAAACAGTAATAATGAAAATGATTAGCCCTTCTTTGCCTCTTTCACCAGTATGGGGTTACATGATACCAGCTCTATTAAAACTCCAGGAAAGCATAATTTGCTTGGGAGTTTTTCCCTCCACCATAAAAAAAAATCAATGAAAGCAATTGATTTTTATAGTTAATAAACGATAATTATCCTTAGACATGGTTTTGCCAGGACAAGAAGTGATTTGTTCACTGATGTATGGTGGAAGGAACAAGGGTCCAGTCTTAATGTCTTGGCAGGATGGCTCCATATACAATAGATACAGAGCACCAGGGACCCAATCATATTTTACCCATAACAAGCTTTCCTTTTAACATTAAACATTTTATTTATCCTAAATTCCATAAATTCCAAGTCTAATAGCTCATCTCTATTATTCTTTGATAGAATATGAGAAAATTCCCTAAAATTTGAAATATATGGACATTTATTTAGATTTTTTTCTCATGGTTTATCTTTTTTGTTGGTTTGATACCTGGAATATGAAGCTGATACAGCTTTACACATTTGGAGTAAGATCCAAATCAATATAGATGTTTACACAATAGTGTTTAGGAGACAAACCAGAGGTGCCTGTGGCCACAACCATTCAGTAGGTTTATACAATGAAGCGATCATGGAGATGATGTGTAATAGTGTTTAGTCAGCCTACGTACCCATTGTCACAGAGTCTTGTGACTCTGGTAGCTGTAACAGCTGTTTCGTAACATATGACAATCTCATCAGGTCCTATATAGCAATATACCTCTGCTTTCATTCTTTTCCCTTACATCTCGTTCTACAGATATATCTTTACACCCATAAATTGTTTCAACTTTTTCAAATTTAAACACCGTACCATTCATAGTAGAATTTCTCAACAATTATGACATATATGTGCAAAACTCTACCAGAGAAAGATGGAATTAGATGACAACTTTACCTTATCTTCCACTCACAGTGTCGTTATGCAAATCCACCGATCGAATGAATCACAACCACATACAGACACACGGAGGCAATCACGATAATCCTTATGGATTTTCAAATTATCCTGCTGAGTTGATAGTCATTAATATACTCAAGCACATATCTAATAACATGTAAACATTCCCATGAAAACCTTCAGTACATGTTATAGATATTCCTTAATCAAGCCAATTCCAATAAAAAAAGTTGCATTTGCACAACTTCACTTGAAAAAATTACCTTGAAAAATTACCCCAGGGCTTAATGTTATCACAACTGCATCTATTTCAATGATGATTGAAACTGTTGGGTACACAGTTTTCAAATCACAAATCCGTGTTTATTCTTTCAAATGGAGATATGTATGAGTTTTATCTCAAACAGGAGATGTTCCACACACAGTAGATTACAACAAACACATAACTGTACTTAGAACAGTTTCAAATATCCGGCAGGTATTCTATAAATACTCCCAGTCTCTTCATCCTTTCTTACAATATTACACTGTAGATTTCAAGACACAATCATAGATTTCTGTTTGTCAATTCTAGTTCTTTTTTCAATTCAAATAGTTTTCTGGGTCATATCATCTCTATAGGTTATACATCCTATTTTATGACAGAAATATTTTCTTCCTTGTTGTCATAATAAAATTTTAATGTTTACAAATCCATCATCCATAATCAAAGTTCATGGCACAGAATTTTAAAATGTCAGAAATTCAAGTGGGTTCAGTTGAACGGTTTTGTTCCAGTGACACTGTGGCTTCTGAAGCTGAGCTTGTGTTTCAATATATAGCACACATGCAGACCACGCTGGGTTTTCCCCAACACTAAAACTTCTACAACACTCCTACCGACAACACTGTCTCACTGATAGCAGCGCGGCAATTCTCCTTCCTGATGCTGGTGTTTGAGCGATGCTCCCAGAGATAGCACTTCTACAGAGTACCAGCTAGCTTTAAGTCCTTTTCTAGATGTTCTTGAAATCTAATAGAAGTCAGTGATACAGAATGCTTTTCTTAAGCAGACTCAGGACTGGGGATCTATACAGTAGGTCCCAGGATCTAGCATGTGCACACCATACTGTGAAGGTACATATGGAGAATGTCTGACAATTTGTTTTCTGTGTAATTGAATTACATAAGCAAAGAAACACATGGGGTTGTCTACTGGAGGGACCGGCCTCATACATACAGTTTATACATCAACACTGCACCTTCACCAAAACATGCACAAATAATTCATCTACTGGTACAGTTTTGTTAACTGTTGCTAATTAGACACCAATTATCAACTTTCATTTTTCACCTACTGACTGCACAATAACTTGGCAGCTGAATCCTTTCTAGTTTTGTTCAGTTAATTTTATTTAAAACATACATCTCTCCACCTAGGACATAGGGTTACAGTTATGTAAAATGTGTTAGCTCAGCAACAGATCATTTACAGTCCAATCTCCTAACACTACAGTAAACAAGACATCCTCAAAATTAGGAAAAAATATTTGAATCTAAGAAAGGAAAAACCTAGCAACAAGATATCAAATTTACCCTTTTTCATAGAAAATATTTATTGATAATTTTAAAATTCTATATTTTTTTTTTATTTGAATGTTTTAAAACTAGAAAAAATGTCTGTACGTAAGATATGAATGTCTAAACTCAGTAAAATTTGTAATTTCAATGTCTGACAAACTTCTATAAATAGTAACAGTGACCTTCAATCCCAACAAAATATTTTGAGCCTCTGATTGATGAACACGTCTATAACATTAAATCAAACACTACCTCTGAACAAATCTAGAAAGTGGAAAGACTATACAGACCCAATAAAATGGAACAGGGGCATAAAAGTTATTTCTTCGTGACATTTTATTACATATCAAATTTTCAAATTGATTTTAAATTGTGACTGTAACCTCTTTATATGGTATACATTACATGGTAGGGAACATCTATTGATTTACTTGTAGAGTAGAAAGGTCTATTTATGAATGGCTCGTATTGTTTTAGTCCATAAACTTGTACACTGTGTGTATTCCATCTCTGTGATAAGCTGCCATGTCAAATCAGTCTCTATTTTATCTGATGTACTGAAATACGGCACTCCTGTGTCAGACCACTGTCAATGGGGAGTGGAAACTCAGACGATTGGTGTGGGAAAGGGGAGGGGGGGGGGGGGGGGTTGTGCAGTTTTAGTCTTCAGAGTCTCCCACTTACCAGCCTGGGAATTTTCTTTAATGATGATTTTCTCTACATCTCTGTTTCACTATTTTGACTTTCTCTCTCCATCTGTGCAATCAAACCCCTACCACTGTACTTTTTAACTTATCACTCACTTTCTTATTGAGAAAGTGATTAGAATACATCATTCTCCAGCAATAAAACCAAATTGAGAATGAAATACAGAACTATTTCTTCAAAGACTTCAAGTTGTGATCTAACTTCCTATAAGAAACATCAGCTTTCATAAAACCCTTGAATCCCCTCCATCTGCCTTCAGATACAAATATCATATACGTGTAATATCAACAAGCAATTAGAACAATGACAGGAAATATTTACGCTTTTTATCAAATTCATATCATCAGATTAAAAAATTTGTTTTCCAAGATAAATGTCCCAGTAACCTTAAATTCATTTGACATTGGAATAAGATTAAAATGTCCTTGAAAAACTTTTGACAAAGCAGTCCTAAGACACATCACTGATACCTCCAAATATGTGACAGTGTACCTCAAAATATACATATATGCTCCAAGTATGTTGGTAGATGTTTTGTGATGGTGCAGTGATTTAGGCATGCACTCTAACATATGGTGACTTTGAAATGAAAACATTTTATGAGCTTTTGAAATTTGATTCTAGTATCCTTTAAACAGATTCTGCTGATATTAATAATAGGTATCTGGTGAACTTGAAAGATTTGAAATCAGAAGATATTTAACTTGAAGCGTGACAAGAAACATGCTGTTGACCTTGAAATCGGAATCTATAAAATCTCAAGACTGGGAAGAAATGGAATCTCCCAGTGTATACTGTCACCATGCAGTGCTATAGGTTGTGTAAGGTAAGATTTCCCACACCTGGTGTTAGACAGAAAAACAATGTTATGTAACTATGACACACCAACAGCTGGCCAAGTAACATACAACTATGTCTGACAAACACTGGTGAAGCTGTCTCATGTAATTTGTAGTAAGTACAGAAAACCTTAGGCTAAGGAGGATGGCGAACAGTCTTTTCTCTTGTAGCAATAACTGTGATTGTCAATGTGATAACCCATCAGAAGAGACCATTGATGCCAGCGTATTAGACTACAAACATCTGAGATTGTCATGTGAAATACACACAGGAATGTGTTACAGGCTATAATAGGTACCCAGGACGAGTTATTTCGTGCACAGTGATTCAGGAAAATACTTACGAGTAATTGAAAGAATCTCATGGAGAATATAGAGGTCTATAAGCACAAGGCTCCTAAATGACGATGTAACTTATAGAAATCTGTAATCTTAAGTTAAAGATGAAAGAATGGGTTGGTGAGTGTTGGATTGGGAGGGGAAATAGGTGGTGGAGAAGGAGGGAGGGGGCGCTGGGTTGAGACTTGAGACAACTCTTGTCATGGGTTGGGACAACTGCTGTCATGTTTTTGTAAGAGGATAGAGGATTAACAGTATATCTACAACAGTTCCTCAGAAATGGCCTCTGTCTGATGGATCACTATCTCTCTGATTCACAATAGTCCTATGTCTGTACAGAGTCTCCTCCTTCATTGAAAATCTCTGTTTCACTATGATAGCAGACTCATGTCCTAACCCCACTAGCTATAGATCCCAACAATTCTTATCACAGAAAATCACATTTTCATAGAAATCCTTTGGGTGCCTCTCCCAAATATTTATTCCAGTATGAGGAGAATGTATCACACTTTTAAAGACTATGGATTAATATTTTTACTAAACATTTTAACTACAAGTCAATAATTAGAAAGATCTCGTAATTTAGATATTACACCTAAAGTAAATATGAAAATATTGTCATATCTCTATAGTAATGTTAATTTTGTAATGTAAATGACCTTTGAACTTATGGCCAACTTCAAAATAAGCTAAAGACTGATGATAATTAAGCTTAATGATGTCTACCACTGTTTAGAAAAATATTTTGACAAATACTATAAAGCTCTTCTCCTGACTTATAACAAAGTTATATGGTAATGGCACTGACCTCTGACCCTTGTCATATTATCTCTACATTCAACATCTACACTGACTAAAATTTACTGCGGTATTCATGCCACAGTAAGTCTATGCCTGGTAATAAGCCCAGTTGTAACGAACATAACAGTTCTGTAGAAGAACAAAAACAGCCTTGTAACAAGGCGTCGTAACATTGATTCAGAAGCTGTATGTACGACCATGGGCTTATCAAAAGATGAATATGGTATTCTGAATAAAAACATGTTCACACAATGTCAAAGAAAAGAAGACATGGTTAATTGAATTTTTTTCTAATACTATGTACATCAGAGTTCTCCATATATAACATTTAAACTGATATGATGAAAACAAACACAACAAGAAAAGGTCAAGTTGACTTGACTTCCCTATCAACCATGACACAACAGCAAAATAATTTAACATTTCAAAGCATACAGATAATAACATATAACAACCGTGAAATTGAAATCAGACATGAAGTATTAAATATTAGATCAGGCCTAAACAACTTAAACTTTCTTGAATGGTGTCTGCCATCTGGGTCTCACAACGTCTGAAACTGATACAAGCAATTTCATCTCACGACTTCATAAAACTTACATGGCGTTGTTAATGCGTCAGTGGCCATTCCCGGAAACAGAAAAATCACAAACTCTCACACGTATGAACCAGTCTTCAATCCAAGATTTTCCACAAATTGTTGAACTGATGTGATATTAATATCCAACACTTTGATTTCCACGGGATTGGAAAAATGAAAACCCTGTCAAAATCTTCCAAGTTTGTCTAAACATCCCACACCGCTGTAATTAAAGACCTGCTGCATAAAACACAGCATAAAATTGAATCCTCAAAGTCACAAATTAACTCCTTAAAATACCAAGATACCACAACCACCAAAAGAGAGAGGAATTTTCTGCCGGGAGTATCTTTTTACATGATGTGTTAAACACGACTTGATTTACTCTATGAACCATGAAACAGGGATTGAGAGATATCTGTACACAGCGCATGTTATCCAAAAACAGCAAGGTCTTTTTATCAATTCGTCTAAACACTTATGTTCTATAGTGGTGTTAAAACCGTCAAACTTCTCAGATCCTGGAGACTGACTGAGTTGTAAAGACAGAGAAAATCCCTGTTAAACTATCAGCATTTCACTACTAAAGAGTTAGGAAGCAAATATTTTTGAAGTTCTGTGTAAAATATTTTGAATTTTACTTTTAATGATCCTTATCAACGAGTAACTTTTTCAAACACTTTATTTTTTGTTCAGAATTCAAGACAGATACAGCTGAATAGAATTGGCATCATATATCAAACACTAAATAAGAATTCTTCACATGTATGTACAATTCAGTAATACACCCTGTAAAATTTATTAAAAAATTCCAACTAAATATTGAATTGATTCAATGGTGTCAAGAATGTCTAAATAAAATAGTATTCTGCTAATGAAGCTGAAAAAGTCACAGATGTCATTGATGCCATAGCTAGTTGACTTTTCCTTAACAAAACAAAACAGTACCATGCAGTGCTCTAGTCCACACAGCAACACAGTTGGGTACCAGCACAAAGAAGCAATCTCTGTAAAGACTGGCATCATTCCATAAAGCTTTTTTCTGAACAAATTATGTCTAAGCATAGCATTGGATATAAATACATGTGCAATTTTCCTTTCTTTTTTTTGGTTTAAGCTGACTAACTACAGGTAGCACACCTATTCAATCTTGAATTCTTAAACTGCGTGACCTTAAGGCGAATATATATAATAAAATCTACCTGCAATAAACTCAGCTACATTTTAGTGCAGGATAATAACCCAAAATTTCCAGTACTGTGTAATCCTTATTGCATGGCTATTATTCGGCTGTGTCTCACACCTGTATACAGGTATTATATTACAGGTTCATTAGATATCATCACACCTTTTCACCTGCAGCTTACGATGATACAGATATAGCATTTAGGTTATACTGATAACATACACACAAAAATAGAATATAAAGAATGTAATACAGCCCCACTATCAAATCTAAATTGTGATACTGAAAAAATCATTCAATTTATATACATACATTTCTCTAATAATGTATTCTGGCCAGTGTTCTGCCAATGAGATTCCAAATCATCTGTCTGTTGTAATCTTCTGTGTAATGTGACAAGTTGTTTAATTAAATAGTGCTCTTAAATATATATTATACCAGTAATCAAAAAACTAATGTCATTTACAAACTTATGTCATTTACAAGACATTACATAAGCAGGAACAGCATTTTATAGCTTTGCATTGAGCAGATAATATTCTCCAAAGTGTTGGTTTGTTTGGTCACATCACATTTCTCCCAAGATCAGTGGACAATTCATTCTGCTTTACAAACTTAATGAATTATTTCATATCTGTATATCTACTTATATCCATGACTAAAATTCAAATTTCTCTCATTTACAATCTTGTACAGCAACACTACTAAACTATTGGACAGTTGAAAGATTTAGTGTTTAACTTTCATGGTTTCTACTTTATAAGTCTATAGAGTTATGGGAATTGTGCTCCTTGCTGGTAAGATTTTGATATCTTTATCAATCAATTTCGGTTTTCCTCATTTGCCTCAAAATTTCAAAATTCAAGCATCATTGGCTTTATGCAGTTAATTCATTATCAGGCTCTACAATATGTTTTTCTGATTTTGTGCTGAAAGGTGCTACTCCCTGTTGTGTCTTTTGTACAATCTTTTCATGGTATTTTTTTGTTCCTTGCCACTTAAGTTATTTTATAGACGATTTCATCTTGTAAAGTGCAGTGTAAAATTGCTTTGTTTGAAGGTTATCTCTTAAATTGACTAAAATATTTCTTATCAGCATCAAATCGCAATATAATAAACCAGGTGTTGATCGTTTAACTTATCTCAAACCTGGGCTGATTTCAGGCGAGCAGAATCTTACCAGCGCTACTAATACAGTTCCTAATCAGAATGATTCAAGCATCATGTCAGAATAACAAACAGGTCTTTGAAAACTTTTCCTTAGAAAAATATACAAACTCTACGAACTTCAAGCTAAAATGATAAACTTAACCAACTATAGATTACTATTTATTGACATAAATGTATAAAATTTTGGCGAGGAGAGGTTAGAGATTATTGTACTAGGAACTAATTAAGAAAGCAATCAATTGTAAACTGTTTTTGGCAACAAAGGGTTCAAAAGTGTTCACCTTGGGATAAACTAACACTTAGGACTCCAACAGAAACAATCAGCAATGCTGGAGAAGAACAGTAAGAGGGCCACTGAAAGTACTTACAGAAATAACTTTCTGGCAACTTGGGTGAGAAATAGCATTCCAAGAGTTATTTTGGCTTGCTAGGTGGAGCGAATCGACCTAAACCACGAAAAAAAGGCAAATCTATGCAAGTTACCGTGGCAATAAGAATCAATTTCTCTTTTCTTGGTAACATAAGTGAGAAATAGTGATGCAGTTACATTTGTGTAAGGAATCAATTTGGTTCTGTGGGCTACTGTTTTCACACCTTGTTCCTATGGCGATGGGGGTTTGTCATGGCATACGTACATTATTCGACACAGTTGCCTAGCATCTGTATCTACCATATTAACACAGAACATATCCCTCCTGCATATTAAAAATTATAGTAAAGAACTCTATAATTCTACAGTGAAGAATAACTGTGTTCTTGTATATTTTCATCCTACTAGGGAAGGCGAATATTTGATGGGGTGAAAATTTGCTACACTTCTATAACCCTATTTGTAATCCTCAGAAAGAAAAATGAACATGTGGCAAATTGAGGATAATGGCAAAAGGATGAAATAACATCCCATTGTCAGACCAGAATGTAGAACCTAAGGACACTTCTGAATAATGTAGGGCTGGTGTAAAGCATTTCCCAAGCATTGTCAGACCAGAATGTAGAACCTAAGGACACTTCTGAATAATGTAGGGCTGGTGTAAAGCATTTCCCAAGCATTGTCAGACCAGAATGTAGTGCTGTATGACAAGAGAGTAACACAAGCACTGCAGAACCACAATGTATGATGGGTATTTAGGACCCAAGGACACTTCTGAACAACTTGGGCCAAGCATTGAACATTCTATATGCATTGTAGGACCAGCAAGGACCTACCATTCATATAATTCAAAAAGGCAGCCATGGAATTTATCTTTCAGATGGGGACCTCAACAATACTTCCAAATGTATGATATTATTGGTGAAGTAGGCATTCAAGTATCCGACTTAACCACCAGTCTGCCTACTGTCTATCTACCTAGATAAGCCATTTATCAATACTTTTATACACAGTTTCTCTTATCAAGCAACTTCAATGTCCATTATATATCAAACTGGTTATGATTATACCAATATACAGACACTCTTTGTTCTATTGAGTGGGATGTTTTCTTGATTGTAAACCAGTTACAAATGTCTAGACTTAACTATTCCAACACAATGTATCACACACAATTCTATTGTATGAATGTATGTATACCAAAATATCCATGCTAAATTTGTTCTACTAGAAATTAACATCCGTCCCAAAACCAATGTCAGTTGATGGCAAGTACAAGCTTGCAATAACTACACGTCAATTTATCATTTGATAAAACAAAGTTGAAGGCTACTAGAAAACTTTAGACACTGCCAATAAACTTTAGAGTAAAAATATACTTCCATGCTGATGAGACTTCTATTTATCAGTCGAATTTGCATAGAAATTGCAAATGCACTTAAAAAGCAGAAGGCAAGGAAACCTCTGAAACTATACTAACAGATGGAAAGCTATTTTAGGCTGGTAATAACAGGTATCGATATTGTCAATTGACTTTCATTTCCTTGAGAGAAATTATCAGTATGGCTATAAACTTCGACTCATAAGACGATATCATATGCAAGCTTGGATATTGTTTTGAAATGTCAATTTATTCTTAAAAAGTGAAGTCTGTAATTATCAAATACATTTCAAGATATTTGAAAAAGCTATACAATGATTTGATCTTTTCATTCAAGATTCCATTCCGAAAAAAGATAAGAAGGAAATTCAAATGCTGTATATGTTGTTCTAAATGTTCTTTTCCCACAATTTGTGTGGCAGCGAAAAAAAATACATAAATAATGAAATAACATTATCGGTAGATGTATGAAGGTTTCTTGCCGTAGACCAGGCGGATTGTCTATTATATACAGGGGTACTCTGACGGGTAACCAGTGTTAACACTACATTAAACATCCCGTGATCAAACTATCCTTTACTTCTCTTCAGTATAACCCTATATAAATCAGGTCCTCATTGTCTTAAAGGAACAAAAAAAAACTCAAGCTGAAACCGATTTAACATTTCACTAGGCATGTGTAAACAATTAGTTTTCTTCACAGAGGAAGTGTGTGGAAAGATACTTCCGAATCACTTTACCAAATACCAAGGGCCTATTAAAAGCAAATAACAACACCTACTTGAAAATCTGTAGAGAAATCTTAGTTTAGTGCATCACAGACAAATTTAAATGGGAGTGCATCACAGAGATATAGGAAACAGCTCAGCAGAAACACCACCACGATGTGAGTATCGAATCGGCTGGTACTCCATAACCTGTCAAAATTCTTAACGGAATACCAATTATACTGTAACCGAAACAATGTAATAACACTCTGAGTATTTTTTTTTTGCAGTGTGAATAAAAAGTTTACATCATAACACTTGAAGTCACTTTCAGCATCATTGAACTCTCTTCATTACATACATGTTGAGTTAATAAATATGCTAAATCTTTATTAGTTGAAGAGAATACTTCATACCTCAGATGGCAAAGTGCCATTAAACGTTTGGTGTTAATATCACGTAACCTCTGATAAAAAATCGGAAGGATTAATTCCTTATGAAAGCAAGCACCTGCCAAAGTAATTTTGTCCTTCTGCTATATACCATTAACTGTTTCAATGGATAAGATGTACACCAAACAGGATTTATACCAGAAATGTTTCATATTTTAGCAACAAGGAATGTTATAAAGAAGAACATTTTTATCTTACACTATATCTATATGTTAGTAATACTTAAATTCCTTCATCAGTCATAGATTAATGATGTTTTTATATAAAGTCATTTGAAACCAACTGAATTCAATTCTGTTTCTATAGGTTAAGTTCAAAAAGAATAGAAAATGTCTGTAAGACATGATGGACAATTATTGGTAACAGTAAAGTTTTACTTGATTAAAATTTTCTGAGGTAAACTGTGGCGATAAATGATTTAAACTTTGAATCAATTGTAAATTAGAATCCCAAAAAACCTTGACCAAAGTTGTTATATTTCTAGGAATAGTGATACATCATAAAAAATGGTTATTTGCTTATTGTCCATCCCATGGGGTCAAATTCATAACAAGAGTGGGCTAATCATAGGACAATGATACAGCATTTGTTGGACATGCTGTACAGAAGTGTAATTTGATACGGGTGGGCTTATTAAAAGGCATTTGCTCTAAGTGGAATATTTACTAGTTTTCTGTGTAACATCATATATATTTTAAAAAGTGACAGAATATATTTTTCACAATTGTGAAGCATGAGTAATAATTATAGATATATTCTGTCTTACAGCACATGTCTCTTACGAAAGGAAGTCACTTATAAAGTAGGAATAGCTTACAAAACTGATTTTACCAAATAAGAGACAAAAAGAAATGTACACATGAATTATTTGATGGATATCAACTTAAACCTACAATTCATTTGTGTCTGAACAGGAAAATTGGCAAATTTTGATGCAGTGACTGGAAAGCATGACCCTGGTTGCTCAAAAGTACAAATGTTACATCATCACTCAAAAACTTAACTTGTGATGATAAAAGATATCTTATATCATCACATTAATTTCAATAAAATTTCTGTATTTCACTGGCAAAACTAATAAAAACTGTTAAAATAGTTGATAAATGATATCCCTTCACTTAAATGTAGATAATAATCTTCTAACATCTATTATATATATAACGCTAATAGTGTTACCACAGAAAGACAAAGGCATTGCCAGCTAATTATTGTAAAGGTCTTCAGCAACATATATCACTTACAGTTTTCATCATATACTAAAATCAGTTGTCTTGTTTTTAATGACCAACATCAAATGAAAAAGCTCTAGTATCATATGTCATACAAGTAGAACACTTAATAAGAACTCGGTTAATGAAATGATATGGTAAAGTACTACAGGGCAGAGCGAGTCACCATTCTAATAACGACTGCAATAGGTGACTCCCACTCACAACATGTACACACAAATCTTTGTAGAATTAATAAACGCTGAAATGTGAGTGCCAAGTCACTAATGACCAGAAACAGCAAGGAAAACATTCACTCTTAATTATGGAACAATTCCAAGGCAATACGAAGTTAAACTGCATGCCGTAAGTTAAAACAATCTTGTAATGAGATTTGGACAGAATGCTACCACACTTTCTTCACTGCAAAAGTTTGTTGTCATGGTTACCATACAGTACTGTCCAAAAATGTTTTAGTATGACTCAGGTTTTTTGAATTTTTAAAGTTTAATAAATTCATTATATTACACATGAAGTGTTATGTTAGATGGTTTAGATGATTTATTGGACAAACTGTGAGTGAATTATACAAGTGAATCATCATCTTGTAATCAAAATGGAACCCAACAGTTTGGTTTTTCAACAGCTTTTATCATCCAGATAATCTTTTCCTAATCCAAATATGATTTAAGTATCAAACATAAATGAAATTTCATGTTTCATCTTTTCCATTGCTTATTGTTGACTTGTTTAACCTTGAAAAACCTGTGACATGACCTTGAAAAACCTTTTTTGTGTAATTTTTTTTTGCCTCAAGTTGTGCCATTTAACCATGGATGATGTTATGTGACCTCGACTGAATTACCCGTTTCATTTGACCTTCAATGACCTTTAACCTCTAAATTAGTAAGTGTATTATCAACTACTTTTCATAACCAATTTCTTATTTTTTGGGAACTTTTTGAAAAGGTTAGATCATAAGAAAATCAAACCGTAACTACTGTATACAATAATTATCATGGCCAAGGAGAATAATATTGTATTCTTTGGTATGATCACAATACTATAACATATACAAACATCAATAGAATTAAGTAGATATGTACATTTAGTCAGCATTACATCATCTCTTGCCTGGCACTGACCGTCAGATGACCACAAGTGACCAGTCTAATATACCACATAATCATGATTCTGTCCTAGCTGTCACACTGACCAATATATAGTGATGTAATACACAGGTTTAGTGGTCAGAGCTGACCACCACACACATATCATTTTCTACCAAGCTGACCACCAGAGGCACTTTCCAACCAGACAGACATAACTATCTAATTAACCATCCAGAAATTCCTGAATAAGACCTGGATATTTTTACCAGTAATTCACCAAATTGAACGGTTCAATGTATTCACAAATCTATTCTGAGAACCAACTTTCTACATAAGTAAACTGACCTGTTCTTCATTACTTATCCTGCAGAACCAGAAAAAAACACATTCCAATATGAATTACCACTGAGGCAGACTGTCTTCCTGCTGGGACAGCCAGACATAAGTAGCCAATTATACTCAGATCAGTGTGGTCATTGATCAAGGTCAACTAAGGTCACTACATGGGTCAAAGCAGGTCACTCAGTACATCTGACCATTCTGCTCATAGCAATCAATCATACCTACAGGAGTTTGTTCTGATGGAGGCTAATGTAGTCTAGCTGTATGACAGACCAGTCTGATTTAACTAATAACAGCAAATTAATACAAGGATGCTTCTTCAAGTATCAGAGCAAGCATCATACAGACTATGACCTTGAAGTCACCTCAATCCCATCAAAGCCTGGACTGTGTTTGACCTGACCAAACTTCTATCATATGCATCTCTGCTGGCTGTATATCAAATTAATACAGAAACAGTTTCTTCATACCAGAGAATTAGATCCATACTGTCCAATGACAATGGCATTACTGTTGGTTCATTAATGACGAGGGAATGTCCTAGATTTGAAATTCTCTTGAGATAAAAAAAAACTGCAGAAAAACTAAATGCTGTATTCATTCCATAAATTGATGAATTATTCTCTAAATTAATTTATCTTGACTTACAGAAAGCATTATACACAATTTCATTAAATGTAGAATTATCATCAACTACCTTATGTTACATTTTCAAGTGAAGGTCTGAGGTATGTGATTTGACACTCCCTCAGGATGGTTTGTTTAGGAAACTGAAAAGCACACTATCCTGTGCTATAATGGTTGTGTCCTTAGGCAAGACACTTTTCTCCAATTACAATGGCTGGCAACAAATTGACCTCCTGTATGTTGTTCAGTGAGGAAGCCACCAGGTAGTAGATGATAAGATGTGTCTCAAAATGATCTGGACTGTTAAACAGGGTGATTAACACAGTTAATAAGTCAATCAGAGAACATTTTCAAACTTCATAAACAAAAATACTCTTTTTTTCAGATTTTCAATGAGTTGTGTGACCAATGTAAGATACTCATTCATTAAAACCTGACTACACAGATCAAAAACATTTAAAGCTTCTCTATTCTGACATCAGTGACGAACGCTGAGCAGCATATTTATGTCCTTTAACTAGAAAGGTCTTCATATTACCAATCAATCTCAAATGACATATATCTATCTATCATAAAAACATTTTATAAATCATTTATATCAGTACAAATATTCAGCCTTATCGCAATAACTGCTCCCTGATTGTCTATTACCACCGTAATCGATGCTCCCTCCGCTGTGTCTATTATTACATTTGAATGATCAGCAGTAAAAGTTATAGTTACCATGGACAAGATTGAGCCAGCAATAAAATCGGATACTATTGATATATATATGTATATTAAACTCCCAACATGCTCTATCAAAGCTGTCATAATAATACACCATCTCCATTACCTTACATGTTTTTTTCCTGGTCAGAAAGAGTTCTATCTGTAATATAGTACCTTAAGCATTGGATAATAATCAGCCATATTTTACTGTTAAAATGCAAAAAGAATAACTATTTAAATAAAAATGCATACGATAAAGTTACATCATAATAGCCATATATAAAATCTCAAAATTTTATCTCTTATTTACATATAAACATGTTTTCAAGTCAAAGTGATCTGTTTATCTATGGCTTGTCCTGTAACATTACAAACTTACAGTATCTGTACTATGACCGATAATTTTCACAACAAGACATCCATTTTAACTTCTTATAACAACTCCCCAATATTGATTCAGTACAGAATCCGAAAAAAAAATACCCATAAATGATCATTATACCTTTCAAACACAGCTTCAAACATTATGGTGCCGATTATAACAAATTGTCTGCACGCTAAATTCTTTTTTGCGAATTCTACAATGAAAATTACACCAAACTTGTGTATGAATCTCACAATTAGAAGAACGTCAATAATTTGTCAGTTGTTCAGCTATTGTAACTTATCAATATTAAACAGACAAGTTTTCGCATTTCTCTCAACTGGTATTTATCACAGGGGAACAGAAAAGCAAATTATGGGATATACAACACTACTCTTGTAGTGTATGGTCTGACAGCATATGGTTACAGAAACATACAGAGGACAAACTTGGCATGCTAAAAAGACATTACAATTTATTCCACTCACCAATGAATACAAAGCTACAGTAAAAGAATTTTCATTCTGGATACATAAGGTATAGGAAACACCCTATAATTTGACCATCCAGCAATTTGTCAGATAATTTCTGACATGACTTTTAAATGTAGAAGGCTATTATAGAGTATACAGAGAGAATATATATTGATTCTTTATACCTTATAAACTGCACTACATGAACCTCGCTCAACAGAAATTAAATTGACTGCACAATGGAAATAAATAGTGTACATTATCATGTGAAAATAGCAATACCAAAGGAATTTTATGAAAATAGATTTGACAAGACATAATCAATTTGAACTGGATCCATCATGAAGAGACATGGCTACCCATATCATCCTACAATTAAGCCCAGATTGAAAATGCATTAACTCTGACTCAAAAATCAAATTGGGCCTATTAAAAGACACCTGGGGGCCAAACACATTACCTCTGACTCAAAGTCAAGGGGTGGGCTTATTAAAGGACACCTGGAGGTCAACACATTACTGCTGACTCAAAGTTAAGGGGCAGGCTTAGTAAAGGACAACGGAAAAGGATTTGTTGGTGACAGCACTGAAAAGCAAATGATATGGTTGGACTTATAACAAGGCATGGGCTTATTGCTAGAAAAAATCTCACACACAGCATTATTATTTACCTTATTTTTGTTTAACCTTGACTGTTTTACCACCAGTTGACCTTGACCTAATATTTCATCAACTGATTATTTTAGGTTTATCTAATGGCATTTCTGATTCCAATTCTAGCATTTCCTTTATAAACTGACTTTTCTGAATTCTGTAACAATATGGACGTTTATTGCCTTTGAATCACCTTGACTTACCTTCATCTTTTTTTTTTATTTCTATACATTCTATAATACAACTTATCCTATTAAATCAGGTATGTAAAAAAGCAGCATTCAGATAATATGAACTTCAAAATTCTGAGTAAGTGCAGCAATGACCAGAAATTTACCTATAATTTACATAAATATTACTATAAGTGCATGTTACTTCACCTTAATCAGTAATTCCTAATACAACAGCACTTTTGATAGGATTGTATAATTTCTTAATCTAAATTCCTAATACAACAGCTACTTTGATAAAACTGTATAATTTCTTAATCTGTAATTCCTAATACAACAGCCATTTTAATAGGATTATATAATTCTCTATGACGTAGAACAAATATTAAAATCCCAAGAAAGCCATCAGAGTTCTACATACATGTCTAAAGGTCACGACCTCAAGTATCATACACTTCCGCAATCACATTACAAACGGATGTAAGACAAACATACTTACAGGACTCATCGTTCCTGTAATATAGGTCACATAGAACAGGAAGAATATCACAGTCACTACAGCTAAAGCACTTACAGGAAGCTGACTGAAAACATGACTGATAATCTCCACTCACCACAGAAACATACAACATCCAACTGAACAGTGTTGGTCAATCTTCCAACAGGTTCGAACTGATTGTTGTGCAATATTCGAAATTCTCCGAAAGGTTATTTATATCAACATTTGATAAACAATTTTGGGCTGCAGTATTATTTAAGGCAACCTATTGACTATCGATTCAAGAAATGTATATCAAAAATAAGATTGTCATCACATCAGCTCAATATTGAAAGTTGTAGATATAGAAACGTAGCCAGAGAAAATAGGGGCTGCACATTATGAAATAATAGAGATATAGAAGACGAATTTGATTTTGTTTCAAAATGTACCTTTTATGTTGATCTCCGATCTAAATATTTAAAATCATGTTATTTTCGCAGACCTAGTGTGTTCAAATTAATTCAGCTTCTAAGTATAAACAATGTAAAGGAGTTAAATAACCTCGGAAAATTTATTCATTATGTATTTAAACGGCAATCTGAAGTATTATCGGCATATTATAAGCAAAACATTATTAATTAGATTTGATTTGTAAAACGTTAACTTTTTCATACACAACATTTTTTACTCTCATTGATTGACTTACCCGGTAGTTGATAATTCTGAAAGATAATGGTATGCGTGGATTCGCACGTAAGCTAGTAAGTACCGGAGTGTTTTCAGTTTAGCATGTGTGCTTACAATGTATGTGAACGTTCATGTGTGTGTGAGAATGTACTTTATAATTTGGTTACATTCTGGATATGTATTTATGTGAAGTTGTACATGTTTATTATACATTATTAAGCAAACTCGTCAAGGGAGGTCACTCTCCATATATGTCAATCATAACATGTTTATGTATGTATGTATAATATTCATGTAAACCTATGGCTGTAAGGCCCCTGGAATAAACTTGAAGTGGAAAAATAACAAAAAAAACAAGACTGATAATCTCGACCCGTCACTGAAACATACAACAACATCCAACTCTTGGTCAATCTTACATCAGGTACGATGTCAAACATCTATGTATATTTATACAATTTGAGTATTACAATCCAAATCACCAGAATATGTCCATCTAAACTCATGGACTTAAACAAGCTAAAATAAAGTCTTCTACTGGAGGATTTGGGCAACTGAGTATATATGTTACCAATGCCATCCAAGTATCCAAATTGATCTTTTGACATTCAGAATGTCGAAAAATTTTGGAATGCCCATCCTCAGACGAGACAGCAGAGAATTAAATGAACCAATTAGTTCAAGGAAATGGTACATGTCACATTTCATTTCTGTCTTAAAACATATTAGGTCTAAATATATCCTGTGCCTCCATCAGTCTTCAACAGATTTAAAATCAGAACTGAAACCTGATAATTGAGACAGTTTTAAGACTCTCCCCACTGTCAATTTATGACTTAATCCAAAATGTGTCAGTACATCTGTGCTTTACCTGTATACCAATATACACCAAGAACCTTGTGGCTCGTCACAGGTATTAAAAAGTAAAATAAATATCAACACTATCGAGGGCTTTATACAGTTCTAAATCTTTTGTATCAAAATAAAGCTTAAGGTACTTTTTGTAGTCACTTTCAATAAGCCACTTATCCACCAGATTACAGCCAAAAGGCTGTGCATACTTTAACTTTTCCACCAGATTACAGCCAAAAGGCTGGACATACTTTAACTTTTCAAATGACTGATGTCGTCTGCTCATTTCTCATTATACTCTAACAAGTGAATTTATGAATTGTACTCAACTGTATTTCCTATGAAAAATCTTATTTTGCAACATTTTACCTGCAATAAGTCTTCATCTGCCTGTTTTTGTTTTCAATGTTTTTTCCAAGTTTTATGTTTCAATAAGATTGACCACCTTCTAAGTATAATATGGCCTGGGTGATCAAATTTAACAGTAGTCATAAAGACACATTCTCCTCTGAAGTTCAGGTAAATTACATGTTTGTAAGTTGGAAATGGTACACCTCTACACAATGATATTCTCTCAACATCACGTTTCCGCAACATCACCTTTTTAAAAAATCGTAGACAAGTATCATATGTTTGTATAAATACACGTGAAACAAAGAAACAACACATGTATATACACTATCTATACCTACATGCCCCATGTATAAACTGTTTCATCAATAAGCCCACATCTGCTTTAAGTAATGATCTATTTTTTCTGCACATTTCTTGACATGTTTTGAAACTCATCCAAAGTTACTGTATTCAATAATGGACTAAAATCATGCACATTTCAACTGCTCCTAATATCTAAGGTTGTGTAAACGATTAGTTACCTGCATAATATAACACCCTGCCCCATCCACCATGATGCCTCCCATAATAAAACACCCTGCCCCATCCACCATGATCCCTCCCATAATAAAACACCCTGCCCCATCCACCACGATCCCTCCCATAATAAAACACCCTGCCCCATCCACCACAATCCCTCCCATAATAAAACACCCTGCCCCATCCACCATGATCCCTCCCATAATAAAACACCCTGCCCCATCCACCATGATCCCTCCCATAATAAAACACCCTGCCCCATCCACCACAATCCCTCCCATAATAAAACACCCTGCCCCATCCACCATGATCCCTCCCATAATAAAACACCCTGCCCAATCCACCACGATCCCTCCCATAATAAAGCACCCTGCCCCATCCACCACGATCCCTCCCATAATAAAACACCCTGCCCCATCCACCACAATCCCTCCCATAATAAAACACCCTGCCCCATCCACCATGATCCCTCCCATAATAAAACACCCTGCCCCATCCACCACAATCCCTCCCATAATAAAACACCCTGCCCCATCCACCATGATCCCTCCCATAATAAAACACCCTGCCCCATCCACTATTATTCCTCCCATAATAAAAAAAACTAGAATCAAAGTGCAAGCCATTAGTCCATCATTTCCCCTCTCAATCTAGTTGCAACATCTAACATTACATGTCTGCTTGTGGAATTCTACTGAATACAATTGGTAATTAATAAATCCAGATTTCCTTTGACAAAAATCTTGCAAGAAATATAGACTGAGCTGTTCTGTCCTTTTTATCACCCAACATACATTTTTTAAAAACTTACCTTACAGGAGATCAGGAGTATAATGAATTCTCTGATTATATCAGTCTTCTGGTATCTACTGGATAAATCCACAGAAAATTACACAATCTACCTTTATATCACTGCTGTCTTAATGAACACATGTCAGAATGACCATGACAAGCAACTAGTTTTTTCACACAGGTAAAGATTTTTCTTCCTTTTTCTATAAATCCAGGTCTCCAGCGTGCGTTAGTGTATTAATCTAGACTTAGTGATGACAAGTCTCTCAATATAACTGCCTACACCCTCATGATATAGTCCCAGTTGTGTATGTATACACAAATTAGTCACAGAGCCAAAACCAAGACACTAAATACTGAATTACATGCACTAGTTCTAGATGGCTCAGAGATGTAATGTAATTTGTTTCAGCATCCCTGTGTAGTATGACCTTTGACACATGACCTTTGCTGCTTTGACCTTCCATTACAACATGACCTTGACCTCTGCACTTTCTTGGCATGATACCAATTGATTGTGAACACAGTTACATAGAAGGTGCAATATATGAACATCCTAAAAAGACAGGTCCGAATCACACGGAAATTCATCATCCATCCGTATAATCTATACATAATATCCTGAACATTTATATTATTACAAGTGGAGAAATGTTTTCAAATAGACAAACATTTTAATTTGTAAACAAAACACTTGAAACAACGAATATGTACTACATATACTCCAGTGGTAACATCATTTATGAACCATATGAGTTATTCACTTTTGTAAAAACAAAAAACATTACATTATACTACACCTATTGTTTATTTTATCTGTCTTAGGTCATAATGATAACTTTCACTAATCTAATTCAATCACAATTTATGTGAAAATAAAACATCTGCAAAGAATATTTTTATTATATAAGAGAGAAAGTTAATGTACGGGACAATTACATACTACATAAATACAGGCACCAGGAAACAATCTTCATCATATAAAATTTACCGAATAAAAAAGATTCAAACATCAGCTGGGAACCAAAACATTTAAACAAACACAAATCCCCATCAGCTCATAACTGTTAATGAAAATATTTACCCACACAAGCTTTTAATTGTATGGTGTTGAGACTTTCACACAAATTGTTTTCAAGTTTTAAGAATGTTTATCACTGATAACTCGATCTCCTTCACAGGTACATGTAAAATACACACAATTAAGATAGGAAATGCTATGACATATTACTCACTGAAGTGAAATGTTTTCAAATGTGACAGTAAAAATCCATACCATTCCCATCCATCAGGCCTTTGACATTGATGGTAATGTTTAGATAGTGGAGGAGGTTTTAATATCGTTCAATAGCTCAAACAGACATCCAACAACTTTCCCAAAAAATCAAACATTCAACTCAAGCCATTAGGTAGGTAAAGCAGAATGGCATTCAACAGTTTATCAAACTAGATAGAATTTATTTATCAAGCTTAACAATTTGGGTAAGAAATTTCTTAAAATAACCGTGTAAAAGGCACATCACCAATACAAAGAAATACCAACGAAAACAAGCACCACTACAAACACATACAATGTACCATCACAGTAAATACTACCACAAAGAAATACCACCACAAAGAAATACCACCACAAAGAATGCTACCACAAAGAATGCTACCACAAAGAATGCTACCACAAAGAAATACTACCACAAAGAAATACCACCACAAAGAAATACCACCACAAAGAATGCTACCACAAAGAAATACCACCACAAAGAATGCTACCACAAAGAAATACCACCACAAAGAATGCTACCACAAAGAAATACTACCACAAAGAAATACTACCACAAAGAAATACTACCACAAAGAAATACCACCACAAAGAAATACCACCAAAAAGAATGCTACCACAAAGAAATACCACCACAAAGAAATACCACCACAAAGAATGCTACCACAAAGAAATACCACCACAAAGAAATACCACCAAAAAGAATGCTACCACAAAGAAATACCACCACAAAGAAATACCACCACAAAGAAATACCACCAAAAAGAATGCTACCACAAAGAAATACCACCACAAAGAAATACCACCAAAAAGAATGCTACCACAAAGAGATACCACCACAAAGAAATACTACCACAAAGAGATACTACCACAAAGAAATACCACCAAAAAGAATGCTACCACAAAGAAATACCACCACAAAGAATGCTACCACAAAGAAATACCACCACAAAGAAATACCACCAAAAAGAATGCTACCACAAAGAAATACCACCACAAAGAAATACCACCAAAAAGAATGCTACCACAAAGAAATATCACCACAAAGAAATACCACCACAAAGAAATACCACCAAAAAGAATGCTACCACAAAGAGATACTACCACAAAGAAATACCACCACAAAGAAATATCACCACAAAGAAATACTACCACAAAGAAATATCACCACAAAGAAATACTACCACAAAGAATGCTACCACAAAGAAATATCACCACAAAGAAATACTACCACAAAGAAATATCACCACAAAGAAATACCACCAAAAAGAATGCTACCACAAAGAAATATCACCACAAAGAAATACTACCACAAAGAAATATCACCACAAAGAAATACTACCACAAAGAATGCTACCACAAAGAAATACCATCTCCTACCTATCTGTCACACCATCTCCTACCTATCTGTAACACCATCTCCTACCTATCTGTCACACCATCTCCTACCTATCTGTATCACCATCTCCTACCTATCTGTCACACCATCTCCTACCTATCTGTATCACCATCTCCTACCTATCTGTATCACCATCTCCTACCTATCTGTCACACCATCTTCTACCTATCTGTAACACCATCTCCTACCTATCTGTCACACCATCTCCTACCTATCTGTCACACCATCTCCTACCTATCTGTATCACCATCTCCTACCTATCTGTCACACCATCTCCTACCTATCTGTCACACCATCTCCTACCTATCTGTCACACCATCTCCTACCTATCTGTCACACCATCTCCTACCTATCTGTATCACCATCTCCTACCTATCTGTATCACCATCTCCTACCTATCTGTATCACCATCTCCTACCTATCTGTCACACCATCTTCTACCTATCTGTAACACCATCTCCTACCTATCTGTCACACCATCTCCTACCTATCTGTCACACCATCTCCTACCTATCTGTAACACCATCTCCTACCTATCTGTCACACCATCTCCTACTTATCTGTATCACCATCTCCTACCTATCTGTCACACCATCTCCTACCTATCTGTATCACCATCTCCTACCTATCTGTCACACCATCTCCTACCTATCTGTCACACCATCTCCTACCTATCTGTCACACCATCTCCTACCTATCTGTCACACCATCTCCTACCTATCTGTATCACCATCTCCTACCTATCTGTATCACCATCTCCTACCTATCTGTATCACCATCTCCTACCTATCTGTCACACCATCTTCTACCTATCTGTAACACCATCTCCTACCTATCTGTCACACCATCTCCTACCTATCTGTCACACCATCTCCTACCTATCTGTAACACCATCTCCTACCTATCTGTCACACCATCTCCTACTTATCTGTATCACCATCTCCTACCTATCTGTCACACCATCTCCTACCTATCTGTATCACCATCTCCTACCTATCAGTCACACCATCTCCTACCTATCTGTCACACCATATCCTACCTATCTGTCACACCATCTCCTACCTATCTGTATCACCATCTCCTACCTATCTGTCACACCATCTCCTACCTATCTGTATCACCATCTCCTACCTATCAGTCACACCATCTCCTACCTATCTGTATCACCATCTCCTACCTATCTGTCACACCATCTCCTACCTATCTGTATCACCATCTCCTACCTATCTGTCACACCATCTCCTACCTATCTGTATCACCATCTCCTACCTATCTGTATCACCATCTCCTACCTATCAGTCACACCATCTCCTACCTATCTGTCACACCATCTCCTACCTATCTGTCGCACCATCTCCTACCTATCTGTATCAATGTTGACTTTACAATAATAGTTAATTTCCTAAATCTTGTTACCATATCCATAAATCTTTATAAACCTTCAGTGTAAAATTTTAACTCATAGATTACATTGATTTCCCAATGAACTGAAAAATCTGTTTTTGATTACCAGGGTGAATGATTTTGTAACATTGGACTCCGTTCTACAGGAAAACTTATCGCACACTACAGATATCCCGGAAACAAATCAAGTTAGGGAGGTGCTTGAGTAGGAATCTGGTCCTTGTGTGGGAGATTTTCCAGCACTTCAAGCGACAGACAAGTGCTCTACTTCACACACCACCTATCTTGTCCATATCTATCAAATACTATTTAATGCCTTCAAGGTAACTCTGTCAAGGTCACTCTCCTTACATAAAGGTCAATATTTCAGTATCATTACGCTGCATTCAGCTTCTGATGTTTCAAATTTTACATTTCTTTTTCTACTTTTATCAAAATTATTATAAACTTGAGATAAAGTGTACTTTTGTGAAATGAAAAAGTAAATTTGGCAAAAGAGCAGAACATCTCTAATTTTTGATAATCATGATTTGCATTTGAGAATTACACAGGCAAGTGAAAAATATTGATTTCAATTTCAGAATTTACTAATTATCACAGAAATGTCTGATAGCAAAGGAAGGTATCAAATTACTGGAGATACCAAAACTAAGGCAACTTCAGGAGATGATAGGGTGACGAATAGGTGGAAACCAGAAACAGACTTGTATTAAAGAGATTTGACAACAAATATATGACACTGAAGCTTAAGTAAAAGTATCTTTAAAATTAAATGTGCCATCACACACAAAATCTTTTGAATTAACAATTATATGAGGAACATAAATGTTCTATATTGTGGAGTATCATAAAGCTACTGGTTGTGTCATCCTTGATACTCCAGGGTTTACAATCGTTTTAGCTCTCTGCACCCTTGGAACATGTCATGGCAAAGTAATTTCATTGGACACAGGAGAGAAAAATTAACAAATCACAGACTGATATGCATCTTTTGAAGATTACAAAAGAGCGACATCTAACTTCAAAGCCATTACAATATACTGTTATGCAACCCCGAGATTCATTTGATGTACATCAAAGGATCAAACTAGTCTTTCTTTCGTCTTGTCCACAATGTGTCGCACATGGATCCTTCAGTTTTGCCATGACATGTTCCAGGGGAGTAGAGAGTGAAAGTTATTGTAACCTCAGGAGTATCGAGGATGGCCTTGTACAGATACAAACAAACTACAGTTTCAGTAGCAATGCCAACAAACACTATATCATGGTCCTCTAATAAACCCACCCTATCTTCCTTTGACTTACTACAGGATTAAAGGGCTAACTAATTGGCAATGTTACCAATTACCACTGTTTTTTAACTCTCATTGATTAGCAACTTTTCAATTAAGCAAATACATTTGAATTATACTTCAGAATTCAAGGATAATATCTAAGATTATAACTATGTTTCTCATGTGAAATTACAAACCCATTAAACGGACAACCTGATCTCTTACAAACAAATCAGGGAATGTGTTCTGTCTCCAGCTGTGTAGATTTCAATAGCAGCTGTCATGGACTACAAATTTTTGGAGAATGACAAAGTATTTTTCAATGTCTCGAAAGATTTGAGTTGTATAGACTCCTAAACAGTGACTGACTGATGAGAAGTGTCAACTGTTGACTGATCCAATACATGACTTTGTTTGGATACAAAGCTCCGGCTACTGTGACAATAAAAGTAGATCTCTATCAACCACTGTTATTAGTGTAATTGTTTTTAAAATAATCATACCATAAGGAATTTGATGGACGACAAGTGTCTTTGTACGTCCAAGCGTTCTAAGTAGTCCGACGATAAACATGTCAAACAAACAAGATTTCTTAAATGATAAACGACGACAGAACAGTTATTGATCTGCTGGTTTTATAAACTCTAATAGATAATTCATAATTACTGAGGCAGGACAGGCAGTTATAAGCATCATCACTGATCAGTTATATTTATGTTTTTTAACTGATTCATAGATATGTTCACTGACATATCGTAAAAAGACATTAACCCCAAATCCATAAGGATAATGAATTAATCATGATCACTTACTTCTGAAGATGACAGCTAGGTTCAATTCAAACAGAAAGCATCACATTCCTCAGAAAATATACACCGAGGTAAATCCCATCCAATCAAATATTTCCACCTGTCCCTCAAGTAAGTTCCACTGGACTCTGGTCACTCTAAACTGACCGATGGTGGTTGGACATTAAGATCAATATCAAGGATTGCTGGTCAGTAGTTATAGCTATTCATAATGAAACAACGTCAAAACATTAATTTTCCGATTCAATGCAGGATAGAGTGTTGAAACGTTATAGCAAGCTCCAGGTCATTGGAAGGTTTAAGTATTGACTGACAGAAACCTGGAGGTGGAGCAGTACGGTAAATAATCTTGAGATTTGATTGACATATTATATTTCTGTTCAAAGATATATGGAGTTCATGAATACAAATGGACATATATATATGTTTACCATAAACTCATTTAATGAGTAAAATAATTGTGAATGTATTCAGCTTTACATACCTATTGTTATCTTTTTTATTTATCTTGATGTAGGTTTTTTTTTATATATTATTGCATTGTCAATATTAATAGACAAAAATTGATTGTGCCAATCTAAAAAAAATGTTTTCTATGTAATGAATAAGTGCTACCATGTAATGGAATATTTACCGTATCTTAGCTGAGATATCAATACTGTTTCCTTAGAATCCAAGCCTGCTCCAGAAGACAGGTGACTGCAGACCACACAACATATATTAATTATCTTTACTAAATGAATGAAACCTATATCCCCTTCTCACCTGTAGCACACGAAACATATACAAAAGAACCTTTTTTTATCTTCGATAAAATGTCAATAAGCAACGGTGCTGGTTTACTCTTGTCACCAGATTGCAACAAATATCAACAAAGGATTTCTGAA
This sequence comes from Ylistrum balloti, assembly GCF_031769215.1. Taxonomy (NCBI): domain Eukaryota; kingdom Metazoa; phylum Mollusca; class Bivalvia; order Pectinida; family Pectinidae; genus Ylistrum; species Ylistrum balloti. The sequence goes on along the minus strand of NW_026782128.1, from coordinate 485,862 downwards.
TAAAATGTCCCTGAATTGTCAAGTATTATATACCTGGAGAGAAGGCCCCATTACTAACGACCTGTCTAAGGTGAAGACGTACCTGTACAATCATCTGTGGAATGACACGACAACATTGTCTTACTCTATCAGTAATTGACTTCCAGCTGTGATAGTATCTGTGTGACTAGGATTTAATGAAATTTCAGTGATTGGGTCGAAAACAAATTACATCTGAATGCACACAAACTTTGTAATAAATCTACCTCTAGCTTAACCATGTCTCTATGGCCCAGAAAAAAAAATCCGACTCCACCTACAGACAACTCTAAATACCTCTAATCCAGTTTAAATTAACAGAAATTGGACATATAAAAGAAAATTGTCACCTATTAATTGAGTGATGACCATCAGTCATTGATAAAATCCAAGTTACCGAGTACGATTCATGTTTCTTTACATTTTTTACTCCATGATGAACAAAAATAATGACAATCAGGTATAATTATACTCATGAAGTACACCAGAACAACGGTTGATCTAATTGTTTTGAAATGATATTCCGTCTACACTACTGATAAAAAGGGTTATTACTGAATGCCCTTTAATGCATAATTAATGGCAGATTTTGTGTAATAGCCAACGACATGCTGTTAATTTGGTGTAATTACCAGATAAGTGGACAAATGACTTGTATATGAGTCCATACCTAATGAACTGTCCCGGTATCTCCTCAAAAGAAATATTTATTATTGCACTAAGTTTCATCAAATTTATCTACAGGGTAGTTTCACACATTACCTGTCTAGACAGACCACCCGTTACTTACTGAGAGATCACCTATAACCTCTCTTGATAGACCACAAGCTACCTGTTGAGAGGTAACGTGTAACCTGTCTAGACAGACCAAAAGCTACCTGTTGAGAGATCACGTGTAACCTGTCTATACAGACCACATGCTACCTGTTAAGAGATCACCTATAACCTGTCTAGACAGACCACAGACTACCTGTGGAGAGATCATGTGTTACCTGTCTAGACAGACCTAATGTTACATTTGTAAAGACCATCCTTTAATCATCAAGCTAAGATACCTGTGATCTTTCCATACATGAATGATAATTATCTTTTTGTATATGGATCATTTTGGTCAATTAAGATGTTAGATTTCAGGAAGAAGAGATTAAAATAAACACTTGTGTTTGTGCACTTCTGACCAGTTTGTCTTCATCCTGGTGGTCAGTTCAGAAATAGCAATTTACATAATTACATATATCTCACTACCACTTCTTGACATACTTTCATAAATGGTGGTCTGTTTGACCAGAAAGTATTGGATTAGGGCTCAAATTACCCACAGCAATATAAGAAATTAGCATCTAGTTAATTCTGTTAGGTGTTCCATTACATAACTCCCTGTCTTCTGAAGTCCACTCTGGGTTAGACAGAGGGTCAGTCTAAGCTTCCTAAACCTAGTTATGGTCAATATCATTACATCAGAGGCTAGCTGATCTGGACACAGGTCATTACAACCTCATGTCTGTAATCAAACAATTAACTGGTAATCTTATTAGTAAATAATCTATGATCTGAGGATTAGCAGAGTTAAGTCCCCTGCAAATCAGAAAATCCAGGCCAACAGATATCATTATTACTTTCCTATTAGCAATTCAATTCAAACAATAACATGAAATCATATCTTATATATGGATTTGAATGTTAAATAGCCATTTTTTATTAATGGAGAAATCCTTGTCTACAAAATATTCACTAATTGTATCAAAAATTGATGTGATAGGAAAATGTCCTTTGTTTCATAAGAGAATTATCATAAGGTTGAAATGGAATCATATTTTTTCTGTACTGCTGTAGTGGTTTGTATAAAGACAAGGGGTTTAGTAGGGATGACAGAATGGGAAGGATGATAATGATAATAGCAGAAACATAATCCTCTTCATTTAACGACTAGTATCCTAGCCTAGAACATGAACTTTCACTGCTTGTCATATGATGCATCTCAGTAACAGGTTCTTGATTGTCTTTCCTGATTTAGATTGTTTCTAACATTACAAAATGATTTTAACTAATTAGTTGTTGTTACAAATGTTTTTATGAAAACTGATGCATATCAGAAGCAAGAATTCATAATTTCATTTTTGAGTTTAAATCCCTGAAATTGGATTTTCAATACAGGACATAATAAAACTGCCACTTACAGATCACAAAATCTTTGTCAAAAATCATATCAACAACATCCCAAAGATACTACAAACAGAAATTGATTTAGTATCAAAAAATGTCAAGAATCTTGTAATTTTGGAAAAATTGATTATATTTTGTCAATCTACTCTAAATCATCCAGTTGATTTGAACCAATGAAATGAAAATTACACCTAACCATTCAGCGATTTCTTTTACCCACAAACCTGAGCCTTTCTCCTTCCCAAAGGTATTTTTAGTTTCAATCCAATAATATGAAATTTGTTTAACTATTTTCTTTTTTGATTGATTTTGTTTTAGGAAATCAATCTTGAGAAATGCAACTACTGATGAAAATGGAAATAAACACAAAAAAAAAAGGACTACAATTATATTACAACCAATAACTAATCAAGCTGACTCCCCTAAAGAAACCAAATGGACTGTTCTCTTTCTATTGATATGAAGTATCCATTAAGGAAATATAGGGGTGTTACTTTGATCTTGTACTCAATGATCGAGGAATATATTTGATGTCAAATGCACTGTGGTTCAACACCAATGTGTTACTTTCCTAATTGAAATTTTGCTAATTTGACAAAGTAATTTTCTATGACATTTTTAAAGTGCAAAATATTTAACATAATGCAATCGCTGAAATAAAGATAATATGTTGAATTCAATATTCTCACCACAATATTCTAACGCTACTAGAAATGACTGAGCTCATGTACTCTACCAGTTTTCTCTATAGAGATTTCTTCATTTCTTTCACTGATGCACTTCAGTTATTTAGTCATTCATTCTCTTTTTCTCTCCATTATTTAGTTTTAACTTTCCATTTTTTCTTTGTAACTTTTGTGATTCATTCATTTTTTTAAATCATGGCATCTTCTGTCATTCATTAACAAATGCTCAGATTTTATATCTAGATTTATCTACATTGTTTAAACACTTCCTCAGCATTGCAAACCTACCTCAGACAAGCTAGTACCATTAGGGGATTATCTGACATCGAGGAATGGTTTTCACCATGTATAAAAATCTCCAGCATCCTGTTCACCACTGAGTAAGTAATACACTTTTGTGTACAATAAATACCATTTCCTCAATGAATTCTACTGCTCTGACAGTTAAAATCCATTTAGCTTAAATGAGTTCCACTGTTGTTGTATGTTAAAATCCTACAGTTCTGTATGATGTAAATCCCTAAAAAAAACCTTTAACAATGAGTTACACTTTCATGTATATTAACATCTCTTCAGCATCCTCAATTTTTGTAAATCCCTCCGAGTCTTCAGCAGTTCACTTTCACCAATATCTTAAGTGAATTTTACCTTTCTTTACAAGTCGATTCCTCCGAATCTTTGTCAGTGGGTTCAGCTTTCTGGTTAAACATCTCAGTGAATTCTATTATTGTAAATCCCTCAGTAAGCAATACTAATTCAATGAGTATCTTCAGCCACCCCCTTCAACCATCCATCAACCTGTCTACAACACTTGTGGCCAGCAATCCCCATTCAACAGATGGTCAGTGTAATGGTCACTTCCTGCTAGCCACTGGTCACCACTTAGTCTGAACAATCAACACACCTCTCAAAAAAGCTCTCAACGACACCGAAATCCTCCACAAAAACATGTTTCAGTCTGGAGACAGACCCTGGATTATCATGCAAATGTGACCTTAAAGAGACCAGATGGTTCAAGTGTATTTATTTCACTACCGTAAATACTCTACTCTTGACCATTTTTGCTCATGGCCAGTAAAGAGAAAGATAACCTATAGGTTGAGGTTACAGCTGAAATGCGAAATTATTTTGTAATATAGGGTGATTTTAGCTCATTGTCCTGTAATAAGCCCACCTCGTACCTTCAGTCATAGGTGATATAAAAGCCTTGTAGACTTAAACCAGCATAAATACTTAATTGCATTAATGAGCTATTATTTAGAATTTTATAATTAGTTTGAGATCTTGATATTATTTCATTGATTCAATTTTTTTTATTTTAATTTCACTTTCACGTAACTTTTATCTATGTAACAGTATTTTTTCAGAGACATGCACTATACTTTATACATGTGCAAGTAGTGATGAAAAAAAGAAAGATAAAAATAACTCTGGGTTGTAATATTTCAGCCACAGCTACTGCATCTAGACAGACATTCCTATCTAGTGCTCTATACTTGCAGCTAAGTATCATATACATTCTCTTACCCCAAAACAAATATTTTGAAAGGTGTTTCCCTATCTCAGTGTAGAAGAGAGTTCGGCTGTATGACAGTGATGAAGACAAATGGTCGGACATTATCAGTGTTAAGTACAGTTTTCCAATCTTCCTGTAGCCATACCTATCATTAGAAATGTCCAGCCTCAATATCTTCACCTGTTCTGCTAGGTCCATACCCAAATTTACTCTTCCTTATCATCAATATAGATAACAGTCTGATCCTTAATTGAACTCAATCATTGGGCCTGGTGATGGTTAATAATTTTATGGCTAATTTCGAAATCTGATTTGAATATTAGCACAATTTTGTTTACAATATATTTTCATCAATGTTTCAAACAAAAAGGATTTCAAAACATTTAAAGAGGCCCTTACTGGTACCACTCATATGTTTGTCAACTCCTTAACAATAATATAATTATCTCCCCTTTATCAACCCACTGATATCACAGCATCACCGAAATTGTTGTTCAATAGATAATTACCCAACAAACTATTTCAGACAAAAGACATTTCTATGACCTTATGATGCAGAATCAGGACACTTGGTACATTAGCACTCATTTTCAACATTAACTATTTGAAAGAATATCAAAATGTTTCCTAAAAAAGGACAACAATCTTTAAATTCTGACATACTAAACCTTGAATCTATCCAGTTTTTTCCTGATCAAATGTATAAGACCCAATAAAGTATTCAGTATTATATAATTAGATCACGCTGTGAAAAATTCTTCTGATTCCAAAAACTAGAAAATGAAGGACAATTATTCCGTAATCTCATGCAAATTAGTATGATCGTCCTTTGATAAAATTCAGTACGTATCATCTACGATATTTTTTTTCATATATTACCTCCAGTTATTGTTGGTTGTCCTCTCTATCAACAAGTTGTGTATTTCTGTTTCACTCGGTTTCATTCATCATATCCGCCTATCTAGGAAACAACCTTGATCACTTTGGGCCTGTAGCTACAGTGATAACTCTGCCGTAGAACACAGCCGTGTGGATAAAACAAAGATATGCTATTTTTGACTTCTGAACAAAACAAACAGATTCTGATAACACAAATAGTTACAAAAGTCTACGGCACTATCACACACAATCTCAAGCTGTCTACAAATAGAAATTGATGAAAAGTGTTTTTCTCCTTACAAAACACTTTTTGTCCTGACAGCAGTATTAAGTTAATGTTTGTGCTTCTTGTCATTATCAATGATATCTTAAAGAGAAATGAAGCAGATTTGATGTATGTATAATGACCAAATATTTTTGTCTGCAAGAAACATCAGGTGAAATTATCTTTGAAACCCTTGTGATTACCATTCTATCAGGAGTGACATTACTGTGATGACTTATTGGAAAGAAACCAGCTGCTATACTCTAACTTATTTAATACAATAACCTTAAAATCATCGGTTTAATACTTATTTTTACACAACAGGTAGCAATTTCTAAACACCTGTATCAGAAAGTAATTTATTTCTAAACTTAAATAGAATCATGAGCATTTGATTTTCCTTATCTCCGAGTAAAACACTTTTGTTTCAAAAATTAATAATGGGCCTGAACTCTATATAAACATTCAGATGACAACAATGCCGAGCAATAGACCTCGAGATTCTAGGTTACAAAATTCACCGACTGTAGACAATAATGCATAGATATGTGTCAGTGTTCGCCTGATAAGAAAGGGCCGTAAGGCTGTATATATATATATTGGGGATACCAAACCACATTCTTATATGTAACACTGTTTTTCCAAGGGAAAGTCATATTCAGAAACTGACATTCTTTATCACATTTCGGTGGTTTTGTTTGATTTAACATCTAATTAATGAAGAAAATATTTTCATTATGAAACTAAGGAAAGCTGCTAACATTCAATATCTTAGATCTAAAGAAACATTAAATGTAAATTTCCACCCCATCATTTATATAGCTTCCTCGCATATGGTAGTATCAATTTTACAACTGGGCAGACTTCAATTACCAATGTTAAAACAACCTGACACAATTGAACTCATAGAAACGATACATATCAAATAACAATTGATCTTAGTTATAAAACGATACTGATTGTTAATATAATTTTGTTGACGACAGCAGTTAAAATGTTCAGAATCCAAACAGCATCTAACAATCAGTTTCTTATCTATAACAATGGATTTGTTATAGAACAGTGGCAGTTAAGGTTTTTTTTTCTTCACCAGCTTGTTGGAAATATTAAAGACAGCATGTACAGTTACATGAAAACTCTTAAAGACACTGATTACAAATGAGAAATGGCCCTTACAATCTGCATTTTGCTTCATATTGCACTACGTCATATATCAATTAAAATATGGGTGAATGTATAAGAAAATCTTTCCAAATTGTTATCTGTAAACCACGAGTACACAGTCATAATAGTAACACAGAACTATGATAAAAAGATTATTTCTGTCATATTTTTACTTTTTCAATAGCTTTGTAATCAAGATGAATTTCAGTGTTTATCAAAATTTTCAAATGCATATTTGCAGATTTAATATAATTTTATCTCAATAGAACTCAGCAACATGCATGATGGTGTCCTCATAATATTTTCAATTTGTGAAGCTATTAGCAGGATGTTTTAATTGCTTGTTTAATAGTTCCACTTTAACAAAACTCTACACCATATTACCATTTCTAGCTGCCCATAAAACGGAAAGTCGATAACTGCAATTCCATAAAGTAAGAACATCCTTGATGCATTATAAAAACCACTTCAAACTTGTGTAATAAACTTGACTACTCAGTCCCAATGGGAAGGTATCATCTTCTTGAGATATTTATCTCGATATTTATCCTGTAAGATACCTTTATTTTATCTCTATTAACATTTGATATATACTTTAAGATACACAGTATTACGAAATTTCATATTCCAATCCACTGAATACAAAAGGCTAAAGACATCAAAATATGTGTTTCTGGAAACAACCGAAAAAGTATCAGGCTACTGTGATAGGTAATTATTATTTTCTGAAATTTCATAATCATCGTTTTGTATCTATAATATTGAAATTACATCAGCAGTATTCTAAGATCACATAAATATATGATACAGATATACACCTTTAGATTATAGGTATACAAGTAGAACTGTAAGAAAGAAGTCTTGTTTATATCAAAATTATCTTAATTAAAGATTTACTCTCGGTCGTTAAGTATCAACTAGTAATTATTACTTACCAAATAACAAAGAGATCTATCTGTCCATGATAACAGAAAAATGAATGTATTCCCATCAGGACACCTAATAAGGTAAACTTAGAGAAATAGAACAGCAGAATAATGACATAAACTGAACACAGTGAAATATGATGTCATTAAAGACCTGAAGCTGTCTCATGTGATGTCATAAAAATCTGGTATCACATGACTTTAATAATGCTAAGAATCAATGAATGATAGATAAGTAAATATAATTTAACATCATTATGGCTGGCTCCAAATCATATGTTTTTATCTGTAATTAATGAAACTTATACTACTGTAATATGTTCAAAAACTGTGACAAAAAATCTGAAATATTAATTCATTCAACAAGCACCTGCGAAGATGAGTTTTATCCTTCTCAATTAGCAAGCACCTGTGACTGTAAATAAGGTATTGTGCGAGTTTCATTAGGTATCTATAAGACTTGGGCGTGGCTCTGCATTCAGGAAATCGGGAAATGAAACATTTAATAACAGAGAGAAAGGAAATTAGTCTAACATATACAAATAACATCAATAGGAAATGAAAAAGGCAAGTTAAAGTTTATAAATGTATTACATTCTACCTAAAAACACAAGCAGCTAATGTCTGTAAGTATGTTATTTATCACATAAATATGTTAGGTAATTAAATTACGGCTTTGTTTTCTGCACAATGTATGACACATCACTGTAATGAAGTATCAGTCTATCTTATATAATTTTACCGTATTTAACCAGTAATGTGCCCCAGGGTTAAAATTTCAATTTTGACTTTAACTACGGGGGTGCAGTAATTGTTTGACTATAATGATGCTTTGTTAGGATTTTCATGTACAACAGACGTGCGTGGGCTTATAGTTAGAAATTAAGTTTTCGTAAAGATTGAAGCAAGATATTTTCTGGGGACAAATCTTCTTGTAAATGCAACTGTAATAGGTTAGAAATTTATTAGTATTGTGCATGCAACACAAGAATGGTTCTTAAAGGGACAGGGAATTCAAATCAGGTGGATACTTACAATCTATAAAACAAAATTAATGTCAATCTGCTATTTATCAGGTACTAGGAAAGATCATTTCCTATCTATAAGACAAAAGTAGAGGGCAGTTGCCTTTCATAAGACAAAATGTTTGGTATCTTCAGAGAAAATCGATGGTCATTTACATTTTTCAAAATTTAGATAATAGCTATAATCAATAATAGTTCTATAATGAATTTTCTTAAAACAATTACGGTTTCAAATTGATATATGATAAAATGTATTGTTATAATAAATAAAACAAGAGACTTTTAACAGAATTAAATTGCTACTTACACAAATTCTTATATATATCCTTGACAAATACAACGGTTCCTTTAGCATGAGATAAACTTTAAACTTGGAACAAGATGAAGCCCTATTCACATGAACTCAGGTGTTCCCCTTCACTGTGGGATAAGGAATAGTAATTAAGCTAGAAATGAGGTGAGTGACTGGCATCATGTAGAGCTCGGCTGTCAACACAGACATTGAAACACTCAGTAATGAAGCCTTGTACACAGGTTAAGTCAGAGGTGCAGTTATCTGTGACTTGTTTCTCTTAGAGGTTTAATTCCCCTTCAAATTAATTCATATACCTTATCTACAAATGCTTTCAGGAATCCCCCTCCCTTACCCACCATCTCAAAAAAAAGGAGGGGACATTCATAAGTTAATGAGTGCATCTTCACTTCTCTAGCAGCACGTAATTTTCTTTAAGAACCATTTCTGACAAATCTCTTTTTTATCAACTTCAGCTAAGAGGAAATAAAAACATGAAATGAAATAAAAGGCTTATTGATCAATTCACATTTTCTAGTTCTACTTTGAGGAACATTATTTCTGTATTTGAAGGAGCATATCATTCCCTCTGGCTAAAACACTTCAAAACTCGTTTAGTTTAATTACAATAATTTTGAATTCACTTTAAATTTGATCAGTTTCTCTTCAAAATCTGCTGAACAGCTTAAGAGGCTTAAGATGGGTTTACCTGGTATACCATGACCTATGACCTAAAGTTTAAGCACTTGGATGGCACAGATTCTCTCAATATCTACAACACTTACAATTTGTAGTCACATATCCAGGTCAATGAGATATCATTCTCATGCCCGGGTCTGTGAAATTACTTCCTTTACAAATGAAAAATACCCAATTTTGAAGTATAATTGAAATACAATTTTCAGTAAAGATTGGTAATGATCTTCTTCCTGATAAAAGTCTGGTAGTTACCAAGTATTCAAAAATAATCATTCATGTTTTCCTTCAGTAAATATTTAACAAGCATACACCCTAATTTGATTTTATTGTGTGAGATATTGTAACTGATCCAGAAAAGTCACACCTCCAAGAGAGGTCTTTAACACGTTAAAAGACCCTTATCAAATTTTAATTAAAGGATATAAATATACCATTACAAAAATTTCATTGGAATTACCTCCCTTGAAATTTGAGAATTTTTACTTGGCAGTTTATGATTTATATAATTGATTGATAAGATGTGTAAACAAATCAGCAATCAAAAGCATATACCTGGCCTACTTCCGAAGAGAAATCTTTCTGAAAAGGAGATCAGAAATTCAAAGTAGGAAGCATACAGCCTTACATGTAAGTATAAAATATTAAATTTTTACCTTATCACTTCATTACCGCAAAAATAAAACACATATTGATAACATTCAGCCACAGCTTAGGAAGTGTACTACTGACCTCGCCAAATGTTTGACCTTTGACCTAAGCATCACAGGTATGTTAAGAGGTAAAATTTGAAGATCAGCATAAATTTACAACAGTAAATATCATGTCATTTGTCTGATGGAAATATCTTTTTTCCAATTTAAAATTGTTAAGCAGTTAAGTGCTGATTTTCAAAACAAAATAATAGAGATCTTTTAACAGGTGAAATAACAGCATGCACACAAATCAAGCGAAAGAAACTTAACTCTGTACAGCAAAACTGATAACAGAATCTTGAATGGCAGACCTGAACTTAACTCAGGGAAGACAGTTATGATGATTACCAGTAGTATATTTATAATATCAACATTACATTACCAGAAACCATACTTCATCAAAAGAACAGAAAATGTCACAATAAATCGTCACATTTACCATAGTGAATTAAACACTTATAACTGTACCAGGACTATCCTGTTTTAATGACAGCCAAATGAACAAAATTGTTTAAGTGGGATAATTGAGTATGTTTTTAGAACTGAATCACTCTAGGCACACCAATCACCATAATAAGATAACCAAAATCATTGGACAGATGATAATTTACAGACAATTGTAAATGTATTTATGAAAGATATAAATAAATAGCAATAAGCCCACATCATGTACCAATAATTAAACCACCTTTATATATATATTGTTGTTTAATACCAAATGCCACGTCATTGTCCCGTAATAAGCCTACATCCTAAAACACAAAGTCAAAAGTTTTGTGTTGGTGTTATGGGCTATTGAGGAATAAACATGATATTTATATATAAATATATGTATATATTTTATATCAACATAAATATAATGGAGGGTTATTTGTTTGCCGGTCATTTGTGGTAGGTCTCCTTATAGTAGGCTGGTGGCTGCCTCTTTGATCACAATACAAAAGGTCCATCACATTAAATCAAAGGCCATGTATTGCCTAAGGACACAGCAGCGTAAGATGGTCTGTGATATCAGGTACCCATTTAACACAAACCCACACCCACATCTCAGATTGTTACCTTTTGTTGAAAATGCAGACAGGGAACTTTGATTTCAAAAGTTATAAATAGAGAAAGTAGGAAAATTCCTCAAAAAGATAGGTATCAAGTATCAAGTGGACCATAAACCATTATATATGTACATGTATATCTTTCATTCAAAAAAATCCATCTGACCAAACCTTACCTGATCAATTCTCACCTGGAGATAACGAAAGGTCAAGTCAAAATCAATATGAATTAAATCCAAGGAAATCCACTACACAAGGCTCCACCATGAAAAAGAGCTCAAAGTGTTTGACAGATGGTCAAATACAAACTGTCAACAGACTTATAATGAAATATATATATGTACACAAACGGTCAGCTTGAATGGTCAGTCCAGGCAGTATGGCCACTCTTTGTTAACAAAAACAGCTAAGAAAACATCTGATTTCTTATAAAAACACAGACTTGTGGTTAGCTATTCTATCTGATAGTAACAATCAAGTCACTGATATATACACATTGACCACTACAACTGGACCGTGGTCAGTATACATAATCACTATAAAGGCTTAGGTCAAACCCACTTTTCTATGTACAGCCTGTGAAATTGTTTAATCAAAATCTGGGTCATATCAACTCTTGATTCTTGTCCAGATTTGTATGTAAATGAACCAATTTATTTCCCAAACATGAATGTAAGTGAATTTACATAAATCACCATATCACGGAAATAAATATTTCCATTTCACTGTACATTACATTTCTAACTGATTTCATACAATTGACGATTTTCTTAATTTTTAAAAACACTGAAAAAAATTAGTATTGCACCAACTTGTTTCATTGACTATATCTAAATCTATTAACTTCACAGAAAAATGTGATTTATTTTACATACAAATGTACTGGATTTCATAATTAACTACGGTAAAAACTATAGCTATCTTGACAGGTAAAATATGCAAATAAAACAGAAGGGAATGTGTTAGGGTCTGCTATGGATATGGTTTCAGCAGCTGACAAGTTGAGTCAGAGTGATGTTAATCAGTTTCAGGTATTTCTGTTCCAGAACAGATGTGCACATTTTTCTTTTTAACAACAGCTCTATAACCATGCATGCATTTAGCTTACATGTCAGAAAGCATGTTTCTGTGATTTTCAACATCAAAGTAACAATTTTCTTTGAAATATTTCAAAATATTTTTCCAATATGATTAAATATTTGAATACCTACCTGACTAGATTTGGAATGAATCATCCCAGTACCTGCATTAGTTTGATAGTTGTTTGTCTGGTAAATCTCTATCTGTATATATTTGTATACAAAACTTATATATATATATTGTTTATATTTCTAGTGAATATTTACAAACATTCAACCTTCTAGTTGAAAAGTTATATACATAGTTCTGATGTATGTAATCAGGGACGTTCGGACATGTAAGATGTTAGCTACGATACAGCCTCTCCTGTCCAAGCTGAGCAAAGTCCCAGAAAGAACCTATCACTTGGTAAAATCTGGACAAAGGCTTGGGATAAATGACCCCATGCTCATCCATTGTCTGATGTGTATAGAAAACTGTCCTAAAAAGATACTATATATGTATCTCCACATCAGCAATCGCCCACATACAAAGATGTCTGACAATTTAACCTGCCCCAAGATGCCTTCGACAAGCTGAAATTCATCTATATGACCATGACTGACAACATACATACTCTCCTTTCTGTGACATTAACTGATGTCTATGTACAGATTTTAGTTATAAAAAAAATATTTCTTAATTGACATCTACATACAAAATGTACAGGTTCTCATTTCTGTGACATTTAACCTTTACATATTGACCTTTATTACTTTAACCTTAACTTTGGCTTGACCTTCACCTTGTGACCATTAATTTGCTGCAATCTATTGTATGAAATGAGCTGAAACATTTCTATCAAACATCTACATGAAAATACTGTTAAATTGTCTGGTGGAATGACAGAAAGTCCGACTGTTCATCTGCTCAACATGTAACATGTGTAAAAGCTATCACCAGTTCGTAACCTTGTTTTTCTGTTGCATGCACAAGTTATAAGTATTATTGTGTCATTCTGACAATAAAATGTATTCCGCTTCATATAATTAGCAGTTTTAATCTGTTTTACTTGTCATCCATGCCTCAGAAATTGTAAGCAGAATCCAAGTTCGCTGTTTTTTAGTCCGTGTAAACAACCCGACATAACCAGAGCATGTTACTAATGAATATGCTAAAACATTTTGTCAGCCAATTCCTACAAATGTTCATTCCTAACAGGCCAGTAACAAACATATTGTTCCTGATGTAGATAAGCTACACGAGGGAAACGATTGTGGAAGTGACTTTCTCAGGCAAGAAGTATTTGTGTTACACAATCACTCAGTCATCTGTATCAATACAGAACTCTGATAACACTATCAATAGATAAAATATTCTTTATGCTACCTGGATGTATGAAAATGTACATGCACCTGATAATTTCTACACCTTAAAGGAATCATTCCTTTAACTGTGGATTTGTCCAAGGTTGTCCTATCTTAAGCACCATTTGACCTCTACTAATACAGAGAGAATCTTTTACATCCACACATTTTTGAGTCATTTGACTCAGTTGTAAGGCTTTTCTAATCTGAGGGAAGACCTAGTTATGTACAGTCATTCCGAACGAACCTGAAGCGAGGACAGCAAAGGTCAAAATACAAAGCTTTTTTTTATCTCTGACCTGTTAGAAATGATGAGAAAATCTGGAACTACACAAAATTATTTAGTTAGAAGCAACATAGTGGTTCGAAAACAAACTAGTTCAGGTTTATATATAGGACACAGATCTGCATACTTGTGACTGGGATTTGTAGATAACGCAAAGAGAAATTTCATGATAGCACTAAGACAAATCAAAGACACTTTATTTCCACTGACATGGATGAACGCTGCTGAATCATTCAAAAGGAACATCAAAAAAGACATTGATAAAACTTTTTTCTATTATTTTTTTTCAGAATTTGTAGAAAATTTTGAAAGAATTAACAAAAGCTAATTAAAGTTTTTGATGGAAGATCTCCCTGGTAAGCATGACAAGTTTAATGGATACCACTGATTTTTAGTGGAAATCTGACAATCAAACTGCCCAGTTCATGAACAGACCCCTCTCATAAGTATCATATTTTTCAATAGACATTTTTTAGTGTCTTGAAGTCTGGCAGTCAAACCCTCTTTTGAGTTTCACTACCTTCCCCGGAGTTGTAAGCAGAAGAATCCAAGAACTCCCTGAAGTTTCAAAACTTATTCACTAACATCTCTCCTGAGCTCATAATCTTGCTGACCAGATCTGTTTCTAAGTCTTAAGCACCCCGGAAGTGTCTTGAAGCTTGCCAGCCGACCCCTTCCCATGTTCTTTGTCACTAATCACAGTTACAATGCCTAGAATTTACCACAGTAGCGATACTTCACAGTCCTGAGACTACTTGAGTACCACTGTATCCTCAATATAACAGAAATCCAATGACTTCTGACACCAGTAGCAGGAAACAGGTGATTTCTATCAACCCAGACACTGTGGAAGTGAAACACTCCAGTTCTATCTATTCCGATCAGTCAAACACAAAACATTACATTTTTTTTTGTTTATATTCTATAACATGATATTGTGATTAAGGCAAAAGGTTTTTAAAGGCTATATAACATCTGAATGGTAACTTGATATCACTTTTAAATCCAGGATTTGATGCAAGTGGTCTGATGGCAACATGGATAGTGCCCTGATTTTTCACCACGATGGCCAATGGTCAACCCCTTAACAAGTCATCAAAATGTATATGGTCAACGTCAAACACCCAACCATATGAGACCACATTCTACAGAGGAAAGAGATAAAAAGTACTTGAAACCCTTCAGGATAATATTCCTTTTTCTTTCTTTCAGAATTATGACTTTGATGGGAACGTTCTGGTAATTCAAAACTACAAAACATCTGTAAATATGAATGCCCTCATTCCCATATCTATAAGTATCATTGTTGGATGAATTTACGGAAGTTGTCACCTTTGACTCTTTGACCCTTTAACCTTAACCAATGACCACTTTAATACCAAGCTTTAGACCTTAATATTATTGTACTACAAGGTATATTTGATTGAACTGATAAGTAACAGGATGTGATGGGGACTGAATAGAGTACAGGCAGCCACTATACTATCTGTGTCCCCTTGTCCCCATTTGTGACCCCTTGCCCCAATGAAATGATGGGGCTTTATCTAAAAAAAGCCAATGTGCCCAACATCAGCTTGAATATAAGAAAACTTAAATCAGTCTTCAAACAAGATCTATTTAATGAGGAAAAGCTGTTACACCAGCCTATCAAACCCATTGATTTCTACTAAGTAAATGCCACTGGTCATCCACAGAAATCACAATGGTCATAAACCTCATCAGATCTGTTACCAACCATCGGTCAAGTATATAGTGACCACTTCAAATGACCAGTAAGAAATCAATGAGAAGGGCATCAGTTGATCTCATTCACAGATGGCTGTTATCAAAATGACAACTCTGCCGAAACCATTACTTTGGTGTTGATTAGCTTCAAAGCCTGTTTGAGAAACATTCGGATATTCTAATACATAAAAATGATATATAGGTTGCATTTTGAAGTCAAATTTTGTAACCCATTTATCATAACAAATGGAGATAAAATAATGTCTTTGTACGCAACACAATCAATAAAAGTAAATTTTACTGGAGACATTCAGACCTTCACAAGATGAAACTAGGATAAAACATCATTGATTTGGTTGTGAAGGGATGAGAAATCATTGACTTTCAATTGTTTATTGTAATAATACAACTTCCTGCCTTAGCATGAACACTGAAAGCGAGCAGTGGATTGGAATTATTGTCAATAGTGTCAGCCTCGCATGTTAATTCATCCGTAAACATCCTGGTACACAGGATTGTCTATAGGCAGTCAATACATGTACTCTACTGGTGTGTACATATACAGATCCTGACAGAGACTATCAGTGATACCATTAACTGGTTATTAATCAAAAAACTGTTTAATCTGATATTTTGAGAAGAACATTTCACGAAGTTTAAGAGAAACCTGCAAAATCTCACACAAATTACTCGCCAAAAAAATCATGAATTTTGAAATCAAACCGCGGCCTTCTACACTTTTTTGTTCTTTAGGCTGCATCTCTAGCAAAGCAGTTGAAAATGAAAAGAAATAAGGATTTCTACTTTCTGAAACAAAGAAATGATTTCATAATTACATAAATAGTAGTTAAATCCAAGATACCTCAGGTAGTTTACTTCCCAATCCAAAAAATTCGTAACTTTCATACTTTTTCTAAACTTTGAGCAACCTAATTAGGAAATTTTATGTGTGAAGACGATTTACCGTAAATACGCAACACATCATACATCTACTTCACTTCTTTTCTTAATGCAAACGTAACATAAAATAAACAAAATTTCAAAATATAAAAATGCTTTATATATTTTGACTGTAAAAAAATATTCCTATTTCCTACCACTACAATTTGACATAATTGTGACAAAACGACATGAACAATGTACATGTACAGCAGCAATGCATCTATCCTTTAAAATGACGTTGTGACATATACATGATGTTGAACTCATTCCCTGACATGTGACGTTAAGCCTATTAACCTAATCTCTAATATACAAAATTACACCTATCCTGTGACATACAACACTGTACCTGTCATATAAAAACATATCCTTAGTTTCTGATATATGACATTCCGAGTCTCTGTAAATAAATGGCACGTAACATGTGACGTATAACATTTTTCTATGCATGCAAAATAAGATGTTGAATCCACTGCCTAATATGTCATACCTTTAAAGCCCTGTCATACCTTTAAAGCCCTGTCATACCTTTAAAGCCCTGTCATACGACATGTGACAGGTTTGTGGCAATTGACACCAGTAATGCTTGACATATGACATTCTGTTAAGTTTGAAACATATGACATCATGCATCCAGTCTTTAATAGATAACATTGCATTCAACTTGACATATGACATTATGCCCAGCATGTGACATGACTTTGTGCTAAATCACTGACATATGACATTCCCTGAGTACCTCATATATGACACAGTGTGCCCTGTATGTGACATATGACATTTTGCCTGAATTGTGACAAATGACATCTCACTTAACCTGACACACACCATTATGTTCAGTTTGTGATACATGACATGTGACTTACCCTACCTACAACATACGACATTATGTCCATAGAGATTTAGTCTCTTACCCGCTAGAGCTTGTTCTAACCTGTCCAGCCTCTCCATATCAGTGAAAATGTCCGACGTCATGATTCTGCTCTCATAAAAATCCCACCTTAAATTAGCTCTTGGACAAAAAACTTACAACTCACTTTAAAGGAAATCTACATGCACACATCACAAACACAACAAAAAACATGCTAGTACACATACAACAATACACTTAGCAAGTCAATATCTTTTACTTTGAGCTTGTACATGACAAGAACACTTAGACTCATTTCCTGCCCATTGTTGTTTGAGTAAAGAGCCTTTGTTTATTTGTTACAGACTCACTCTAATGCTGCGGCCATCCCCCTCTAATATATAACATACAAGATTTAAACAGGAAAAGCCTTAGTTAGGGGTTGTATATTTCTACATTCCATCAGCAAATGTATCTGATGTGATAACGAAAAAAAGAATCTCAGACTGGGTGTTCCGATTTACCAGCAATTGAGCTCGTAAAAAACATTAGAAACTAATTCTGTGTGGGAGCATCCTGGTATCTTCTCAGTTACATCAATGGTATATCTGTTCATTTATCTCATTATGTGTGTGGGTATACATAGGTCACCATCAAGCTGACACATTTAACTGTATGTGTGTACATATATCTATATAAAGTCAACATATCTAATCAAATGTAAAACATAAATCAATTAAAAAAACCAGTCTTTTATTTACATCAAAATGCAATACTTGGTCACACTTGGGGAAAGATTTCCAATTTTCAACTCAAATTTTATATATTTACATTTTGCAGATAAATGTGTAGGTGACATAAAACTGAGTTATCTATCCAAAATCCCAGCCAGTAAGATTTATTTTTATTGAAAACATATAAGGTATAAGTGTGAAAATTAGCTCTACAGTCGTATTTGTCCAAGGTCTTAAGCTTTAAATGGACACCATCTTGTCTTAAGAATATTTGATAATTTTTACAAGTAAACAGTACATTAACCTTGTAACTGAGATTAGTAGACTCTGTCAAATCATCAGGTGTTGACCTTGATTCATAGGTCTCTATCAAGTCAAGAAGAATGGAAATAAATTTAAAATTTTTACTGAATTGTCAGTATGAAGATTAAGGTATCAAGATCTGAACACTTCAAAACTACCTTAATCTTCATACTGACAAGTACTATTAGTAAAATTGTCGTAATTAATTACAAAGATGCAACGGTACTAATGTTAACATGCAACAAGAAAAACATTAAAATGTCATATTGTCAGAAACACATCAGCGAACATCAATCGTTGATGCAATCTATTACAATATATCAAAATTGAACATTTTCACAGAATTCAAAAACAAACTCAACATGCTACTGACAATGATGTGAAATAAACTACAAATGCCTCACACATACCAAAAAAATGTTCCATACACGTGTAAATGCATTTTCATACTGGTGTCACAACAGTGAATTGAAAAAACAGGTCAAGTGACTTACAAACGGCAGAAGATGTTCCAGTGCCAAGAGCAGCTTCCGTAGGCAAAGTCAAAATCAGCTGTTATTAATTGTAGAAAAAACAAAGATTCAAATACACCAAATGTAGCAGAGTGACGAACCAGACTCCAACCAATAGCTACTGGTGTTCCTTAATCTGTAGGTTCGATAAACTGTCACTTCATCTTGGACTTGTAGTTATCCAGTAATAACCCCGTACCTGGTTATAAACTCACCTATAAAGACCTACTGCTCCTTAATACCAATACAAACAATTGTTTTTCAATTGTCTTTCAATAAACCCATCCTCAGAGTTTAGTCAGACTTAGTTGACTCCTTGGGCTTAATACAGGTTAAATATGGTAATCTGTTTTATTACAATTTTTTATTCAAATATGATAATCCGTCCGAACTTTGATAATTACCAAACTGACTCCGACTGATTTTCTGGATGTTTTTTGAGCTGGCCATTTTGCTACCATATCTATTATTTCTGATCCTTCTATCAGAGTTAAATGTAAATATTCTGATTACCAAGGTGATGAGTTAATTAATGATTTAATTGTTCTATCTTGATGTATATCTCCTCCATAACCAATCATTACACTGTAGCCATGACGTGCTGTACCACAGACAATTAGGGCCAATTAAAGTGATAGTAGTATAAGCTAAAAGTATATATCTATTTAGAAACACAATACCCTTCATTCTAAATTAGAGAATATCTGTGAGACCCGAATGTCCTTGACTACAAATCTGTATCATTGTTTTCATAAGAGTTTTATAAACATGACTGAACCTGACCTTAAAATCCAGAAACACTAGGCTATAATCTCATACACACCCCACTCAACCCAATCCGACCTCTTCATGAGGTACCCATATAAAAACTGTACTAAAGTATTGGTTAGTATTGTAGTAACAATTCTAAGATGGTGACAGTATCTACAGAACAATGACTATATCTTTCATTCTGTGTATCCTTCCCTCTATCATCATCAGCACTACTGTTACCATATGTTTCTACTTTAACATTAGCCATTACCTAATTTGATCTTATCAGTCCTACAACATCAAACCCCCTACAACATCTGGGGTGATATATATCCCCCATTGTTAAACTTAATCCAATTAATAATCCCCATACTAATTATAATTAATTCTAAAAACCTCCCCCCAACTCTTTGTATAAATATTCTTTGTGTCATCAAAATAATGTCAGGCATTTTTACTTTTTATAGGGATTTTATACTGATGATATCAACTGTAACAGTTGGAACCTTAAAAAAAATCTATAGAGAAAACTTCACTTCATCAGCCCATGAATGATGAAATGGCAAATAGAACCCTAAAGTAGCTTCTTAGTGAAATTTCACTTCATCAGCCCATGAATGATGAAATGACTGGTAGAACCGTAAAGTAGCTTCTGTATAGAAACGTCACTTCATCAGCCCATGAACAATGAAATGACAGGTAGAAACCTAAAGTAGCTTCTGTAAAGAAACGTCACTTCATCAGCCCATGAACAATGAAATGACAGGTAGAAACCTAAAATAATTTCTGTAAAAGAACAACACTTCATAGACCCATGAATGACAGAATTTTTTACATATATATGTTAACACAAGATGTCAAACTTGACACATATATACTTCATTTTAACTATAAATAGTTACAAGATATGTTAATAGTTGAGGCGTTTTGGTCTTGTAACAGGGCACTTATGTAAAACTCAAATCACTGGGGTAAAAATTCTGAAAATACAGGTGTATGTAGTTTACTTCCTTTAACATATTGGAACCTGTTGGAAATGAACACTGAAAAATGTGGCAGTCAATAATGATGAGATTTTGAATTTGTTAGACCTAAATGTATATGATACAATATATATACATTAATATTTCATAACATTCCTGATGTTACAGCGATACTATTTGTTTACAGTAGAGCTGTTACTGATGAAAAAAAAATCTATCTGTATATCAAAAGATAAACATATTGATACATTAACACATATCACAGTTGTGGTAGTATCTCTAGCATACAATATTGGTGATACACATATCCATCCAAAATCTAGTTGGTTAGGGCTGAAATACTTAGGATCCTCACATATTCAACAAGAAATACTTCATTTCTGTTCCCCTAAGATCATATAACTTCATTGGAATCAATTTTCATGGTTTTTCAAGAAATTATATTTCGTCGGGACGTAATTTCGTGGATAAATAGAGCTCAATTAACTTACTTATACTTATTTGAACATGGATATATAAATTTGTGTACCAAGAGTGCCCACACAATCAATGAAAATAAATCCCCCACAAAAATGGATGATTCTGCAGTATACAAGTTGACTTGAGTGACTTTATTTTTGTAGGATGTTATGGTTCCAATACTGTATGACAATATCTAGTAAACTATTGTATATTGAATTCCCAAAAAGATGCAACACTTCTGTGTTTCTTCTATGCAAGTATTAGAATATGTGATGAAATTATGCTATTCAGTAATGTATATCCATCTCGATAACTCTTACCTGCAAGTGGTCCGAGCTCGTCTTCCCGAACCAGATCCTCTTGACTGCTGCTGCTGGCACTTCCTGTACTACGTCTCATCTCGGCAGCGCCCTCTGGAGGTTGTATCTTGGAATGTCTACTCCGCCTCATTACCACTGGTGAAGCATGGAATTCCGTGTGGTCTCCTGATGGCCCGCTCGGTAAACCTTCATCAACTTTCTTAAGATTTACATCATCACCAGATGAGGAAATAGATGACACATCGTCCACAATTGGAATGTCATTTGCACCAGAAGTGGTGTCTGCTTTTGGAATGTTTACTGCAGATGATGGCTGTTCAGTTGGATCTCGGAGGTACACGGTTTCTGTAATGGTTTCCATGTCACGAGAAGACCGCTTACTCTGCAATACATAATCATAAAGATTAATTTTATTCTGGATACATGATAGCAAGTCCAAGTTCTGATTTTCAGGCAGATTTTTCTCCAAATTCAGAATATCAAACACTAAAATGGTTAATGATTGAGATTAATTTTCTTAAAAACTAAATTTCTACTACTAGATTTGTCTCCCTTTGTCCAGTTTTCCACTGTACGAGCAAGAATATATATCTGTTTTACAAAATAAAACTACAACGACTGGGTAATTATCTTAAGTGTGAGACGATTAAAAATTCTGACTAATATTGGTTGCTCATCAATTAATTAAATTTTGGAAGGGTGTTTGTTTTAACAAAATTCTTTAATGTCTCATTTAGATTGTAGAAAATCACATCTCGCAGTCCCCACAGCAAATTCCACGCAGCAATTAATAATTGGTTACTGATCAACAAATCAGGCATCAACAGATACATCTGGGTATTAACTTTGACAATACCTGTACTGCAATCAGTACACACATATAAACATGTACAGGTATACAATCAGTACACACATAAACGTGTACAGGTATACAATCAGTACACACACACACACATGTACAGGTATACAATCAGTACACACACATATAAACATGTACAGGTATACAATCAGTACACACACACACATGTACAGGTATACAATCAGTACACACACATGTACAGGTATACAATCAGTACACACACATATAAACATGTACAGGTATACAATCAGTACACACACATAAACATGTACAGGTATACAATCAGTACACACACATAAACATGTACAGGTTTACAATCAGTACACACACATAAACATGTACAGGTATACAATCAGTACACACATAAACATGTACAGGTATGCAATCAGTACACACATATATAAACATGTACAGGTATACAATCAGTACACACATATAAACATGTACAGGTATACAATCAGTACACACATATATACAATCAGTACACACACATAAACATGTACAGGTATACAATCAGTACACACACATAAACATGTACAGGTATACAATCAGTACACACATATAAACATGTACAGGTATACAATCAGTACACACATATAAACATGTACAGGTATACAATCAGTACACACACATAAACATGTACAGGTATACAATCAGTACACACACATATAAACATGTACAGGTATACAATCAGTACACACACATATAAACATGTACAGGTATACAATCAGTACACACATAAACATGTACAGGTATACAATCAGTACACACATAAACATGTACAGGTATACAATCAGTACACACACACATAAACATGTACAGGTATATTGCGGGCAATCCATTTTGACAGGCTTTAAAAATTACTTCTACAAAATACTGAAAAAGTTTCTAATTTAAGATCTTACAAGAAATAATGGTAGATACACGTTGACTTATCACAAGGCATGGGCATATCACAGTATAGGTAATGATATTGATAATGTAAAGATAATCTGAATCAAGTGATCCTGTCTGGTGAACACCTACATCAATGCCAGCCATTTTCTCCTGTATGCCCTGCATGGCAGTGTTGGGTGAGGGTGGTGGGAAGTCGGGCGTGGCTGGTTGTGGGTAGCCAGTGGGAGTGAGGGGTATCTCCTCACGTTTCAACCTCTTTTTCTCAAACTCCAGAGAAGGAGGTTTAGTTAACTTTCCTTCTCCCAAATCTGAAATGGATGGGTGAAAATTAATCATTTTTAGCGCTAATACAAAATCTAGTAATCAGTTAACAAATGAAAATTTTCCAAACTATCAGTGGAAATTAGAGAATTGTAAGTTTTGCCTTGTTCAACAGCTGGAATAAGGTAAACAATGTGTTATTTTCCAAAAACAGAGTAAACTCTAGAATATCATCTGAATTTACTAGAAAATTTGTCAGTATTTCTCAATTTTCACAATAACAGGCTGCTTTGAAATTCCAGAATAAAGAAAATGGACACTTTTTATTGTCATATGTTGTAATCATATACAGTAAACATCTACAGGTTAAGACAAAATATTTTTAAAAGAAAATTGGTTATTACAACCAATTGCAATATATGTTAATAATTATGATTAACGTACGTTTGATTTCATGTTGATCTTCCACATGATGAACACCATTAGACAGACGTTTACTATCTGGTAACAACTCATCAGAAAGTCTGGACTCAACAATGTCACTTAAAGTCTTCTCTATCACAACGCTTTCTTTGTTTTTATCACAGAAACTTTGATCACAGTTAGAGTTATCTCCCTTACTATCTGTTGTCACAACTGTTTCTTCAGTCTTAACATTATCATAACAACTTCTCCTCTTTTTCTCAGAATTGGAATGATCCTTTTTGGAGCTTTGCCGTTGTGAGGCTCGAGTTTTTACAGGTAAGTCTGGAGGTTGCTCCGGCAAAGTCTTTGGTTGCTTAATTGGTCGACGTGGAATAGGTATATCTGGAATATTCTCAAGTACAACTTTCTTACTACCGGTATGACTACTGGTAAAAACTTCCACGTCCATTGGTGACGGACGGTTTATATATAACTCTCCAGAAGAGTCACTAGATAAAAGATCTTCGGAGGATGAAGACGACGCTGACGAATCATTCCTGTTCCTATCCAGATTGGTTTCAGTAATATTGGAGCTGTTAGATTTCGATGACCTGCTCTCACTTGCTGATAAAACTCTGTCACGGTTAAGATTAAGGATCTTGTACATATCCTTGTAAGCATCATCCTCATCCTCTTTAACATCACTCATTCTAACATAGTCTGTCTTTTCACCGGACTTCAATTCATTTATTTTCGAACAGCCTATCCCACTGTCTGTTAATTCATTTTTCTCTTTGCCAACACTTGACATTTTCATATAGTCCTCACTTGGTGCTTCCTTATCACATAATTTTTCTTTCTTAATATTCATCATTTTCATGTAATCCTCCAACTGCTCTTTTTTAGCATCAGTCATTTTCATATAATCCTCCAACTGCTCTTTTTTAGCATCAGTCATTTTCATATAATCCTCCAACTGCTCTTTTTTAGCATCAGTCATTTTCATATAATCCTCTGTCTGCTCTTTTTTAGCATCAGCCATTTTCATATAATCCTCGGACAATTTTTTCTCTGACATTGTTTTATTCTCCTGTGGTTTCTTTAAGGGGAGATAATCCATGATGGGCTCCTCGTTTCCTGGAATAGGTGGAATATCTTGTCGTGGTGGACCAGGCGATCTATTTTGATGGCCTTGAGGACTATGCTTAGAACCAGGACTAGAAGACGTTGGTGGTTTGGATCTTTTTGGTTTCTGCGGTGGAGTCTGAAAGTAATAAAAAATTATCTCTAAATCAAAATTGAGGGTGGGAGGCATCTCATTACAGTGTGTTCAAGGTGTGGGATTTTTACAGGACAATAAACAAACATTGGCTATCATTCCACAGAACAACGATATATCCTTATGAACTTATTAACAGACATGGACTAATTTAAACAAAAACAAAAAAAACGCACAAATACAGTAAATTCTGCTTGAATTGGCATTCAAAGTTATCCCAATATTAATTCTTAAAGGATTTTTATCAAAGATTTCAAATACTGGTACACAGTCTTTTTTTTATTGAAGTTTTAGTTATTTAAAAGATAGTTAACTTGACAACAAAAATGTACACAGGTCTTTTTATCTTTTATCAAGTATGAGTGACACCCCAGACAAATAGAGTAGTTTTGATAATGCTCTAACCACCAAAGTGTTCAGTATTGACATGTGTTTCTTACAGATAGTACATGATAACTCCCTGAGATGAAGGTGTTATCTAGCCTAGCTGTAACCAGAGCTAGGTCAATCACCTAACCGTATTTGTCCAACTGACCAATGCTACGTCAGACATCTACATTTCTATACTATGAGTTGTGACCATGTGATTTCTAGGATGTGATTCACTCCCTGCATCACTTTCAACTAACTAACTTCAATGAAGCACAGCTCCAATCCATCGTAGGCTCCACCAGAGTCATGACATATGCTGCAGGTACTTTCGAACGTTTCATACAGCCCTATAGTCCATATTATTTGCCATATAATGACACCATTCATAATACATGCAAGTGTTTGGCTGGCCTCACCTCTTCATCAACACTTTGAAATTATAGATTATGTGCAGTGAATGTGAGTACCCTTTTAAAACTAACTCTTTGGTTGTTGTTTCGTTAGTCATTTTATAACATCAAGCTTGATCATACCTTTCTCATTGACTTGGAGGTTGCAGACAAATTTTCTCCACTTCCTGATAAGGAACCAACTGAAACTAAACAATATATCATAAATATTTAACAGGAAAAATTAACACAAAGCCAGTTCTGTAAGCACAGGTTAAATACTTTTTGAAAAGTAAATATGAATTTGGCCTTTCAGCAGATTAGTTATATTTTCCTATATTTCCTATGATTAGTTCAGATTTCAATCACATAAACCTTAACAAAACAGATTAAACATGCAAATATTTCATAGCTGACCCTTAAAACATATTTTTTTGCAAATGATTCATTTTTCTACAATTTTAAAAAGTCCAGATTTCTGGGGAAAACCAAACTGGAACATTTTGAAATTATGAATAAATTCAATAACAAAAAAAAACCCTAACATTTTTTCACAACAGTATTGAAATTCCCTTCTTACCATGCACAGTGGAGGATTCCCCTGGACAAGCTCGTGGTGGGGCAAGCTCATCAAGACTGCTAACTTCACCTATATTAATGTAATCCCTCTTTGGGCCACCGACCTCACTGACATTGAAGTAAGGATAATTTCCATCTGAGGGTCGTCGCTCTCTTATGACAGACTTTTTGTCTCCGCCAGAATTATGTCGCGGTTTAGCTGCAGGGGGACGCACATTTTCCCAAGAAGGACGAGGAGGTATATCTCTTTGCCACTCAGGCAGAGTGGTTTTAGGTGGTGTCATCATGGTCTGATGAGAAGCGGGATGGAAGGGAGCTGGTGGGGGTGGGGTGTCCTTAACTAGTCCAGCAATAGAGGGTAAATGTTTGACCATTTCGTCCAGTAAAGATGCAGTTCGGGCTGGAATGGGAGGGGGAGATAATTCATTTCCAAGGTCTGTCTCAGGTTCTTCCATCCTGTCAGAACAAATAATCAATGAATTAATTAAGACAGGTCTTTTTTAATGTTTCAACACTTTTTTTTCCTCATCAACTTTGCTCTTCAGCATCTACATTTTCATTTGTCAGCAAAATAAATCACAGCATCACTGAATCACAAACTGAGACATCAAATTTTCTCAAACAAAGGGCAGTAACTCCCTTACTGACTTTTTACAACTGTGAACATCTTTTGACTGATTAATCCTAGTGAAACCATCTCCTATCCCCAATGCCTGACTTCTCACACACTAATATGGTTCCAACATTTCTGTTAGTTCAATTACTATAAACCTAAAAGATCAAAATATTTTGTACCGCTTTCTACATATCCTATATATACCTATGTAATATACTATAATCATTACACATATTGTTTATAACATATTGTGATGTCAATACTTTAGATACTTAAATGATGTCACACACTCACAGATGGCAATGTGACATAGAATAAGAGACCATAGATAAACAGCAGTCATGACTTCATTATGACATTGAAATGTCTGTTTTCTAGAACATTTGTTCATATCACAAAGAAAATCTTAAATTTGTTTTCATTTCATATTCACTTGAAACTCATAACTTTTATTTTTAATTTTTTTTTTTTAATTTTTTGTGAGCCTTAAATTTTTCGCCTCATATAAAAAAAATCCAATATCAACTGGATACTCCTGTAGGATCCTACATAAGTATTACATTTTCCACAGCCAGTTGTGTAGTTCCTTACTTTTTGGTCCGTGAGGGATCACGTTTGCTGGGTTTCGAGTACAAGTCCTCAATCTCGGAACTGTTAGTGCTGCGTGGTATACGGGGACGAGGTGATGGGCCTCCCTCTTTCGATGACAGGTGTTCCTCTTCTAGAGATGGCTGTTCCTCTTCAGGGGAAGGGGAGGAACCCTTCTGGTCTATTTCATCCACACGTACATAGCCCACTTCCTGTGTCATGGCTTTCTGGAGGTCCTGCAATTTCTGGATGTACTCTGAAAAATGAAAATCTCAAATGGACTAAATCTTGAAATACATAAACAAGAAAAGGTGACACCAAAGTTAAATTCATAGTGCTAACACAGCAGGGTAATCCAACTGGACACAACAACAATTACCATGACCCCATGACCTCTCTTGATTTGCATGACCCGCATGCGCAGTTCTGTTGTACTGGCAGCGATGCCGGGATCACGGCGATCGCATACAAAGTTGAACAGCTCTCTCTCCATCTCTGGGTGTTTCGCTGTCGCACCTATGTCAGCCCTTCTGGTCAGTGGTTGGGACTTTAGACGGTCTTTTCTTTCTTCCGTGCTTTGATATTTCACTCTGGAATGTCGAAGTGGCGACCGGCGGCACGAAACTCAAGTCTCTCGGCGTAGTCAAATGGCGTTCAGTTTCCCCATGTCGAAGTTGGTGTAAACAATCTATAATTAAGTACCTTCGGATACCGCGGTAGGTACAGATATGGGGACAAGGTATGATTGAAACTTTTCAGACAGTTAAAACAACATCGTTTACTGAGCAATAGTACGCATTCAGACAAAGCCGGGTGACATCAATCTCCTCCTACTCAACGTGTTTGTTACCTGTTAAGAACCGTTAATTATCCAATTGGCCAGCCTTTCATGCTTGTTGAGTCAGGCACCTGTGTGAATTTGTTTATATAAGGTAATTAAATATGTTAGGGTCACGATGATTGTGGTTTCCTAATTATCAATGGATCAAACCACAACTGTTTCATCGCGGTAACCAGTAATCAATTAATTTTTCTGTAGATTTGTTTTTTTTTTAATCTGACCCCAAAAATGTACCTGCGCACTATACCTGAGTGCGCACTATACCCGCAAATTTACGGTAGCAAAACACTTGTTACACTATCATCCTGCAGAGCATTATGTTCCAAGACTTGGGTATGTCTCAGTCTGGGGGTAGACCCCAAATCCTTTATCACAGGGGTAATTAAAGGTAAAAAGTCAGGCACTGTCAAGCAAGGCATAAATGAAACTTAGAAAGAAAAGATCAGATTACAAATTTAGCTTCTTCAATGCAATGGAGGCAGTAAGTACAAGTTTTATACCCTATCTACCAGGCAGCTTTCTACCCTAAAATTTCATCATTTACATAATAAGTAGTTATGAATTTTCTTACAATTCAGAAATAAGGGTTCAGACTTGGTTATAATATGCCTGACTAGCGATTTATTGGATCGGATCAATAACTGACCTTGAATGACGAGGCTGACTTTGGAGGTATTTCCCCCACTCTGGGCGGCAATGTCCTGTGCTGTGTGACCATTCCTGTCGACGCCCATCAAGTCAGTACCTGTACCACAACACAGAGGAAATATGTTATCATATTACATGCTTGTTAATAAGCCCATACATATCAGTTGCTATTCAGAATAACTACCAAATAGTATTTCAGTGTCTGGTAATAATGACTATAGGTAATGTGTTGCCCCAAGTAGGTAGAAATCACCATCAACGTTTCTCCTGGAAATTGATTCTTGGTTGCCTAAGTGTTTAATACAATGAAATTTAACTTGATCATCACAAAGCTTTTTATATTCCCAGACAATACATGACATCACAAAGTTTGCTTGAATACTGCCGTCTTTTTCTCTTTATTCAATTGGTTCTTGTTTTATCTCTGATTTTATGTTAAATATTTTTCTTTGAAAGGTTAAACTAAACAAAAAAGTAAATACAGTTCCATTAAATAGTTAATGTATCTACCTCATTCAGGAGGTAATAGCCCATCAAACATGTACATCAAGCAGTGAGAGAATTATAAACAAAACTACAAATATCCTCATCAGATGTTTGATCTTTTAAATCCAGCCTGATGCTCATTAGAAACATTTTAGTAACATGAGGGTCCCACATAACCTTACCTCTCTCTAATAGAACAGAGACAATTTCAGGTTTGAAATACATCACAGCCACATGGAGAGCAGTCCCGTTATCAGTCTGAAGGCAAATCAACACAACGCAGAGATATAAGAAATCCTTTTGTTCATTTCATGATGAAAACATTACACCATAGTGGTCAGAAAAAAATTTCATAACAATGTTAAGTTATCTTCAAGAAACAAAAATAACACAATATTGTTTGACGGAAGAGAGATTGAATAAAATCCTGCCTACATACCAAATAAAATGTTTATTTGAAATATCTGATGGTTGTTAAGTATGCTAATCGTTTAAGAGTTAGAAACTTTTTATTTTCATAGATGTTGATCAAAAGTGGCACTACGTCTAAAAACATGTATTGAGTTTATTTTACTTTTTTTTTTTCATTTTCAGAAAATACATCATTTAAAAGTCATCCTTTATTGTACCTTTGTGTTGATATCAAAACCAGCATCTAACAGAATTTCCACAATTTTTCTATGGCCACAAGCTGCGGCCAAATGCAGAGGTGACCTGTTTGGAATGAGTCGTTGGGACAAGTAAGGGAATTTCTCTACCAGGAGACTGACCACCTCTACATGGCCATATTGTGAGGCGAGGTCAAGAGCTGACTCCTGTTTTAGGTTACGGAAGGCTGGATCTGCGTTGTGCTGTAATAGATGAAAAAGACAGGATGGAGGACAGAACAAATTAAACTTCTCTAATATATAATTATAATACTCTCTGTTGAAGAACTGTCCATCTACCAGTTGTTGTTTTCATTGTATCACTCTATTAGGGATGTCTTATATAACCACTCAATCACACTTGTACAATGTCAGTGATAAGTATTTAGTGTGGTGTCATATGCTAAAATCTTCTAGATGATGATTCATACTACACATAATCATAATTTTATGTTACCTGAGTGTTACAGTTTCATTCTTCATCACATGAGCATATACATACCTTTCATAACAATAGAAAACAAAGACTTACACCTAATTATATATAGAAAGTTATTGCCCTTTGTTCAGGGTAAGTCCCTTTGCCTAAGGAATGTCTGGTGTATTACAAACAATTCTATAGTATCTTGTAGACCGGTAAAGAGTGTTGAATCAAGAAATACTGTATGACTGTCAACTGTATATAGAGTTATGGCCCTTTGTTCATTTCTCACACAACAAGTACATGCAATCAACACATTTAATAAGATACCAACTTGAATAACAATATCTGTGTAATCAATTATAAAACCCTGTTCTGAAGTCACATACAACCTACCGTCAATGCCTTTACCTACCAATATACTGACAATGTCAAATACTCCTGACCAGAAGGCCTTGCATTTTGTTTATATACAGAGATTGAGATGTTTTCTGGTTTTTATGATGTCATACTTTATACATATTGTGATCACTTTTGGTTCAGATGGTCAGTACATCTAGTCTTTCGTACAAAAAGGGTTTGACAAGAGAAACGTACAGAAAACGTATCTTACTAGGACTTCATATTCTGTAATAAGCCTGCATGGTCATATAATCTTAGCCGTATTATAAGGGGTATTGAAGGTCATCACCATATATAGTGTTGAAATCCCTAATGACACATTGATAGCTTTCTTAGCAAACATGTGTTTATTGTTCAGTACAGTAAATGTCTAATGAAGTTAGCAAGTGTAGATGACAGATTCAACTGGTCCTCTGGTCCTGGTGTAACTGAGGAAGATTTGGATCGAGGAGGCAGTCATTAAACATATTATGTCAGGAGATATTTCAAACCTGTTGGGAATGTCTTTAGAGCAGCTCTATTGAATAATGATACAGAATTGGACACTGGACAACTGAAGCTAGAATTACTACTGCACACAATCAATATCTGGTCCAAGGTCATGGGTCAAATATATTTAACCTATTTTTATGCCCATACTGGTCAGATATATACCAAATACTGATATTTGTTACACACATGTAAAACTTTAACCATCATCTGGTTTAAAATCTATCTAATATTGTCTTTCATAATGTTTTAACATTAAGTACATGTGTACTATTAAACAAAATAAAGCAGTGTAAAATTTATATATCAAACTTTATATCCTGACCAACTTGGACTGATCTCTGGTCCAAGGGGACTGAACAATATATCAGTAGAGCTGGATGGTTTATATGTGTGTTACAAGAGATACTTTTTCCTACAGCCACAGATGAGATGCTCCTCATCAACCAATCAGATCGCTAATCCATAGTTGTGACGACTGAAGGATGCCAACAACAACAACAACAACTTTTTCCTAACTGAAGTAGAATATGATAAATCTTTCTAAATAGGATTACTACATTTGATAGAAAGAGTTGTCCTCCTTGAAAGACAAAGTCATATTTGACAGAAATCTCACACGTTATCAACAATCTTAGCAGAATGACTTGTCATAATTTCAAAAAATAACTGTACCTGTTCCAGGGAAAACATAATCATAATTTGACAGAAAAACTAATAAAATCATATTTAATGGTGTAAGTCTTTTCACGTGTGATTTAAACTTTGACCCTGTGTGTTACCTGTATTAGGACATCCACCACAGTATCATACCCATACTGAGCAGCATAATGAAGAGCGGTGTCACCATTACTGTCCTGTAAAGTAAATAGCTTCAGTCATCAAAAATTCTTATCAAAGATTTTTACTTTATTTCTCAATTAAAAAAAAGATAAAAAAAGGGAGAAAAAACTAATTCCTATACTCAATAAAGACTCTCCATTGGGTGCATCAATGCCTTATTCTTGACATGAATTGAATTTTTGGGCATATGTAATTCATTGAAGTAATGTATTGTGAAATTTAAAGAAAACATCAAGGGCCATAACTCTTAATTTACCTGACAAAACTAAACACAATAGCAATAACTATTTACCTGCATGTTGATCGGGACTTCCTCATTAGCCAGAAGCTCACAGATTTCAGGATAACCTTTCCAGGCAGCCAGATGTAGGGTGGTACAGCCAGTGTTATCTTGTTGGCTGGGTGCGGCCTCCGCTGACAGCAGCATCTCAACTGTAGTCCTGGACACACACGACAAGTCAAATGTGACATAAGCGTTAAGTAAAGTATGCTGTTAAACTTAGGACAAACAAGGATTCCTGGTATTAGTTACATGACAAATTAGTTATTTTTTTATTATGATTTACAAAATATCAACTAATGGCTTAGCTGGAGTGACCTCAATAACATGACCACCTGGGCTAAGAGACCCCTTTCGAAGAACTGTGTATAAACATTTATCTACCACTTCCAAAGGAGCAGTATTTCGAAGTGAAACAGAATTATACATATTTCTGTAATTCTTAGAAAATTTGACATGATTTCCAAACAGACTTACGCTTCAAAAAGAGGCCCAAAGGACTGTATGGTCACCTGAGTTACCATGTTATTGTTGTTCTTGTGTCATAGAAATCATCTTGTTAACAAAAGTAAGATAACTTACACTACATTATAGGTAAACTGTACAGAACATTAACAGCCATATCCCATACTAAGGACTTTGAAATAAAATATATTACAATCAACAAGAGGATCATGTTAAAAGTTTCATCACTATAAAATCTCCATCTTTAGTACTATTTCCCCTAAGCTAAGGAAGAGAAATTAGGATAGACTCCAAATCTAAAACTGAAATACCTGATATGGGCTGTAATGGTGCATCAGTGTTCTTGATATAGATGCTACAGATTAATCTTGTTTGTAATTTTCTGTATATATTGATGATGTCACATCCACCTAACATCCAAATTTTTACTAGCTGATATGCATTTGAACAAATTCAGAATTTAAAGAATTTTAAGAATTCCTGAAATTATTTTTATTAATATTTGTCATTTTGGATTTGGTTTTATTTTATCATTCCATCATAACTTAATTTTCCTGGTGTGAACCATTTTGGATTACCATGGAAACACTGTGAAGTGAAAAATAGTTATAATTTTCAAATGAAATATTCATCAAAATGAAAAAATGAATGAAAAAATTATATTTGAATGTTACCAGTACAAAGGAAATCACTTACAAGCATGAAACAACATAACTTACAATCAAAAACCATGTTAATGATCCAATGTGTACACTTTTTCAGAGACAAAGATCCATAGTTGTTCAATTTTACTTCTGCTCACACCAAAATCATATTAAAATATCTATCCTCTTGCTCCTGTTTTATTCCAACATTTCCCAAAGAACTACTTTTAAAATTGATGTGGTCTAGGTCATGGGGTGAAGAGGTCAAATTCTAGAATAGCCACCAAGTTTGTTATGATGTCAGTGGACTTTGATGCAGCATACAAAAATACATCATGTGCTTATAGGAACTTTATCAACATAAATAGCCTTCATCAATATTTAACAGTAGAAACACTGGTGGAGAGGTTGCAATACTGTACATAACGTCAGGCCCTACCTGTACATTGGCAATCATTGAAGGCCAAAAACAAATTCAATTTTTGGTATTTTAAATGACCAGCATAATTTTAAAATATATTCATAAAATAAAGGATTATTTGCACAAAATTCATAAGCAAACTTTATCAAATGTTACACTGAAAATCTTGATAAACTGCCTTCCGTTATTTGTTACTGGTATATTAAATGTCGACAACAGTGGTCATCATATCGTAAGGAAGAGTACAGCTTATATGTGGATAAGATTGAATAAAACCCGATAAAAAGTGGCCCTGTGACTTATATTCTGGGGCAGCTCATAGTCTGGAAAATCAGGTAATATACAATTTTGGTTCACTTTTGGTCATGACAGGTTTCTACAAAATTTCCTGGGGATTGGATGAGGGGTTTAGAAGATGAAGTCAAAATGTCAAAGTTTACGATACATTACGCCAGATAAGCAATTGCAATAGTCACCACAAGATTAGCTTAGCTTCCTCTCAGGTAACCTAAAAATATGAACTTAGCTGGAACACTAAACACAGGTTAGACTTAATTCAGATCATCTCATAGTGTGTCTATACTCCAAATGACTTCAGGATTTTACTCTAAATGGGTCTTTGATCTCAGACTAAAATGATGTTTCTATCTAAAACAACTTTAAGTTCTGTTATTATTGCCCATCACAAATGACAACGACCCCTGCTGCTGGTCATATATTAAGCCAGGAAGAAGAATACAAAATAGAAATACACAAATGTGTATTAATAGAATTCCCGAGGTAGTTTCAGGCCCTTAAATGATAATACAACAATCCCAGGACTCTCCTCCAACCTTGTAGTACCAATACAGGACCCCTATATCCATCAGGCAAATAAAAAGTGTTAAGTCAATGATAAGCCCATATACAATAATACAAATAGCGCGATGGCAGGAACACAGGAGGGCTGTGGAGAAGATTGTCTGGGTATTTCCGTTATATATTGATTTATAAGAGGAGCCATGTTGTTTTGTAGAAACTACAGTCCACTACTGTCACCTTTACTATATGTAGATGTAAAGTCTCAGTATGAAATTTTGCTCCAAAAATGATTTCTATCAAGCATGTATCTAACCATTTTTATGCATTTAGAAAAGACATCCCTTATCAACTGTAACTGAAAAAGATACATCAAAAAGATCTTTTTTTTTTAAACTCTGAATGTCAATAAAAACAGTAAACTTATAAACATATCTGTAACTGATGATCTCCTCACTAATCTGTCCCTCATTTACATATCTGTAACTAATGATCTCCTCACTAATCTGTCTCTCATTTACATATCTGTAACTGATGATCTCACTAATCTGTCCCTCATTTACATATCTGTAACTGATGATCTCCTCACTAATCTGTCTCTCATTTACATATCTGATGATGATCTCCTCACTAATCTGTATTTACATATCTGTAACTGATGATCTCCTCACTAATCTGTCCCTCATTTACATATCTGTAACTGATGATCTCCT
The DNA here is from genome assembly GCF_031769215.1 of Ylistrum balloti. Taxonomy (NCBI): domain Eukaryota; kingdom Metazoa; phylum Mollusca; class Bivalvia; order Pectinida; family Pectinidae; genus Ylistrum; species Ylistrum balloti. The sequence goes on along the minus strand of NW_026782128.1, from coordinate 449,849 downwards.
CACTAATCTGTCCCTCATTTACATATCTGTAACTGATGATCTCCTCACTAATCTGTCCCTCATTTACATATCTGTAACTGATGATCTCCTCACTAATCTGTCTCTCATTTACATATCTGTAACTGATTATCTCCTCACTAATCTTACCCTCATTTACATATCTGTAACTGATGATCTCCTCACTAATCTTACCCTCATTTACATATCTGTAACTGATGATCTCCTCACTAATCTGTCCCTCATTTACATATCTGTAACTGATGATCTCCTCACTAATCTGTCCCTCATTTACATATCTGTAACTGATGATCTTCTGTAACTCACTAATCTGTAACTAATCATTTACATATCTGTAACTGATGATCTCCTCACTAATCTGTCCCTCATTTACATATCTGTAACTGATGATCTCCTCACTAATCTGTCTCTCATTTACATATCTGTAACTGATGATCTCCTCACTAATCTGTCCCTCATTTACATATCTGTAACTGATGATCTCCTCACTAATCTGTCCCTCATTTACATATCTGTAACTGATGATCTCCTCACTAATCTTACCCTCATTTACATATCTGTAACTAATGATCTCCTCACTAATCTTACCCTCATTTACATATCTGTAACTGATGATCTCCTCACTAATCTGTCCCTCATTTACATATCTGTAACTGATGATCTCCTCACTAATCTTACCCTCATTTACATATCTGTAACTGATGATTACCTGAATAATCAGGCCCTTATTTACATATCTGTAACTGATGATAATATGAATGATCTGTCCTTAAATTACATACATATGTATAAATCCCTGCTGATTACCATGATGTATAACTTGGACATGAGTTTATGCCTTGGAAGCTATTAGACATTATTAATAACCTGTTACACTGAATTCAAAAGATTTTTGTCTTGTACCTTAATTTGTTGTTTTGTTGTGAACTTAAGGAAAATAAATCAAAAGAATCAGAAGGATATGCAAAGATATAATCATGATAAATGATACCGGTGAGGCAAAATCCATTCCAGGTAGGATATGAAACTGATCAGTGATTAACCATAAACTTACTTGTGTCCATGGAGGACAGCCAGGTGTAAGGGAGTGTACCCATTACTATCCACACAGTTTACATTGGTGGAAGACTTGACCGGCCAACTGTAACAAAAATAAAATTACTTCAATATAAAAAAGTTCACAAACTCACTTTTGTGAAATGACAAATTCATACATATGTATACGCAGAAAGTGGATACATTATTTTGTAAGTTTCGATGCAGATTCTGCGCCATATGTCTCAGTTTTTTTATGAGTCGAAATATATCAAAGTATCGAAGAAGTGCTAGCACACTACATGAAGTTTGTATCAAAACCTGTATCTCATATAATACTCATTTCCATCTGATGATGGTGGGCTCAAAATCTTGAATGTTCGAGTCTGAGGCTTGTTAAGGATTAGATATCAAATAATCTTATCCCTAGGGATGAGAATCCTATGATATCCATTTAATAAAGTGAATATTTATATTATTCTATGATTCTTGTCTTGTTCAATTTGGAAACATGTACAAACTATCTTAGTAAAACTAGGTTATCTGTTTTAGTAATGATAGATCATTCCAATCCTAGAACATGTAAAAAAACAAGCTAAATGTTAGACTTGCATGCAATGTTGTAATTATTTAAGACATGTCCTAAACTCATACATTTCTTATTACACAGCGCTTGTACTTGGCAGTCATTTTGCACGAATAAACCTTACACCCCTTGGTTGCTAAATTGACCATTTTCTTCCTAAATATAGTTATCATTATTGGTCAAACAAGTGTGTGGGATGGGTATGTTAACTGTCAAGTCCAATTATTTTGGGAAGGAGGTGGGGGGAGGGGGGTTCTAAATAAAACTTCCAAGGTCTACAGCAATGCTTTTATATTTTATTAATGAAACAAGTCACAAAAAAGGTTCTTGGGCAAAATGATACATGTAACAAGATATTATCTAGTGTCCAAAGAATGTTGTTCCCTTAATCTGGAAACTCGAAATAACAAGAGGTCCATGGGGGCTTGTATCGCTCACCCGGTTTTAGTTTGCTGAAATTACTTCATTTATACTAATCATGGAAAAGTATTTAAAACACTTTTTCCACCATTAGGCTCAACACCTCTGCCCCAAGGAGGGTCAGATGCCCCACTTATACAAACTAAAGTTTCTTCGCCAAAGGATGCTTGAGATCATATTTGGAGATCATTCTGTCAGAAGAAATATTTTGAAGAATTTGTTCTATTCCACCTATCGAACCCTGCCCATCTTGTGCTAGGGGGCGCAACTATCGTTTATACCAATCAATTCTCCTCCACCGAAGGATACTTATGGCTAAATTGAGGCAAAACCCGGAAAATAGGTTTCCAAAAATTTTTCACTATTCCTCCTATTGGGTAATGCAATTTCCCTGCCCACTGTTTACACGAAATTAATTGCCATTTACCCAAGGATGCTTAAGACCATATTTGGGCAAGATCTAATCATTCCTACAGGAGGAATAGAATTTTTAAAGGACTTACCAAATCCCCTTTTGGGCCAAAACCCTCAGAGTCCTTGAGAGTCGAGACCCAACATTCATAAAATTAATTTCTTCTTCCTCCCTCGAGAATGCTTTTAATCAAATTTGATCAGAAGCATTCTTGCTTCAGTGCAGTTGTTTATGGCAAAAAGAAATTTGTAGGAAATGTTGTGGGATGATGAATGACAATAACTATCGTAGTATGGCATAAACTCATCAGCCCTTTTGACCTGGTGAGCTTTAAAAAATTGAGAATACTATCATAACACTATAATTCAAAATTAGAACAGGCAAACTGAAAATAAAAGAAAGAACAACACAGAAACCCTTGAAGAGGGACGAGAATGAGAACAAGTGTTCCAGAAGGGTAAACGACAACATCACCAATAAAAATCTTCTGGGGAAAAGTATGACTTGTCCTATACATGTCCTGACAAGATGGACAGACAGCATGATGGAAGTACAAAACAAAAACCCAAAGTTCCCTCTGATAGTACCACTGGAGATGCAAAAATAACCACAGTATCAAACAGATTGTTATCACACGATCAAAAACGACCTTCATACAACCTCGCCATCAAACAGGCTGGTCCATTTCATGTCTATTACACACGGAAGAATTTGATTTAAAATGTATCCTTTGGCCTTTACCTTTCTCGGGTGGCAGAGTGCAGAGAGACAACTACAGGTTAATGCTGAGCGTAATGGTTATGTCTATCAGAGCTCGAAGTAACATACAAGACAGACTTCTGATATAAATGTATTGTTATATTAAAATCAACACTACACTTAAAAAAAATCTTATCCTGTAGACTATTAATCAATTATAAAATGAAATCAACTATGCTTTTAAAAAATATTCCAGAATAAAGGATAATGTGAACACAACAGAGGTAAAGAACAGAAATGAACATCCATATTATTTTTTTTAACTCAGCATAATTAAGCTAACCTGGTCATCACTCAATGATTCCAATCAATAAGACTAGCTTGGCTATATTTAGGATCAACAGAAAAAAACAAATGCTATAGATCAATACAGACCTGTTTGCTTCAAAATCCTTAAAACTCGTTTCTTGTAAATGTGTTATTTTTTTCAAAAAAAGAAGCATTATGATGATTATTGGGAACGCACCAAAAACGTACTGGTTTTTTTAACATGTATTGAAAAACTTTATTATTTTTATTTGAATGTGAAAACCACAAAAAATACTTGCTCTGCTAATACATTTTACAGGAAAGCTTCCGGTGTTTCCTATGTTCTAACTCTATTTACTTATATGTGTATGTCAAGAGGTTAGTGTTGATATACTGCAGGGTCTGTATTTGCAAAAGAAATATTTTGCACAAATAGAAAAATCCCTATAAAAACAGCCTTACATTTTATTACAAGATTGTTACTCTTGATTGGCTGTACGGAATATATGACTTCAGTATCTTATAACCTTTATCTTATTTCAAACATTAAAATTCAGTAACAATCACAAGTTATACTGCCCAAACCAGGAAGAGGCAGGCAATATATATATATATATATCAATATATATAGTCCTGCTTTAGTCAAACATGACAGATAAATGTATTAAAAGACCATGTAATGACATAATCACAAAACGTTTCAGGCATTTAAAGAAAACCTTTAAAATTCAATGATGTGCTGATGTCACGACCAGGAAGTGTAATGAAACATTCCCGAAACTCATAACTAACCGATTTCCTTTAATTTATGTTTTAGGCTCTGAAACTCACTCGTTTCTCTGCCCACTGATCCACTTCCACTTACTAACAAATGAAAATAAACTGTGTATCATAAATTTTTCGTAGATTTTGTCTTACAAATGTTTGATCACAAATACAACATTTTAAGGGTAAAAATTCGAATGATACTGCAGCTATACACATTATTCTTTCATCCGAAATCTTATCTGTCCCGAATGATCTAACATTGTTGAAGATTTGAGGTACATGACTGTATTCCATGAGATCTATTTTAGACTTCTTAAAAGCATTATCATATAATTCTTTGACACAAAAAAAACACCCAACAAAAGTTACAGATGTTTCAATTGCTTTTTAGACATGGCTTCCATCACAATGTTATTTGAGCGCTGCACACCATACCGCAATTAAATTCACCCATAATGCATTTGACAAATTAAGCGGCAATAAATTACTCTTATCAAAATGAAAATCGATAGCCAGTGTAATTGTTGTCAGCATAATTATTAGACTGTTTAATTGTTCAAAGAGATTCTTTTACATTCACGGCCAAGGTCATATTATTTCCATCATATGGGTATGACTGAATGAATACTTTCAACACGACAGCATTCACATGATGAGGAAATTTTACTTTTTAACTATCAGTTACCAGGTACATACAGTAATAAGTAAAGTATTGTATTCCAGTTAAGCTATGTCTAATTGAGGATCTTACGTCAGTGTTAAATACAAAACAGATATTATTCAAACAAGATTAGTCATGATCACATACCAAGAGTGTTTTGGCAAGCAGCGTATAAAACAATTTGACCAGTTCTATAATACACTGAAACAAGTATAAGATTCTTTTTATCACAAATTCATGAGAAAAAAAGTTAAATCATCAAAAATTTCCATTAAACAGGATAAGATATATTAATTTTAGAATTTACTACAAAAGCAATTTGTGACATCACATTAGCAAATGTTATCACATATACATCTATTTTCTACCTGAATATCTATGACTTAGCTGTATTGATAACTAATCAGCTTACAGGCCAATTTTGTGATAAAAGTGTGTACATGATAACTTTTATCACTGCTAATCAAAACATGATCTAAGATTCAGTTTAAAATCAAACATATACTTATGAATTACCTAAAAATTCATTATAAAAAAAAAATCTATGTCAGGAATGAATGTTCATTGATAAATCTATGTATCTGAAAGTTACAAACAGTTCTGTATCATGAATGAATATTCATTGATAAATGTATCTACCCTTAAGTTAGGGGGTGTGGTCAATCGCAACAAACTTAGGATTTTCAGTGTGATAACTTAATACATCTACCGATTTTGCATGAACATATAGGTGGATATAGACGATCCCACCAGTTCAATACCAGTAACTGTACCGTTCAATAATAGAAAATGTTATGTAACTCTTTGAGTTACTGTTCTTAGCTCCGGTCATATGACTAATATTGTATAACATCATAATGAATGATGCAAAAGATTACCACATTTATATTACTTAAGGGGTAAAATGTAAACCACAATTTGTCCTGAAGGAGCCGAAATGTTCGCGTGAAATCGGTAGACATATTAATAAAGTTATCACACTGAAGATCCTAAATTTGTTGCGATTGACCACACCCCTTTCTTATAGTTCCTGCTATTCTTCAATCGCCCTGCATACCTTGGGGTATCCAAGCGAGGGGTTACTGAACCTACCACATCTACACGAGAAGTACGGTGTTGGCTCCACACCCCTAGTGATACCCTTAAGTTAACACTGTATCATGAATGAATGCTCAATGAGAAAATTTCATAATTTTAAACTGAGTGCATAGGAATTTCCTACATATAACATATAACACATCACTGTCTCGACCATCACCTCTGAATGGGAGTGAAATCAAGACATGTATCGCTACTTTTCTGGCACACTCCCATATATAATTAGAGTGCATTTTTAGTGGTACACTGTACCTCAAGTTCCAAAGAACAATACTGACAGATTCCGAAAATGTGACTGAAAAATTTGCAAAAACATTTTGAAAGCAGCTAAAACAAAGAAGTCTTTTTTTCTTAAAGTAAAATTGTTCATCAGGTCTTAAAGTGTCAAAATGCTATCACAATATTGAGAGGCATGATCAATTTGGAAGGCAGAGAGAACACATTGCTGTATGTAGCAGTAATGGAGTTAGCTACAGACCAAAGCCATTTCCATCCTAATTATCATGTTGCCATTCAAATGCTCTCACAAAGAGGTCACCATAGGGAAAGTGTCACTGCCACGGACAGGACAATCAGGTTTTCAGACCAAGAAGGTCACAGGGTTAAAGCTACTATCCTTTGCTGTTTATCATTCATTGTTTCTGTTGACAAGTGAAAAGGGTTAAAAACATATATTCAGCTTATTTAGAACCTTGAAAACAAAACTTTAACATTAAAACTGGGGTAAACATCCTACAGTTTGTATAAAATGATATTGTATTGAAACAGGACTTGATCATCAACCTGAACCAGCATTTGTCCTGTATATCAATCTTTATGTCTGTTCATCATTGTCCAATTTAGCCTTCCATTCTTTTACAATAATGTAATCAGACAGGCCCTGATTGAGTATAAAATGACATATCTTAACAGGTCCTGATCAAGTATGAGTACAGAAGACACTACTGCAAAGTTCTTCATTGGAATGATGGATCACCCTTTATTTATTAAGTATGAGTATTGTATACTCAAACAGGCCTTGACCAAATGTGTATTCAGACAGGCCCTGATCAAGTATAAGAATTGTGTATTCAGACAGGTCCTGATCAAGTATGAAAATTGTGTATTCGGACTGGCCCTGATCAAGTATAAGAATTGTGTATTCAGACAGGCCCTGATCAAGTATAAAAATCATGTCTTCAGACAGGCCCTGATCAAGTATGAAAATTTTGTATTCAGACAGGCCCTGATCAAGTATAAGAATTGTGTATTCAGACAGGCCCTGATCAAGTATAAGAATTGTGGACAGGCCCCGATCAAGTATAAAAATTGTGTATTCAGACAGGCCCTGATCAAGTATAAGAATTGTGTATTCAGACAGGCCCTGGTCAAGTATAAGAATTGTGTATTCAGACAGGTCCTGATCAAATATGAAAATTGTGTACTCGGACTGGCCCTGATCAAGTATAAGAATTGTGTATTCAGACAGGCCCTGATCAAGTATAAGAATTGTGTATTCAGACAGGCCCTGGTCAAGTATAAGAATTGTGTATTCAGACAGGTCCTGATCAAGTATGAAAATTGTGTACTCGGACTGGCCCTGATCAAGTATAAGAATTGTGTATTCAGACAGGCCCTGATCAAGTATAAAAATCATGTCTTCAGACAGGCCCTGATCAAGTATGAAAATTTTGTATTCAGACAGGCCCTGATCAAGTATAAGAATTGTGTATTCAGACAGGCCCTGATCAAGTATAAGAATTGTGGACAGGCCCTGATCAAGTATAAAAATTGTGTTTTCAGACAGGCCCTGATCAAGTATAAGAATTGTGTATTCAGACAGGCCCTGAAAAAGTATAAGAATTGTGGACAGGCCCTGATCAAGTATAAGAATTGTGTATTCAGACAGGCCCTGATCAAGTATAAGAATTGTGTATTCAGACAGGCCCTGGTCAAGTATAAGAATGGTGTATTCAGACAGACCCTGATCAAGTATAAGAATTGTGTATTCAGACAGGCCCTGATCAAGTATAAGAATTGTGTATTCAGACAGGCCCTGATCAAGTATAAGAATTGTGTATTCAGACAGGCCCTGGTCAAGTATAAGAATTGTGTATTCAGACAGGCCTTGATCAAGTAAATAAACCATAATCAAAAGTAAAGATTGAAGCAATATTCAAATTCAGGTGGTGACATCTATAAAATTAGAATTTCAGATGGACAGATTGATCGATTTTCAATCTAAACAGACTCATTTATTCAATGTCAGGAGACAAATATATACAGACAGATGGATCTACAGAACAGACTGTTTTAGTCACACATTTCCTAAAGGTACAGTAACGTCTATATTTCAAGTTTTTAATTTAGAATTTTGTAGATGAAGAGACAGCATAGACTGAACAGAATGTAAGTTCTCACTTTGGTGAGATTTGTGCGACATCAACAAAACCAATAAAAAATCAATCGTTGCAGTATTGTCACGCTCTCCTCACTATCAGCCTAGCCATACACAGAACTCATCTGGGAATGTGATGTGCACAAAAACCATTAAGTTAAATGACACTAAGAGACCCAGAAATAAATATTTCTGACCTTTGAAGCTGTTATTCCTGGCTGACTCTTTAGTCTAGTAAATCTGGACAGTGGTTCAGTGCGATCACTTCCCAATCACTACAACAATTATATATGACTGTCTTCACATTTGAGGGACTACCAAAGCTCAGCACGGCACTGGCCTATATATCCTCGGGTGAAGATCTGCAGCGCATGGCTCGATGCTGCCTACCTGATTCTAAGGAGGTTAAAAAGCAAGACACTCATGCCCAACCCCATTAGTTCTAGATGAAATGCAATATATGATGAAATATGACTGGCCTTCCATATGTTTTTCAGAAAGGTAGACACAACCAACTACTAAAAGGAGACCTTGCCTCAAAATAACCCTGGCTGTTCTTCAGGCAATGAACCAACAGGTCAATGAACAACTAGCAAGAACTGTTACAAGGGACCTCACTGTGCACATAAACTCTTGCATACATACAGTTTTTTATATAATACCATACCACTATGGAAAATTTGGAAAAAATCAGAATTGATTAGACTTAACTATATAAGTATATTGCCAGTTCTTTGGAGAAGAAAGTGTGATCAGACAAGTGGACAGACATCAAACAAGTGGACAGACACCAGACAAGTGGACAGACACATGGTATTCATCCTAACTCTTGGGTACTTGTGGAGTGGATTTCCCTCTTGTACATCTATTACTTGCAAGTTTCTTTCTTTTCCTAAAACTCCTTATACCTCTTCTAGACAAAATAGGCGAAAATTTGTCCCGTGAATGCAATCTGGACACTTAAGTACAGCAATATTGCCTCACAAATTACCGAACACAAAATTTACAGATAGTACCACACAAATAATGGACAGAAGAAATGGATTTAGGCAGCCCAGAAATAAAAATATGATGTAATTTTGAAAGCATGTGTGTTTGTTCTGGAATGTTAAAATACACTTAAAGCCCTCTATAATGAAACACATACCATAAAACTATACAACTATTTGTAGATAAAAATTACTTATATCTGTAAAGATACATCATCAACATATAAACATAATTTAAACATATTTTTAGTTCATGGGACTTCCAGTGGTATATCAGAAATTCAACCTCAATTCCATTGTCTGCCTGTCCTATATAAAGGGAACATCCATCATGTCAGTTTTCTATTTTCATTTATCAAGATCACATTCACGTCTATAAACATTTACTTTTTCTTTTTAATTAAAAGTGGACCATTCCTTTTTTTCAATTTAGTGTTATTCATTTTAAACACAAGGGAGCTTCCTTTTCATTTCCTATGAAATTTCATTTAATTTTCTCAGAGAAACAGCGTAGCAAAAAACAATGACAATCAAATTGACACCTATTTTTCTTTGAAAGCTGAACTAACCTATGAGATTAGGAAATCGTCCAACACACTAAAAGCTTGTTACAATGTAAGCAAGCTGGCAACCATAGATAAACTAATTACGTTACAGCAAATCTTAACTCTCCAAATGGTCCTCGTCAGCCGATAGTATCTATACATATATACATCCTTCCTTAGCAAAATCAATGATTTGCATCCCAGCCATAAATGTTACTTCACATTTTTGAATGTCATTCAGAGAGCCGTCATACAAACAGAAAAGAATGTTTGGAAGTTGACATCAAATTAGAGCAGAAAACACAAAACAGCAGATGAAAATAAATTACCGAAAATGACATTTAAAGCCGAGCTGTAAAACAAAGAGGCACAGAGACAACCAATTAAAAACAGTTGATGAGGCTGAAACACAGCAAAACGCAGTGGTAAATATTTTGCATTCTGATTTAATACGTATTGTTCTACAATAAGCCAAAGCCGTGTAACATACCCACCAATATGTAATCCTTCCTAAGAAAATCCTATGCCATTTCATATTTCAGTAATCAGAGATGTGTTTACCAACCCTCGATCCAACCCCAACCCCCTCCCCCTCCAAAACTCTTGTACAAATCTTTCTGTTCTTCGCCTAGCCTAAAATAGTACATCTTTTAGTAATTTATTATTATTATTGTTGTTGTTATTTACCTTTAATTCCCATATTTAGCTGCTCTGTTCTGCTTTTATAGGGTAACCTTCCTTTTTGTACTCCCTTCTAGATAATGATCTCTAATATAGCCTTCCTACTGAATCTAATGAGAATTCAGGAAGCAATATTTCAAGAATGTAGCAAAAGAATGGCTTGAATCCTTCATACCAAACCTTGTAAAGCTGTATTGGAGGAGTATAACAAAGTGTTATGTCTTAAATTGAGCTATGCTGATATGTTTAGAAGGATATAATTTTCAATCAAATCATTTACAAACAAAATTTAATTTTTAAGGAGAAAATGACATGTAAACCAAAATCAGCATGCAAGCTCAATTTGTTCCTATGTATAAAAAGTTTGATTCTTATGTTCACATACCATATCCCCTTAACACAAAAATATTTCCCAACAAAAACAGAAACTCTAATGCCATTCTAAAGTAGTGGTATTTCAAAGGACACAAAGAGAGATATAAAGTAACTTCATTTCTATTTAATCTGCCAATATCAGCGTAAAAAGGGGAGCTAATCAATTCAACCTCCTTGTGATTTCTGCTAAGACTTATCAATTCAGTGACAATATAGCCAAATATTGTTTTAATTTTTTCGTTTAATTTTTTAATTAGTTAAGGTAGTGCATTGGTTTCTTATTCACTGCCCAGTACTGATTAAGGCTTGTCTGGATCAATAGATAGAAGGATGTCTTTCCTTGTAAGATGGACTAGGACAAGTTGCTTGACCATTATCCTCTTCCACCAAGTCAGGCTCCTGATCTTATAAGTAAATTAATTTCCTGAAGAATCAAGAAGATTGTATATATATAACACAACCTTTAGAACCATACACAAAAAAACATTCTTGATTCCTATCACAACACTTCATGTAGCTTATAATCTATTTTATGAAATTATGAGTACATTGCAATAATGAGAAATCAGTGCATAATGTCTCAGCACTTCTGTAAAAGTACAAAATTAATTCTGACGCGAAACCAAAGACATGTTGAGAATGACATTGATCTGGCGATGAGAATGTTGGGACGTGACGGGAGGCGACTGTTAACCCCCTCTGGTGGCAGCTATGTAGTGGTGCTAATTCTCCAATCAATACCTTCGACAAGGAAAGGAGACTCCCTGTTACATACACACTGATTCAGGCTTACCTTCAGACTCGCTATAGCTCTAACCCCATTCTATCCCCTCTACCAATCCCCTCCAAGACAACTCACAACCCTGTCATTTAGCCGTCATACATTCTCAAATGTGTTTTTTTCCGAAAGGTTACAGATACAAAACAAGCCTAACTTAGTAGCCTGTGCTAATTTGAAAATGATCTTGTACAGAAATTTCAAGCTACCAGGTACTCTTATCTGAAATAGTGACACTAATATATACCATCAATATTGGAAATTACTGTCCCAAAATAAACAAAGTAACATTTTTCATTTCTTTCAAACATCATTTTATATGAATGTACAGTAAATTCAAAGTACTTTCGATTTTTCCAATCAACCCAAATATTCACAATGCACAACCACAGATCAATAGTAAGCTAAGGAAATCTATATATGAAACTTGAAAAGGATCCATCCAGCACTTCTGTAAAAATATCAAAGACAAACTTAAATTATCAAAATCCAAAATGGCCAAATATCATTCATTTAATATTTTCTGTAAGTCACAAAATTAATCATATACAACTAGGGATTTGTCTACATATGAAATCTGAGAAACTTCCGTCATGAAGTAACTATGTCAAACTTAAATTGTCAAAATCCAAAATGGCTACCTGTTACCCATTTTGCATTTTCTGTTAGTCACCAACTGGAGACCTGTAAGGAAATACGTCTAAATATGGAATCTGAGAAAGATCAATCCAGTCCTTATCCAAAAGTAATGATAAAAATGATAATGTTTAAATCCATTCAAACCTAAATCTTTGCATATACAAATATATACCTATACATTTTATGTGGGAACTGTACACAACAATAAGTAAAACAACCTGTTGTTCCAATCAATCCATAAATAAAGTGTCTCTCAATTTCAACAAAAATTAATCACTAATAAATGTTCCTTGAAAATTCATTGAAATTCAAATGATATGCAGAGAATCCTGGTCTATTCATTGCTACATTTTTTTTGTAAACAAAACATTTTATAGATTACTTTTGAAAAAACAACTCTCCAATCTTATAAATCCAGTTCCAAATGTCCCCATTATTTTGTCTGTACAATGCATTTTTCATTGAATGTCAGTAACAGTTCCGCTATAGAAATTCTCATACGTCACTTTCTGGTTGAAGCAATCGTTCATATCAATATCAAACAGAACCAGGTGATAAAAACACAGATCTATCTCCTACGACCCGACAACATGTCCCGTTATTGGAGTATAACAGCCTAGATATGATGATTCTCAGTACAGAACAGGCCGTTATGAGAGTATCATTACTTTATACAGAATTTGACGGTTATTCCCCCCATGGGTTCTCCTCTGGTACAATACTTCCGTTATGGTCGCTCCCAATGCATCAATACACCAATTTGATAGATGTACGACTGTACTTTATGACATAGAATAGATCTATTGTATTTTACTTACTCTTCAAGGAATGTTACAGCCAAAGACTCACTGTATACAACCAGGCCACATACTGTAAAGTTGATGTTTTACGGCCCCATTTTTTTAAAATTTTATTTTCAGGATGAAAACAAAAGTCGTGAAAAGATGATACCATGAGAGAAAGTAAAATGAAACTATGTCAAGAATTTCGTAAAACCATGAAAGTTTAAACATTACAAAAAACTGTATCCATGAACTTTCATTGTAAATTCAGAATTCCAAGAGGCAGTGGGCTCTGCCTCTCTGCCTTCAGGGAGCCCTGACCCCTATGAACAAAACTGGGTCCCCTATACCAAACCATGTGCTTCATTTGGATCATCATGCTTTTATTTGCACTGAATCTTCATCCAGAGACCATCACTTCTTTCACATACACCTGAAGGTGTCATGTTATAATTTTTCATAATCAAGACAACAAATTCCATTAAATCGTACAACAAAATGAGACAGCAATCAGAAATTATAGCCTGTAGTTGATAAAAAGTTATGTGAACCACCACAAACATTCTATTCTTAAGAAGCTGTCAAAGTAACAAAAAAGTTAACCTTGACCTTTATAGCTGTAAACTTGAGAGTAATACATGAAATTCTTTTTTCCTTAAAACAATGCTTGTTGAATTGTTATGATAAAGCACAGAAAAATTTTGCAATGTTTTTTCTTCGGGCATCTTTGATCTTTTTGGTACAAATGACCTATGCTTGTTATGTTACACACTGTATGGACAACAAAAAAAGAAAATACCGGTGAAAGTTTTTTTAGAAAAGGTTTAGCAATTCAGAAGATACATGGTATGGGTCTAGGTGAAGAATTGGGATGATTTGACCTTTGACCTTTGAGTGTTCCAAATCAAGAGTCAGTTAGAGATCACACTCTCTGGAAGTGACAAAAATATTTTGAAACATAACTGAGAAAAAACTTCAGCTCAAATCAGAAGATATAGATAACTGGCATGATTTGACCTTTGATTTCCAACACTTGCCTGACCATGACCTTTAAGGTACATACACCTAAAATTATCATAGGATGTAATAAACTAGCTAGTTATTACAAACTACATTTATGTACCATGTATGAAGGTTTGAAGGAAGGAAAAATTTCATAACTTTAGATGAAAGTGGTTCTTATGTATAATAGTTTCATTTACACTTTTCTTCCCCATTACTAGTTCCGATCTGTAAATCAACCTCTAAATCAAAACATTTCAGAAAAAATTTCATCAAACCAGAACACACCTATGTATACACAGAACTACTTGATATCATGACCTCTAATACATGTACAGCATTGATAAGCTCTTACGCCATATTATACATATACATAAAGACCCAAATAGTTTAACTACACACAAAACAGGAAGTTGTCTACTTAAACAAAGTGTTCATAACAAATGTATATAATACAAAGTAAGGCCAATCTGCTGATAAATATACATTGTACCTGGTTCTGTAGGTTTTGATTACATTACAATTTCCATGTTGATGAGATGAATATCCTAATTTCCTTAATAATTCATTACTGAAAAGATTACAAAAATTCAAAGTAGGCACATCCTCCTGTCATGGCAAACTAACAAATTACTGTTTTCTAAGAAGAAAATATAGATTCTGAACAGAACTTTCCAACATCATAAAATGACTTCAACAATGATTAAATCATCAATTAGTAGAAAAATGCTTTTCAATTCCAAAAATTTGATAATTACATGAAAATGCTTTCTAATGGTAATTATTATGAATAGTTGACAAGGGAAGCAATCTACTTTACACATAATGTATTATCATTACTTACTATCTGTTGAAACTAAAGGGATTATTTCAATCATTACTGCTGTGTATATGCCTATAATGTGCATTCCCTGAATTTGGTCCTTCAAATGTTTCATGGAATAATAGTTTTAGTCTTTGGCTTAAATATATGATATTCATTATAAAGCTGATACATGTACCTCCTTCTATATAAACATAAGCTATGGATATATTGCATGAAAACAAGCCCTTGTATAATGCAAATTAACTGATGATATCAGTGTGGTTAAATTAATAATCTGGAAAACACTTGAAGCAATAATTTCTATGACTTTTCCAACAAATACTTGGTACATATGCTTTTAATACAAGGATAGGAAAGAGGGGTCAGAATATGAGACAAATTCCACTAACTAAAGAATTCAGTATAGCAATATATATGTCCCACTTTTGATGAATTCCTAAATGAAATACACAGCAGTCTGACATATCATTGACACATTCACTTCATTCAAAACATGCCAATAACATCAACTGGATACAAGTGTTTCTTGTGCCATCATTTCTTTTTCCCAGCTTTAAGAGACTTATGTGTACTTCGTAATACTGCATTGAATGACCAAACTTTTCCCCATCTACAACCTTCAGGATTTTTTTGTAAACATTCTGGTTATACAAAGTACAGTATCACAGAAGTAAAAAAGGGAATGATAAGTATGCCTTGGGAAAGACTTTCTTTTGTTACTGCACCAAATTTATATCAAGGAAAAAATTCCTATGTAGGAATCAAAACCCCTAAATGTTTTGTATACTATATTTGTAAAACAATAAGCCCAAAGGCCAACACACTTATTCTTCCATAAAGTCAAGGATGGGATTAGGAGACAATGGCATCAGACAAAGTTTTTATTTTAACAGTGATACATATGGGTGGGCTTATAAAGTTTTTACCACACATGGACTAATTTAAGTTTATTAACAGATAAATGTTGTATATAGCAACCTACAATGGAAGACAAATTGTGACTGGTAAAGAGCTGTTTTCATCAGAAGACTATTGTATCAAATTCATCGAAATGCAACAGGGTTATTTTTATCTAATAAGAATTTACAGTACATACCCATATAAATACACAATTATCATTACCGACTAATGAATAATGCCTTTAATTAAATTTTGACAATATCAGGGACTTATAATACAGTGTTATACTTTCCTGGTTAATGTACAGCTTTATATATGACATACCATGCTGAGTATAATAAACAATTTTTGTCTGCTGACTTATCAAGACTAGATCTATATTTGTAAATAACACATTCCTATAATATACACCACACAATATTAGCCATTATCCATTTAAATGATTATATCACATATGCAAAGGAAAATACGAATAGAAACGAAATAAAAATTCACAAGAATAAATATCGAATGCAAATTAAATTGCTCAAAATATTATGGACTCTGTCCTAAGGGTAACGTCTAAAGAATCACATGTGTCAAAATACACGTGATGACAATGGGCACTTCTGTCACAACTCAGAGAACTGTCAATGCTTGATTCTCACCTGATTCCGGCAAACGATGTTGCTTGTTTACCTCTTGAAGTCTTGTACACCAATTTCTCAATCACATCTACTTTCCCGTATTTTGCAGCGTCTAAGAGTTCTTGTTCCTTGCCACCGATCAAATTCCTAAGTAGCCCTGCCATGATAATCTATATTAACTGTAAACATCACAGTATCAGTATGATGATGAAGTTACTTCCTCAATAGCAGCGCCATCTCTAATTTACTACCAAAATGTCTAAGAAACAATGTTTCTCACTGGATGTGCTATTAACTTTCCTAACCAATCGACGTTTTGAATGAGCATTTGTTCCAATCGATGCGATTCGTTCATACAATGACACACCTCCAAAATTGACCAATGAAAATATCGCTGTTATATTGAAACGAAATACACATCATGACGTTAACAGTCTAGCTAAAAATAGAAATTTGATGTAAACAAGAGCGTAAGGACGAAGAAGGACAGATTGTGGATATTTATCGAGAAATACACATCGGAGTAATAGAGAAGAAAATGCCTGATACGGAAAAAATGGCGCGACAGGACATCAGAATGACAAAGCCCCTGACGGTGGTAAGATTTACATGCGAATTAATGTTGAATTTGACCGTTATTCAGGAAATTTTGCCTGGTGTTGAAATGTCAGCATGTGACCAGTCAGATGTGGCATAAACAGTGTGTATTCATTCTCAGGCTTTATTTGCATCTGCGTCGTTGTATTATTTTAGTTTTACAATATTGTGAATGAGCTAACATTTTGTATTTCGTTTTTCATTCTATAGGTTGTACGATGATTAAAAATTATTTTCATTTTTTATCAACGGGATGAGTTTATTTTGTTCATGTTCTCTTCCCACTCATTGTTCCATTAAGTACTGTAGTTCTAGGTCATTTTTCATTTATGTTGTTGGCATGTTATTTCCCTCTCCTCGTAAACGGATGAAGGTGGAATATTTCAGCAAACAAACTGTCGTGTTTAATACCAGAGCCCGTTACACATATCGATCCCTGTTTACATAATTTATGACAAAAGAAGTCAACATCTTAAATTGGCATTGCGCCATTGTGACGTTGGTTTTAACATGTGACTACGTCCCAGGCCTTTGTTAGAAATTCTTTTGTGACAGATTTGTACGAGGTGGCAATTTTTCATAACATTAATTGACATTCTGCATTTCTTACTGGTTTTCAAAAATAAAGTATTGCCAATTCATTATGTGTATAATACTGTTAATTACTTTGTATTCAGTTTGTGGGATTTTTTTCAATTTTAATTGTTGATAAATTTCACATCTGCTTTTAGCTCATATCACTCATCTACCTTTAAGCATATTGACTTGTTAAGAAACTTTTTTTAAATACATGAAATAGCAGACATCAGATGTGAAACAATATGCTTCTTAAATGTCAACTAAGAATCCCAGTTTAGGAGAAATGGATTCCTGCTATATTAGAAAGACAATAGCTTTTATTTTACATGTAAAAAGCATTTTACATTTTACAACCTTAACCTTTCTAAACCAGTCCAGTGTTAGAAAGTCTCCTCGTTTGCCATTGCCTGGTGTTCTCACATCAGATATCCCTTTATCAAATGTTAAATTCATATATTGGTGCTCTGGTCAGAGGCAACTTGGGGCTATAGTCAAGTGCATGTTTAGAAGTATAGTCAAGTTGTTATTAATCAGTGAACCATACTTATCAATTGTCTAAAGCTCTTAAAGTGCATGTTGTAATATTAAACATTTATCCTTGATTATTAAGATATTGAATATTTCTGTCAATATCTGAAGATAATGGTTTGTAAAAGAGTGGAACTGTACTTGAATATTAATTAGAGATCAAATCACGGACTTCTGGTTTATTTAATCTTTTATTCATACAATGGTACTCAACCAATTACTATACACATGAACGAACACAGAAAATTCTATACCAGTTACACCACAGTACTCTTGTACTGCTATCCTAGATGATG
Source organism: Ylistrum balloti (assembly GCF_031769215.1). Lineage (NCBI taxonomy): Eukaryota > Metazoa > Mollusca > Bivalvia > Pectinida > Pectinidae > Ylistrum > Ylistrum balloti. Next base: position 431,323 of record NW_026782128.1, on the reverse strand, counting down.
TAATATTAGCCAATCCTATCAAAAAAGGTCATGGTCACCCAACCATATATACCTGACAGATCTGTTGTCTGTAGATCTGTAGATCTATTGATCTAAACATGTTCTGCCATAAAGTACAGATACACACACATAGTGTATAAAAGGATGGCATATCTACCAATTGTCATGAAAACATTAAATTTTGAAAATGGTTGACCTCAGGGTTGCAGTTGGTGTGATTTATTTAAGGGTTAGTAAGCTATGTTTTTATGCATACACTGGAGATTAGATAATGAATTTTGGTTTTAACATGAGATGAACTGGAGAAAGATTTGTTGGAGCAGAAAAAAAAGTAAAATGGAATATGTCACAAATATTATCATTATTGTAATCTACACTTCACATTTCGATCAAATATTTTAGCATGTCATTATAATAAATTTCTCCAATGTGGAAATGGTACATCTGCTTCAACAAGAAAAATAGCCACCATATTTGGGCTAGTGTCAGAATTCATGAGTATATCGGGGATTAGATCAGGAAAATTATCCAATCGAAAAATGTGTTACATAATCATTATTTTAGAATTTAGTTTGAATCGAGTCATTATCAAGCCACTACAACATATGTAGGGGATGTAAATAGAAGCATTTTTATGGCATTTACAATGTTCATAAATGCCATAACAAGGCAGTTCACTCTTGAGCGAATTACTTATTTTAACTACATATTTGATGTAAAAGTTGTCATCCTGAAAGTTGTACAAGTTTTATTTTAAATCCCTTACCCTATTATTGTATTATTTAGTAATTATCAGAACTCAACAGAAGTCATCAAAATTACAAACAGTGTTACAGATAATGATAAACTGTAAACGCATAGATATAATCAGCAACATTCTGTTGTTTTGTAGCTGAAGAGTATTGGCCCAAAGTTGGTTCCTTTCTTCAAGACAGTGGCCATCTTCTTTGTGCTTTTCGGTCAAGAGGAAAAGGAATACAGCTACTCCAAAGTGTTCTGCTGCATCGCCAAAATCTTACCGATCATCTCACTGATCCTGTTTGTCTTCCTGCATGGTATGAATCTAACTGAGTACTACCGCTACTCACGAAGGATCCTGATTGGCTTAATTTTCTCCTGCCTTGGTGACATATTCCTTGTTTGGAAAGAGACATATTTTGAGGCAGGTATTCTCATGTTTGCTGTAGCTCAGATTTGCTATGCCAGAGCATTTGGTTGGAAGCCGTTCAACCCCTATGCATTAGCTGTGTTTACAGCGGTTGGAGCAGCCACATATTCTATTTTGAGCCCCTCCTTGAATGGAATCCTGACCTATCTTGTTGCGATTTACATAACATTGATTTGCATTATGGGATGGAGAGCCGTTGCAAGGGTGAGATTTTTCGATGATCTGGTCACCTGGACGAAACTCTGCGGATGTGCAGGTTCGATTCTTTTCATGATATCTGATATCACCATTGCAATAAATAAGTTTGTGATGCCATTGCCCTTTCACCACCAAATTATCATGTTGACATACTATGCAGCTCAGTTGGGCATAACGTTATCAGTAGTCGACAGTCAGGTGGATGTTATTTTACAGCCAAACCTAGAATAGGATGGAGCAGAATCACCATACAATGACCAGTCCACATGTTTAAAAGCCAAGACCGATATTAAAGTATCCTCCTCAATATTACCTTTACGTGGTGCTACATTGAGTCCAAGCTCTTGGCTCTGACAAAAAAGATTGACTTATAAAAGTAATATATAAGTATATATCAGTAAGTAAATCATGTTCTTCAGACTGAAAAATTGTGAAAAAATTATGTTTTAATCTTTTTCTCTTTTTTTTTGAACAAGTATATACACCAGTGTAACTAAGAGTTCTATCAGAACATGGCCTATGGATTTAATCTGTGTGAAAATTATGTACGAATGACATAAGTGTTTCAAAGTTCCTGTTGTGTGGGTGTCATATGATCACAAAGTCTAGTCAGTGATGATAAGTTCAATGTCCCCTCCAATACATACACATTATCCTGTATTTATGTTTCTACCAGGGGTAAAGTCCATTTTCAAAAAGAGCTAGTAGACAACAGGGTAAAGTCATGTGCCACTGAAGTTTATCACTGAGTGCTATATTTACACAGATATTAACTAAATATGTTTGTTTGATGTCTGAAAGTCTGCTTTATACTGCATTTTCATAGATTTTTCATTGTTTTCCTAGTAATTGCAACAATAGATTCATATTTGCCCCCATGGTTATGAGGAAAAAAAATGATGTGTAGGAAATTTTAAGTTTTTTTTACGCGTTAATATATGGAGATTGTACATGTATGAATGACTCTTGTCTTTTTCCTGTACACGATCACCTGCTCTATCAAACATGTAATTATGCAGGATCATTTGTGAGTTGTACATCTATTGTATAAAGTTGTATTGAAACAGCTGTTACATATAGACAGTGAAAGTAATTATCACTTCTTACAAACTGACAATGGGTGTTAGACAATGGTAGTACCCTGTAGCTGGTACACAGATGTTTCTGTTGATAACGTAAGGTGTTGATTTCCATAATTTATTAGAAATTAAATATACATACCTAGTATCTGAACAATATTGATCAATGAATTTATCTCAGAAAGTTTTGACTGAAATTTTCTTGAAAAGCGGAAAAGCATGTACATAACACACAAGCTTTAAATTTCCCCATCCCAGTACAGAAAATTTCCTGTATCACCGAGATTGGTGACCTTTTGTTTATTTAGATATAGATACAGTCAACCTATAAATGTTGATAAGTCAACATAGGTCAACACATGATCTGGTTTGATTACTCTGTATATATACACATTATCATTCCCTAGAATTACTGATTACATTAAAAAAATTGTCAGTTTTAATCAGGTGTGTCATGCAAGATTGACAAACATATAAAACCATAGTTTTATTTAAGCTTTTGGTTATTTCAAAATACCAAGATTTGTCATTTTGATTATTTATCATTATTTACCATTTATCAGTGACCTATGTATAAGTCAAACAGACGAAAAAGAAATTCTCAAATGGAAGTGAAATTTGCGTTGTGTATTTGAAAGTTCATTCTTTTTAGGTAGATATAACTTCTACGAATTAACAATTAGTTCTTGCCACTTAACTCAAAGTCTAGTCTTTATGTGTTCAAACATTATAGTGACTTCATCTAGAGCACTCACATTCTGAAATGAGTTGGGAGGTTGTATTTGTATACAACCTTGACACACTCTATATACATATATCTAACCCAAGTTTCACCGATTCAGCATCACTGTAAGAAATTTGATAAACTTCAATTTTTTTCTTTAGAAAGGATTACATAGATGAATGTAAACATCTTAAAAGAAGATTTTTTTATTCAAATCTAATCATGCTTTCTTAGCTAATTATAGATAAGAAAATATAAGAAGCTATGAAACCATTTAATACCGCAAAATGCAATATTTTAGAAAATTTCTTTCGCTGTGAGTTGTCCTAGGTGAACTTTCACAGTCTTCATCTTACCTTACCTGGATGGATCTCTGATCATGAGTTTATCATGCTGTATTTTTTTGTGTAGTTTTTTTTCCACAAGCCTCAAATTAAACATGGTTCATGTATCAGCAATGTTCTGTAGGACAGGTATTTTTAGTACGGATCCTGAATGGATAGTCAGGTAAATTATGAGTTTTATGTAACCTATACCTTCTGACTTTATCACTGTATTGATGGTTCAATTTACACATTTGTTTAACATCTTAAGGAAACATTGACTTAAAGTTTTGAAGGCATTTTTTTTTAATTTGTAGTTGTATACTTGGTATAGATCCTACAATGAACACTTTCATTAGAGTAGAATTTTGATGTAATGCCCTGTTTCATGTTCTACCTCATTTAAATAATTTCCACCAATGATTTAGTTTTTTCTAATTGTGAATCATTTTGTCTCTAAAGTGTTAATCTTACCTTATATGTACATGAACTATATTTTCCTATTTCTGTGTGTTAAGTATGATATTTTAAGCCTGTTCTGGCACAGAATCAAGGTTATCTTTGGTTTGAGAGAGTGTTTTTGTTTGGCTGTCTCATCCTTGGCAATAATTGCCAGATGTTTTAAGCAATTTTTTGGAGAAAAAGTGTCTGTCTATTTTTATTACAATTACACCAGAAAAAGCAGTCAGTTCTATTCAGAAGAAAATAAATGGAGAAAAAAGGACATTGATAACATTGTATAATGGGCATTCTTCTATGAAAAAGTCTTGTACGCTCAGGGAATCTATTTTGAATTGGAAATCAGGATTTTTTTAATGATAACTGATCAAAGCTATCTTGTCTGCAGCAGGTTAATGATGAAAGGGAGTACATAATTTTCAGCTGGCAAATTTTTTATGAATTGAAACTATTTTTTGTTTTTTTTTGTTTTTTGTTTTTTCATAATTGTTATTATCTCGGTATTAACTAGATGAGACTTACTGCATCAGACTATTTGCCCAAGTAAGTATGAACAGCTTTGCCCTATAGACATATATGTATATGCCATCTGCCTACAGGAAGACTTCACGTTTAGACGATGTGATATAGTACAGTAGTACAGGGCAGTCACTTGTCAGTGTATGATCACTGACATTCGCCTGATGATGATTTACAGGAACACAGGTAAATATAAAATTCAATTAGCGACAGTCGTGTATGAACTCCAAACAGATGCGTACAAGGTTTGGTGCATTAAAAACAAACTGATATTTATGGCGTGTACATATTAGATGTATATGTAAGCTTATCAATTCATGACATTGGTCACATGTTCATTATCCTTAAATATAAAATCATGTTTGGTGTGATATAAATATCAAACGTTGATAATGTCATTCCACTCCATGCTATGTGATTTTTACCACCAGATATACCAATGAAATGCTGTTAAACTTAAATTGAATATATATTGCTTCTATTAAAAAAATTCAACTTGACATCCTCAGGTTAAGTTCGGAACAACAAAAACGTGTATACAATTTTATATACGTGTATATATATATATATCAATTATGTATATTATGCCAGCTCAGCAGCATCACATAACTCTACAAGTACCTGTGTGAACCTGTGTGAACCTGTGTGTATAGGCATAATATTCTGTTATTGACAGGATTGCGTTAGAAGCTTCAGCCTCGGGAAAGTCACAACCAAATTCTGTGGTATACCTACTATATTAGAATAGTGGTTTCAAATATACTGTCCGTAAATGGAACCAGATCTAACTGAAATGTAATGAAACTGAAAATGAAGTCGTGACCCAACATATTACATTTCTTTTGATATGTATTACAATTACAGACCTGTATCTACAATCGTAATGTAAAAATTTTCCATCTTGCTAAACAGCACAGATATGCATATACAACACATATTTTATTATTTTGAAACTAAGCAATTTTAAACTAACAAATTAAACTTTCACTTTCTAAGAATTATTCAAATGTCTTCCTTAAAAATTCTCAGATTTTTGTTCCATTAACATATAATTTCAAGATGTTTCTTAAAATGGGCCCCTGGTGTTTCATATTTTACATGGAGCAGCCTTGAGCAGAATCCCTGTTATAACACAACATTGTGTATCGTATTGTGTATGGAGTCAGGTGGGAGTTGATTTTGGCATGAAGATGTGACTGTGTGCTTCTCCAATCTTATTGATCCTTGTTATGTAGCGTTTGGGGAGAAAATGAACACAGTATTTTGGTAGTAATTTGTCGTCAGGCTGTGAATGGGATTTTGATAGGGGAATCAATTTGTCGTTGTTTTATGTATTAATATGGTACTATGCTCTTCATCGGCATTAGTATCCCAAGGAGGAATTCTTTCACTTTTTTTTTTACATAGACTTTCACAGAATTGACATGGTGTGTTTTTTGTCAAAAAAAAAACACACACACACACACACATACAAAATTAATGGCATGTTGATACCATGTCACTAGACAAATTTTGATTGTTGATTTTAGCGTGAGATTATGAGTTAAGCATGAGGTTGTACATATACTAATACAGAAGTGTGTCTGGGTCACTTGGAGGATTTGATATAATGGTCATAAACCCTAAAGACTGGCATTCACACAGATTAATTATAGAATGTAGTATAGATGTATATTGATTCTTACAACAAATGCACAAAGGTAAAAAATTAACATGCTGCATAAGAGCTTAGCGTGTCTTTTTTCTGGGCTAGTTTCTAGTGCAGAAAATAGTGTTCATTATGTAAGGAAAATTGCCTTGCCAGCTTAAATATGCATGCTGGTTGTCTCTATGCTGCAAAATGTAGGATTTTCAGAACAAACACCATTGATACAGAGACAATATTTACAGTTACGATAGATCACCAGACAATGTATGTTGTAGCTTGATTTGTGTCAGTATTGTATGTCCAGGGTTTGAAGACATGGACACTTTCAATACATGGCATTTCTGTTTCCTGTGCATCTACCACATTTTACCTGAAATAAGCCTGGAGCATTTTTTATATTTATAGAAGTTAGGTTGATGTACATTTTATATCTAGGTTTGGCTTGATTCCAAAATCACATAGGAACGAAGAAAAGTAGTGCAGTGTTTATGGATATTACAACAGTGGAAATGTGACAAAGCAAGTTCACCAAACCAAGAACTCTAATTCAGTTGATTCTATGAGCAATTTCTCTGATTATAAACACCTCTGGCAAAAACCAACAAGTAGTTAATTGAAAGATGAATATTTTAGTTGGAAAAAATAAGAAATAAAATTCAGCAGGGGGGGTGGGGATGGGAAAATTTGGAAATGCTGAAAGAAGATGAGTATATGCAGGGTCGTGTAATAAAGGTATATCATACATCCCTTGGATTTCTTTTTACTTCATCTTTAAAGAAACAGCGTGGCATCATTGTTTATATAGCAATGCATGACCTTTTTTTTACATGAAGGTAAAATGTATTTGATAATACATTAAATATGGACCATGGGCTATTTATAGATATGATATGGTTCATGCAACAATTTGGTAAATGATTTATCCTAATGTTCTTTCAGGATAAAATTTCAATTCTTTGGAATTGTAAAAATCTGATTGATTTTGATGGATTTCAAAAACAGATTTAATTTTTTTTTAAATATGAGATAACCATGGTTCAAATGATTGTTTTTCCTGACACAGCTGGGACCACAAATACACACATTTACATTATTTCACTTGTTTTATAGAGTGTTACAGTGTGATAAAGCTGTACTTTTATCTATATTGAGCAATACTTAAGTAAGATTCTGAAATGTTTTTTTAGATGATGTACAGTTCATTTTTTGTCTGTGTCATTGTGATAGTGCGAGTGTCACTGTGAGAGTGTCATTGTGATAGTGCGAGTGTCATTGTGATAGTGCGAAACAGGCACTTTTTATTATTGAAGTCTTTCTTGGACAGATGTCTGCATTGTTTGTTAAAAGTCTTTATCAGATGAACGTCTGATTATGTTTGTCATTTTTATTCTCGAAGTACTAATGTACTTTTGTGATGTACATATATATTTACTGTGATTTGAGAAAAATTTCTGTAATGTGGAGTTGTCCTGATTGTTTTATTAAAGTGAAAGTCTGCCTGCAAAATATAGAGTTTTCCATCGTTGTAATTGAGTGTTAAGTTTTCTGAGCCTGACAGAATGAACCGTTTTATGTACGTAAGGTTTATGAAATTTTCTTGAGTAGGATTAATAATCTTAGCGGCCAGCACAAGTGACCCTTTGTTTAGTGTGACCCTCTAGTTTTTAGAGGTCATGGGGTCGAATCTTGTTTTAGATATATTTCTCTCCTATTATCCTGAATCTTTAACCAGGAAACAAGCTCTGAATGTTCAGTTTCTAGATGAACTAGGGAACCATCTACTTAGCAGTATATCTGTATAGGTCCTGCCTGGTAGGGTCTCAGCCCCATTCATTATATGTGTATATTAAACTGGACTGTGATATTTTCAGGATATACATTGGTGAAGTGTTTGATAAAGATACAATTGTCTTCAATCTGTTAGTTGGCATCACAGACATTGTTTTTTATATCTGATATTGTTATTCACTTACAAACAGCATTCAAGGGCAGATAACCCTGAACACAAGTATTAAGATTTTTAGTTCAATGGTTATTTTTTCAGTGACTTATATGGAAACCAGTGATCAGTGCGATGACTAGGCAGGAAAAATTGTGATTAAAAAACTTTTTTTTTCCACTGAAAAAAATCATACATTGACTAAACAGGGAATATTGTAAAATCTTTTAGAAATGAAACATGGTAGTGACTAAATAGGACAAATTGTGATATCATTTGAACACTGTATAGCTGGTTTATTTTTCTCTTGTAAGATACAGTAACATGATTTTAAAAATTTTATCAGTGGAATAATCTATATTCTAAAAAGGTTTATGACTATGAACGCATGAAGAAATCGTGAAATTTTGTTTTTAAGAGGTTGCAAGTATCTGTCACTACAATATTACGGACAACCTATTTGTCTCCCAACTGAATCACTGACACCAGTCCTCAATACTAAGTAAACAACTGCACATGAGTATGTCTATAACGGTATGTAAGTTCACAAGGAAAGAAAGCAGTGTATTATATGTATTGTTTTTTATATATATATATATTGTCTTAATATCTCTCAAGCACACACAAAAGTCAAGTAGTTGACCGTAGTGGAATACTTCTATTTCATTTCATTTTTGATGTACATTCATATTTATCCTCTTTGGTAACCCTGTGTATAGATCACAATGTAATTATTGGGTACACTTTTCATCTAATACTTAATGAAAAAAGTTATAATCACCTTATCAGGTAATACATGTACAGAGTATTTTATTATGACACGTTTTTTGCTATATGACTACATGGTGATAAGTATTTTAATTGGAAGTACAATGTATTATTATAACGAATGGTATTTTTTAGGAACTTAAAATTTTGGCTATTAATATGTCCATACATGTTTTTGTAGAGAAATAACATACTGACGTAGATTTCGTATTTCAGATTTCTTTACTTTGAATCTCAGAATATTTTTAGGGAAGTTAGTTTTCAAAAAAACATCTTTTGGTGATGTTTTTTCCAAATCTTTTTTACACTTTGAAAAAAATTTATAAATGTTCATAGTATTGATTCCGCTATGATAATTGTTTAAAAATTTCTCACTTAATTTTTACTGACAGTTTTGCTTAATCATTTACTTGCATGATCAATTAATAAACTATATAGGATATATATTTACGATACTGATATCAGATAAGAAACTTTGTATTAAAAAAAAAGGAAGAATAAGATTTTTGTAGTAAAAGGGAAATTTGTATTATTAATTAAGTGATTTAAGACCTTATCTTGTTTGTTTATTTTTTCTAGCTGAGTATGGTCTTATACATAGTTATGTATCAACAACAAGGCCAGAAAAGTTTTAGAATGAAAGACAAATAAAAGTGGGAAAAAAAAGTTTCATGATAAGTTTTGCTTACCTCCCCTTACTTTTACATCTCCCCTTTTTTATATAAGTTTGGGTTGACTGGTATGGTATATAGGTTTACCAGTTGGGTTTATGTTTAGTTTGTGATGTCCAATATACTTGCCTCTTTTCCTTATATCTGGATAAGTTCAATGCACTTACAATGCAAACGTGAACATTTAAATAAATGATTTTTTTTATTTGTTGACACACTTTATTCAATTTTACCTGTGGATATTTTGTTTTGTTTGAATGTGGTGTACATTTGTAAATATACATTTGGATTCATGTATAATGATCGGTTATTAGATTTGAAAAATAAAAAAAGGTTTAAATGAATTTGTTTAAGATTTGAATTGTCTTTTAATGTAATGATTCTTTTATTGTAAATATACAATGCACTTCATTTGGGGCAATAAAATTTTAGTGCGTTATTACCTTTTAGCAAATTAGCACAATGATGGATTAGTGCAGCCTCATTAATTGCTATATAAAGTAAATACCAAAGCTGCTATCAGCACTGTCAAAAATATTTTAGTGCAAAATGTTCATAGAGAATAGCACTAGCTGGACAATCTTAACGCTTGAGGAAAGGGAAATTCCCTCTAGCTGAGGATGGTAAGGAGAAAGATCTCTCAAATTCACATACATAATTGATTCAGTGAAAACCTCTTTATGTAATGTAGGATAATGTCACTTTTCTGTTATTATCACGATTTCTTCCCTTGTATATTCTAAAATTCAAAGTTTATAGGAAAACCTCGAGGAAATAAAAGAGTTATTTGGTCAGTTATGTTTGGTCTTCAAAAAAATTGTGGGTAATTTATTCAATAATTTCACTCATAATTGAAAATCATGTAAACTGTGCATCAAAGTCGCCCACACAATGACATCATCTGAAACTTCCCCCTACAGGAAACTGGTAACATGATTTCATTTTCACGTTTGTTGGATAATTCTTCCCTTTAATATCTTGAGTGATTACACTGGATATGGCCGAAGTGTTCTGAGTGTGCCAGTGGTGATGGAATCTACAAGATTTACAAACAAGACTTTTAAAGTATCGCTTCAATACTTTTTAGTTGATGCTTAATGATAAGGATAAAAAAAACATGCTATAATACGTTATAACTGAAACTTCTTGTAAAGGAAACATTTGAAAAGGTCATTGCACTACAGTGTAGATAATGTCAGCATACAATTATTTAATAGAAGACACTCCAATATAGAATATTGTTTTGTTCAATGTAACATGCAGCAAACGAATGTTAAATTCAAAATAATTGATGAACTACTGCTACATGAATTGAGATACATTATTTTCCTGTTCTATCCAATTACTTTTGAGACACTGGAAATTTTTATAAGAAATCAAATTACATCATGTACAATCAGACAGAATACTGCAGGGCCTAATTTCTCAGAGTTCTATTAAATAAGGAGTCAGGTTATGTGGGGTTAAATTAAACAAAAGGTCTGATTACAAAGGGATTAAGTTAGGCTAGGAGTCTATGTAGGGGCCAGATTAAAAAAGGAGTCTGATTACCTAGGGGTCAGATTAGACAGGGAGTTTGGATACCCAGGGATCAGTTAAATAGGGAGTCTGATTACCTAGGGGTCAGATTAGACAGGGAGTTTGGTTACCCAGTGGTCAGTTAAATAGGGATTCTGATTACCTAGGGGTCAGATTAGACAGCGAGTTTGGATACCCAGGGGTCAGTTAAATAGGGAGACTGATTACCTAGGGATTAAGTTAGACAAAGACTGATTACCTAGGGGTAAGATTAGACAGGGAGTTTGGATACCCAGGGGTCAGTTAAATAGGGAGACTGATTACCTAGGGGTCAGATTAGACAGGGAGTTTGGATACCCAGGGGTCAGTTAAATAGGGAGTCTGATTACCTAGGGGTCAGATTAGACAGGGAGTTTGGATACCCAGGGGTCAGTTAAATAGGGAGACTGATTACCTAGGGGTCAGATTAGACAGGGAGTTTGGATACCCAGGGGTCAGTTAAATAGGGAGTCTGATTACCTAGGGGTCAGATTAGACAGGGAGTTTGGTTACCCAGGGATCAGTTAAATAGGGAGTCTGATTACCTAGGGGTCAGTGGTCAGTTAAATAGGGATTCTGATTACCTAGGGGTCAGATTAGACAGCGAGTTTGGATACCCAGGTGTCAGTTAAATAGGGATTCTGATTACCTAGGGGTCAGATTAGACAGCGAGTTTGGATACCCAGGGGTCAGTTAAATAGGGAGACTGATTACCTAGGGGTCAGATTAGACAGGGAGTTTGGATACCCAGGGGTCAGTTAAATAGGGAGACTGATTACCTTGGGATTAAGTTAGACAGAGTCTGATTACCTAAGAGTCACATTAAACATGGAATCTCTATTTCCGAGGGTTTTTAAACTGATCAAAAGCCCTCAGCAGGCCTGTCTTTTAGCAATATTTTTACTTGACTGTCACATACGATTAAATCCTAACCAGGAGGGAGCTTCATATTGATTTTTTCTCAATGATTTTTTTAAAATCTAGATTATCCACATCTCAATTTTAAAGTCCAAAATGAGATTTCTCAGTTTGGTTTAGATATGATTTGAAAAGATCTTTTTCACCAACACAACTGAAAATATTTACATGCTTTCAAAAAACATCCTTTTCTGTTGTCAAGCAGAAAGTGCACATGACCAAGTTTCTGATTAAATGCTCCGTTCTAACTTATGCTGGAAAAAACCAAACAAACAAAAACAGGTTTCTTTTAGATGATCGTAATCACTGTGAAATGGCAATTCCAAGATGGAGAGTGGCTCACTAAGATGGTATTGCTGTGATTCTTTCCTAGGCTGGCTTAAATCCAGTAGATTGCATCATACATTAATGGTAGATATATTCTGAACATCAAACAAACTAGAATCGTACAAGGATTCCCCCATCTGCAATCTCAACAGTATCAGAATAATTTACGCTGATGTCGTCCTGTGTGGGAGATAATAAAACTTATTGATTTTAGACTAACAGATCAAAGGCCTAATCTGTTGTGTCTACGTTCAGATGTGAGAAATCCTACCAAACATGCAATGTAAGCAATTTTCATCCTTTGGTGACATGTTCGTAATTTCCCAATTAATTTGTATATTGGTCAAGGACACTTCAGGAGTTTGTGTGTCAGTTTTATCATAAAAGAGTTAATATAGAGTTCGTGTTTGATGTATAGCTTTCTTAATAATAAGCCAATTTAACTTTTATACATGGAATAATAAAATAAATATTGATCGTGTGTTAATATAAGGAATTTATAACCTGGGTATACACGGAACATTGAGGTGAATTAATGAATATGAAACGAATGCCTTAAAACACACATTCAGCCATACACAGTGATAACAACCAACCTCATCAGCCATACACAGTGATAACAACCAACCTCATCAGCCATACACAGTGATAACAACCAACCTCATCAGCCATACACAGTGATAACACCCAACCTCATCAACCATACACAGTGATAACATCCAACCTCATCAGCCATACACAGTGATAACATCCAACCTCATCAGCCATACACAGTGATAACATCCAACCTCATCAACCATATACACAGTGATAACATCCAACCTCATCAGCCATACACAGTGATAACATCCAACCTCATCAACCATACACAGTGATAACATCAAACCTCATTAACCATACACAGTGATAACACCCAACCTCATCAACCATACACAGTGATAACATCAAACCTCATTAACCATACACAGTGATAACACCCAACCTCATCAACAATACACAGTGATAACACCCAACCTCAACCATACACAGTGATAACACCCAACCTCATCAACCATACACAGTGATAACACCCAACCTCATCAACCATACACAGTGATAACACCCAACCTCATCAGCCATACACAGTGATAACATCCAACCTCATCAACCATACACAGTGATAACAACCAACCTCATCAGCCATACACAGTGATAACACCCAACCTCATCAACCATACACAGTGATAACATCCAACCTCATCAGCCATACACAGTGATAACACCCAACCTCATCAACCATACACAGTGATAACACCCAACCTCATCAACCATACACAGTGATAACACCCAACCTCATCAACCATACACAGTGATAACAACCAACCTCATCAACCATACACAGTGATAACATCCAACCTCATCAACCATACACAGTGATAACATCCAACCTCATCAACCATACACAGTGATAACATACAACCTCATCAACCATACACAGTGATAACATCAAACCTCATCAACCATACACAGTGATAACATCCAACCTCATCAACCATACACAGTGATAACATCCAACCTCATCAACTACACACAATGATAACATCCAACCTCATCAATTACACACGATGATAACATCCAATCACAATACACACTGATAATACTGAACAACAACAATACAAATGTATTAGCTCCCTACACTTATGACACAAAGGTACTTAGGAATTGGTGTTGATGTCTTTTTATAAAAATTGGGAAGGGGAACTCGCTGTACATTTACATTTTGTTTCACATTTTGAAATAGAATGTAGAGAACTTGAAAGTTGAAAGCTCTCAGCCTGTTGCGTACCAAGACTTCTGACAGTTGATCAGAAGCATCACCAGGCAGACTTTGTCACATGCTAATTTGAACCTTTAAGAGGCAGATTCTACTAACTTCAGCAGAGTTCTGTGACTCTGGATAAAACATTTCCCACCTAGAAGCCAAGCAACAGTCTTAACAACAGCAGCACCCTGGTTCACCCTGCCAAAGAAGGCAAAGACTGTTCCATCAGCTGGAAAGGTTGCGGCCTCTGTTTTCTGTAATGCTGATGGTATTCTGATAGTAAATTGCCTGCAAAAGAGACAATCAATCAATGGCACATATTATGCATCACTTCTTTGGCAGTTCAGACAAAATATGGAACTGAAGCGCTGTGGAAAACTCAGTGAAGGTGTGTTATTCCAACAGGACAATGTCCCTGTTCACAAAGCTGTCATTGCCATGGCTGCCATTAATGACAAGGGCTTTGAATTGTTTGAGTATCCACCTTATTCACCATATCTCGCTACATCAGACTTTTATATATGTCTAAAATTTAAAAAGGCCATTTCCAGACCCACTTTCGGTCAGATGATACTTTGGATACTGATGGGGATTATGAAAAATAACGCCGCCAGAAGTCAAAACCTTAAATATGAGGCTCACAACTTATCAATTAGCAAACAAATTGTAATTTGAAATACAACTACATGTATTTGTTTTGAAATCTTCAATTTTGATTTTTTAATTAATCAACACAGAAAAATACACAATTGGTCATTGTTCTAAACTAAGGTAGGTATGTGCAAGCAATAGGGTCAATGACATTTCTACTTTAAGCAGCCAGTATTGTCAGGACAATGTGAGTGACCCCAGTACAATCAACTTAACCCTCTTTTATCGGGCACCTGTTCTGCGTGGTCATTGACATTTTTATCTCAGCACTGATGCTAAGGTCTCTGTATTGTGAATGTTGACATCAATATGATAATACTATATACAGACTGCTTGCGATGTTAATTATAATTATAAGTTTAACAAGTTTTTTGTTTTGTTTGAAATATATCTCCATAACATTAAAAAATAATCATCCAGTTAATGTTTTGTATTATATCTTCTTAATTGATATTTGTTCTGTGTCATTCCCGATTAATCTACATTTTTAGAAAAGTTGTGTTGAAATATCTCAGGTCTGTGTGTAGTCCATTAGCTATTTGGACAATCTGACCTACAAAAAGAGTAAAAAGGTAATTAATTTGCTTTAATCAATTATTTGTGGAATTGAGATTTTTGCAAAAGTTACGGTTTAAACTTTTGCTAGTGTTTCCAGTGCATACATTGTTGTCCCTCCTCCACCTTCCCACCTTCTACATCCCTTCCCCTACATACAACCTACCTTGTTTGGTACTCCACCCCTTCCCCTACAGGCAACCTACTCCACCCCTGCCCCCTCCACTGACTAATCCACTAACCACCATCTTAAAGATAATCTACTCTGAATATCTCTCCATCTTCTTTCTCCTGCTTCCATCAACTTTAACATATCTTTTTCTCAAATTGAAAACTTCGCTAGCTTATCTGAATACCATGTAAAATATAAACTTACAAGAGCAGAGTTATCACACCTTTCTTTCGTGTTATGTGGTGTTCGAGTCTTGTTCCTCATACCTATTATATTATTTATTAAGCATATATACCTTATCTACTACTAATCCTGGTTCCCATTTGTGATCAGTACATTTCTAATGACTTCTATTGGCCTAGACTTACATGGATAAAAGTGAAGACTCTTACTAGAACACCTGGTTTTATTCTCCTCGCTCTGTTTCTTTGATTTCTGTGAAATCTTCCTCCTTTCTTCATTTTTTGTCCCAATTTCACCAATTTTGATTTCACAGTAAGACTCCATGTTTGCCTGATATTGTTCTATATTTACTTCTGTGTCATTTGTACAGTACTTTGATAACCTGCCAAGACATTTACACATCCAATTAGAAAATATGCATTCTGTTTTGAGATAGATTCTGTCTTACATCATGATACATGTTTAAGTTGGAATGGCATATAAGAGTTACTTCCCTTCATACATATGTTTTCGTCAACAATATCTTTATTGGGAAGGACCATAAAATATATTCAACACAAATGCAGTAATCATCTCAACAGTTTTTGAATCATCTGTTTAATTTACAAAGATAAAGATGAGAAAAATTCAGGACCGAACAAAACATTTGACTTATCAGATGTATTTAACTAATGTGTTTATAATATAAGTACACATTTCTGCTTTCGACTTTCCTGCTTACATTGATCTACTTTACAGCAAACTACAAACTTCAGCAGAACTGGCCTCATTTATATTGCTCTAACCTTTGACATACTTCTTCCTTCTCTCAATGGCAGACCAACTTTTTTCAGATCTAATCTTAAATAAGAAATTACTTTTTTGATACATTACCTTTAGATGTAAATTTTATTTGAGGTCGTGATCTGTATAGCATATAGCGTATATGTGCTGCATAAATATCTCGGTAACAATTTCATAGCCTTCAATGTAATTGTGATAAATTTAATATTGATGTGCGGCAATTGATATGAAATTCTATCCGATCCTGGTTTCAACCAGATGATAACAGAACTTTCCAGATTTTGAATCAACAATCACATCATTGGTTGTATTACTTAGATATATAATAGGGTAATAATCTTGTTCCTGTAATTTGTTAGCTACTGTATATCATTTTACAGATGTTCTCATATGACCAGGTGGTAGGAAGAAGAAATCGTACAAGCACTTTATTGTCATATAACACACAATGTTTGACATGATTTCCAAACTAAATTGTGCCCAAGGCTCATGCAATAAATTTTCAGATTAGGGAAAGAGAATGCCTGCTGTATCTTACAGCAGACGGTAAGAGACAAGTAAGTGTGGGGCACCCCCAAAAGGTTGAAAGAATGTCTGCTGAAGTTTACTGCATAATTATATAAAGCAGGTGAGAGATTATCTGTGCCTACCAAGGGGACATACGACAGGACTAAAAATAGATCTGCTGCCGGTGTCCTACCACTTGGAATATTTTTGACTCTTACCACTCAAGAAGTTGAGTCAGTTAAAAAAAATACAAATCTTTGAAATCCATTTGGCTATTTCAGCAACATTAAAGATATATTCACTCTTGAACCTTATTGTTTGGGGAGGGGGTTTTTGGAGAGAGAGATCTAAACACAACAAACATAACATATAAAATTCAGTTAATTTTTATTTTTGTTACATTCACCCATTTGGACACAGATTACGATTATCTACATATCACAGTATAAGGACACATGGTCTGAATCAGTGAAGCAATTAGAGCCAAGAAACTGCTCAATGAACCACGTAATGTATTGGTGTCAGGCATGGGCGACTCACAGATGGCAAATAAGGCGAACGAATGAACACAAAATGATCAAACAAGTGTTAAAAACACTAAAATATGAAAACCATACTCATCAGAGGCTTAAATGAACAGACTTGATCATTTTCTAAAAAAAATCCTGGTAAAGTGTATCATGAACAGTTACAGAGTTTGAACTATGTCTGGCTTGGGATATTGACTTATTGTAAACATTGATAATTTCCTACTTCAGTAGCCAGGAAATATTGGTAATCATTTGTATCAACAACAAGCTTTTATAAAGGAAAATAACTGCGTTCTTCAAAATACGATTCACAGATTTTAACAGCTGAAGCAAAAATTGATGCAAAATTTAACCAGTTATTGACCTGAAGCAAATATTAATTGCTATGTTAGCAGCCTTCAGACTACATAATTTGCAAATGGGGAAAAAACTTTTCAAGCTTCACCCATTTTTGCAGAAATTAAAACATATCATTTACCTTCAGGTAAATATACACATTGATAATTTACAAGGCTATATGTATACAGTGTATTTTGTTTTCAAGTAAAATATCCATGTTTACAAAATGTTATAAGTTTAAGATTAAAATGGTTCAACAACATGTTGAGTTTTGTACAGGTTATACAACAGTGGAGGACCCTTCATTTGGTCACCATATGATGATTTGTAACAAGTTGACATATTGGAATGACAATTTATTTGGAATACCTGGTATTCAAAAGGAAACAGGTGTACAATCTGATTTAAGTACACAAATGCCTTATATATATATAAACCGCTACAGCTTGTCTTTGCTACATCACATGAATTAGTAGCCAGTATGGAAAACATGAAAATTAAAATTCAAAAAGTTTTAAAATGATTTTGAAGGAAATTAAGCTAATTTTAATCTTCAATGTTTGATTGAATAAAATTTTATCATCCTCAATTCCTGCTTCTAGTTTCTTATTTTAGTTCATTTTTTTTTTTTTTTTTTTTGCATTCAAAGGTCATAATGTATTGATAATCCAGTTTCACTTAAAACAGATTTGTGATTCTAATCCATAAATTAGGTAAAGGAGAGAATTTTTTCTTGCAATTTGTAAATACACATATAATTATCATTTCCAGTTCAATATTCACAGAAAATCATACATCTTTAGACAAGCATCACTAAAACTATGGTAAACAAAAAAGCACTTGAAAAACAAACAGATGAATAAATGAATAAATGGATGAATGAATGAATTAAAAACATTTTAATTGTTTTTCCATAACTGACAAATAAATTAAAAAAAGAAAAAGAAAACCAACAAAGAAAAACAACAAAAGTGGAATCACACCGACTTGTAAATGCATGCATTATTGCAGAATATATGCAATATTGTGTGTGACAGACTTGTAGTAGTCTGTGCCCACGAGCTAGTATTTTGATTATGAGAGGAAGGTCGCATACAATTGGTATCCATGACAACTAATCACTGACTACGAGGAGATGCAAAGTGCAACAAAAACTGTATGAGATCAAACAACTATCATCCCCATCTATTACACATCCTATATAAATTTATTACAAGCAAGCTGATTGATTTAACTAACCAGTGATCTTCTAAGATCATACTAACTTCCAACATAGCGAATCTTGTAGTTAGATGCCAGTCTCAGTCTTCTCTAAAACATGCTTTTCTCTATGTTTTAATTAAAGTCTTTTAAAGGAAATCCATTTATCAATAAAACACTTTAACTGAAAAAAGAAGAAAAGAAAGTTTTGTACTTTCTACCAGTTTTCAGCAATGAAGTACACAGTAAAACCCAGGATCAAAAAAATGGTCACTGTCAAGTTGGCACCATATACAAATCTTCCCAGAATTCCAAGCATACACAAGGGAAGTACTGCCTATAGAATATACTGGAAACCAACATAAAACTGAAGTCTGAGCAAAGTTGCTTAACATCCACAATCCACCCCACACTTGCAGGAATCACCAGTGTATCACTTTTAGTTTTAGAGAAAGATTCAACCTGAATTGACTGACCCTCCAACATTAAAATTTGGGGCTTGAGCAAGGCTGCCAATAATTAGTATTGTAATACCAGAAGCAACAGCCTTATTCATATCCAATGAATTGTTTATAGAGTTTGGGCAGAAAAGACGAGTCAAGTTTACATAGATTAAGATTACAGTACAATTTGTGGTTCGAGGCAGACACTAGGGGAGAAACATTACAAATATTTGTGTCATACATGATGCATTCGACTGCATTTGTAAATACATCTTATTAATATGCTTTAAATAATAACGTTTGTTAATAATAATAACGATAATATAATAAGATGTGCAATGATGATAATAAAAACGCCTTAAATTACTCAATGTCTATCACACGGAAAATGATAATAGTTTGTCAACTATCACACATACAAGCACAAAAAAACTTGGAAAATAAAGTGCTTCCTTTACCAGTGTTTACTACCAAAACATTTAAAATTCCTAACTTACATACTTGTCTCCCTGACATTTCAAGTTTAATCACAGTTAGGTTTCAATCACGTCAGTATTGTTTTAGAGTTTATAAGTATACTGAAACCAGATTGCTTTTGGTCTGAATTCTAATCAAGATTACTCGTTTTATTTGTCTCATTCTTAATCAAATTTCTGTCTTTCTATGAAAACTGAATATCAGTTCTTCCCATGTGAAAGTAAATATCTCCTTAAAGTCTGCCCTTCATCAAGGAAGCCACTTAAATTTTTACACCTTTAGCCAAGATAGAAACCAATGTAAATTAAGTATATAAAAACAGACACAACTCACTTCTAAATAAGATTTTGTACACTAAACTGTAGAAGTACTTTAAAAGGCTTAAAGAATCCTTAGCCAAAAATTAGCAATACAACTTCTCTGCAGAAGCAATCACTCGTTCTGCACATTACGAAATTGTCATGCCTTCTAAAACAAAAGGTGTTTACTACAGACTTTGAATTCCCTGTTAACAAACTTTCTCAAACATCTATATCTATACTGCTTCATTTTGTTTTATAACTTTTCAATAATCGTCCATTTCCAGAATCAATTTTAGGGGAATTGACTTGTGTCAAGTACAATAATTTCTTCTTTACACATCTTGATAAATTTTCAAATGATTCGTCACTGGAAATTAACATCCATGTAAATACATGTTACAGAACATAGTCTTATTAGTTGCTTTTCCCAATGACTTTATGCAAGTTTATTAAACCCCACCAAATTGTAATTTACTTTTTCACAAACTACATTCATACCATTAAGCTTTACAACTGATTGCGGAATCAAAGTGTGACATTCATAAAATAGCATTGAAGAAAAGAACAGTGAAAAAGAAAATTGGCACATTAAAATTTTTAAATTCTTTGGAAAATACAGCATTCAGTAACAGATTATTCCTTTTGTTCCATATTAACAATAATTGCAAAATAAATTAAATGTGAATGGATGACACCCATGTTTAACAGACTGCAGGTATATTACACTCCTGTGATATTAAACACAGCACAATATGTATTTCAATTGCTGATCAACTTTGGAAGGTAATATTTATTGATACAAACGTTTATAATCTCTTATAACTAAAAACAATCTACAAGCAAACAGAAAACTTTGCCCAAGTTTGATAAATCTACTTTAACAGTCACACAAGAAATGCCAAAAAATCACACACACATCAAATATAACAGCAGCACAATTTACCAACGCGTTCCTCTCTCCACCAGCCATAAATCAACGTGTGTATTATTGGGATCATTGACCATCGCACGTGCAACAGGATTCTACACAAGGGTCTTGAAACCAACGCAGCAGTGTTTTATTTTTAAATAAGGCAAAAAATAAACGTGGTTTACCTACTATCGTGTACCTTATCCTCATAACAATAAAAACATTCTCAGGATTAAATGGAATGTGCATATTCACAATAACATATAAGTCTCTTGTATAAGAGCATTATCAGGAAATGACATCCTTCTCCAGCATTCTCTACCTCAACAAAAAAATTTCTTAATAAATTAATCATTCTTATGATAAATTTAGCAATTTAAACACGTACTCTCAAAACATTTCATTTATTTATTTCCTTTTTTTCAGATTATTTTTTTAAAAAATTCACTTTCTTTAATCACCTTTCTCCTCATTTTACTGTAATTTATGAAGTAAGAACAACAACAAATTGGAGTGAAAATTCAGAAATATCAAATCTAAGAAATAATTATCTGAAGAAACAAATTTTGATTGAGGTAAAGAAACAGCCGCAAAAAGAAACACAAGTCTGTGACAATATCTTGCCACAGTCATCACATATGAGATGAATAATGTTTGCATACGATGCATCAAAGACATGGGGATGTTTACAATCAAAATAGTATAATATATTAAAACTCTCCGAAATCCTGAATTCCATTAGAGTTATCTCCCCTGAGACCATTCACTCTCATCCTTGCCTCACTTCCAGTTTGTGGTAAATGAAACTTGAGTTTAAAAGGGAAACACTACAACAAACTCTTTGGCAAGTTAACATCCACACAACAGTATATCTCTAAGAGTTTAGTGAGATCCTTGCTGAAAATTCTGATTTTTTTGTGAAAATTGATTTGGGCAACAATGTAGAATATTCTTACATGTTTTCAGTCTAGCCTGTATAGAACAATACAGCATTTCTAATTTGCAGAAGCAATATGTGTTTTTGTTTTTACAATTTCGTGTTGTCAAAAGTTTCACATCCATTTCATTTTTCAACAATTTACAACTTCAAATCCCTTTCATTTCTGGTAACAAGTAGCTAACTACAGACTTTGAAATTTACTGTTGTGTCGATGTCTTAACTGTAAACATTACAACATTCGACTTTTGGTTGATACCACAAATCCTATGTAATAATTACTGATAGAAAAAGAAATGTTATTCCATCCCTTTCGTTCAGTTGAAATTGTTGCGACATTACCCACGATTTCTATCCTGGTCAATGTAGCCTAAGTATTAGGACTTTCCGTAAAACATGTCACCATGACGATAGAATGAAAGGGATAAAACAAGGTAAGGAAAATGTGCAAAAAACTTGCTATTGCCAATGACAGATCGATAAAATTCATGTTTTGGTTTCAGACATACAAATTCGTCTGTACATTTGTTGTCGATTGTTGACAGTGCTACTCCAGGTTCTAATCTACTTTAACAAATACAATTACCACAAACACTGTCTTTTGTGTTCCTTTTTCAATAACAATTCTATTTTTTGGGTTTCTTTTCAAAACAACATTTTGCTGTCATCATATTCTGTGAACATTTCTAACTGGACATCACTGAAACTATCCATATGACAGCTGATTACAATTCAATGCAGTGGTGACGGTGTCGGTACAACAAAATTGTCTCTGATACTTCCAGACATGTGTGTGTGTAGGTGTGAACCGGGTGTCATAATTCACCAGTATTTGTTGTGACACTCTAACTAGCTTTTAGGGAAAGGATTCCCCCGTTGTGTGAGTCCCTCGAAGCGTTTGTATGTGTAATTGATAAACACCCAGTCCTTGTACTTGGAATCTTTGTCCTGGGGTTCCTGGCCTTGTGGGTCTGGGTATGTTGCTGTAAAACACAATTCTTGTTAGTTTATCATCACAATAAAATACAACTGACAGCAATAATTCTTTTGCTAAAAAAAAAATTTTAAAAAACACCCCAATGTCGCTAGTGATGTTTGGATCTAGATGGCTTGCCTTTTATGAAAAAAAAATTAATCTCAACAATAAACATATTCTTTATAATAACTTTATGCTTTGTAATATATCCATTTTATTCTAAATTAATCTCACTTCCTATTTAAACATATTTTACATGTAATAAGCTACACCATTCAATACAGATTCTAGTCAGTGTGATATTACAATAAACTGTAACACTAAATCCTATTATAATACAGTAAGGACACTAGTCAGTGTGATATTACAATACACTGTAATACTATATCCTATTATAATACAGTAAGGACACTAGTCAGTGTGATATTACAATAAACTGTAATACTAGATCCTATCATAATACAGTAAGGACATTTCATCAAATATCTGGTTATCAGAGACAAAAAATTCTAAAATATACATTCATTAGGCCAATGTTTGAACACCTACATACTTCCTACATTAAGAATGAAGGCCAGTCATCCTGCTGACACATCCCTCCACATTTATAAATAAGATCTTCATTTCTAGAGCAAAACATTTGGGGGAAAAAAACAAACTACTGATTTATTCTCTAAGAATACTTACGCCACTTGAGATCAATTTCAGGAAAATCATCGAAGTTTGAGGTATCATCTATACTCTTTACCTCCACTGGAATGGCGGCAGGCCGCTCTCTGTAAGTTCACAGCATAACAAAATATAGTTATCTATGTTTACTTCATATGTAAGTGATAAAAGAAACAAGCATGTTTCTAAAAAATACACCAGAGATATTTTTTTAATTTTGAACAATATCTAAATGTGAAGCCTATATTTTCTGACGAAGGTATTGTTTTTTTCATTGCTTTCACCATCTTTATGTGAATGACACCTTGTCTGATTTAACAGATTGTGGCATGAGGAGTATGTCTTGTCTACACCAGAGAAATAAGTAAAGCAGGTTTACAAGTGATTAAGTAGTTGTTTAGAGCGATGGCGGGGACAGTACCTGATATGTTCCCAGTCTACTCCTTTGAAGAATATATCTGACTTAATTTCCTCTATCCCGTTAGCACCTAGTCTGTGTTCAGGATCACAGCAAAACCTAAAAGACACAAAAAGCACTGATGACAAACTCAATATTGCACCCAAATTCATAAACAAACAAATAACTAAATAAATTTTAAAAGGTTACGTTTGAAGAAAAATAATCTTTTTCAATTCTTTTTGCAATAGAAATAAATGTAAATTAAATCTAAACCAACTTAATAAACACCTATAAAGTAATGTTTTCAGGACAAGGTATACTTACTTTTTAATTAAATCCCTAGCCTCATTTGATATAGGCATCTCAGGCGGGAAGATTAAAGTGTCTCGCCAATTCATCACTTTCTTGTACGTCTCTTGTGGATTCTCGGAACAAAATGGTGGATACCCTGCAACACAAACACTTATAAATACATTTAATTTTTGGCTCCGGACAAAAATTTGTTCAACTTGGTAGTTTTATATATTGTTTGCTTGCTGTTTCTATCATGCCATGAACATTTTGAAGCGTTGTTTGCTTGCAGCAGCAGGTGACTATCCCATCAAATATCATGGAAGAGGTGGTCTCATGCCATCCAGAGTAAGTCAAGTGTTTTTACAAGAGAACCACAAAAGTACAGAAGTTGCTTGGCCTGGTCGTGTATTTTAGCACTAGTGTAAACAAGGGGAAGAACTCCATCCAACTAACATCATTATGCATATTTGAGTGTTAGTTTGATGAGGTAATACTCACCTATCATCATCTCATACATAATGACTCCTAGCGACCACCAATCACAGCTGCTTGTATAACCTGTCTGGAGAAATACTTCTGGGGCGATGTAGTCCGGGGTGCCAACCGTGGAATACGCCTGAAGACATTCAATCATGTCATTAATGGAAAGCTATACAACACACTTGTTACTAACATTCTATTATTTAGGTTTTTTTTCCAAATTATCTATAAACTGTACGAGTTGGTATATGTCTAAGGCTTTTTCACTTTCCTATACCTGTATGTTATTCTACTTTATCAGTAATATATAATGGTTTCAGAACAATTTCTAAACTAAAACATACAGTTATGGACCTCTTGCACAGAATATCTCTATTTTCCCTTTAATGTGAGTTATATAAGTGTCCTATCTGGGATATTAAACTTCAATTAATGTTCTATAATACACCATTGGTTTCAATATATTTAATATACAGCCACCCATGTAATATAGTAAATAGGCAATGCCACATGTACAAATACAACAAGATAGTGTCATGACATTAGCCATTAGGAAACTCTTCAGCCAGTCAGAAAACAATATAAAACGGCAAATATGACAGAAATATGTCCTAGTAGAATAAGGATATTCAAACAATTTAAGAAAATCTGAGGCTCTAGGAAGGATTTTAACACAAATTGGGATCTCTTGAACGGAACATCTCCACCTCTTTTCCCTACACTGTAAGAAGAGCTATACAAGGTATATTTAAGTCTCATATTCAGGATATTATACTATGCTATTACATAGGGTTGTCTAAATTTTACAAGAATATTATATAGGTCATAGTGACCTACATTGTTGACATCGTGGTGTTAATACTCCTTGTATATATCTACTTCTAACAAAGGACATTCAGCTCACCATTGACTAGTACACTGAGAAGACAAATCATAAATCTGAAGGCTTCAAATCTATACAGAACAGACATTTCTCTTCAAAACCGAAAAATTAAAACTTAATTTTTAGGAGTCAAAAACACTCTCAATGGTCTACTGAATGCCATGTAGCAGTCTCACATATCTTAGCTAACACAGGTAGATTTAAACTATAGTTATATACAGATATGATTGGTGTGGAGTAAACAACTGGTAACAGCTGGCCCTGTATAATTGTATTTAGCTTACAACGCTAGATACATAGTCTCTATAGGTCTCCAAAATATGACTTCAAATTGATACAGCCAAAAGCAAAAACTAACCTGATTTTAAAATCGGCAAATAAAAATTTAGTTTCTAACATACCAGTGCTCGTCGATTTCTTTTCCAACTCTCGGCCCTCCTCTTGGAATCCATAGGGTTGGAACCTGAAACAAAAAACAAGCACTTTACATTTTTCAAACAATACATAAAGTAACAAAACTTTTCAAAATTTAAATAAGTTATTATCAAGCTCCGACTAAAATGCCCTGTTTGAACAGCTGTATGTTGGGTTTACATAAGTTACTATTAAGCTCTGACTAAAATGACCGGTTTTAACAGCTGTATGTTGGGTTTATATAAGTTACTATCAAGCTCTGACTAAAATGCCCGGTTTTAACAGCTGTATGTTGGGTTTATATAAGTTACTATCAAGCTCTGACTAAAATGCCCTGTTTTAACAGCTGTATGTTGGGTTTACATCAGTTACTATCAAGCTCCGACTAAAATGCCCTGTTTTAACAGCTATTTGTTTGTTCAATTTAAATAAGTTACTATCAAGCTCTGACTAAAATGCCCTGTTTTAACAGCTGTATGTTGGGTTTACATCAGTTACTATCAAGCTCCGACTAAAATGCCCTGTTTTAACAGCTATTTGTTTGTTCAATTTAAATAAGTTACTATCAAGCTCTGACTAAAATGCCCTGTTTTAACAGCTGTATGTTGGGTTTACATAAGTTACTATCAAGCTCTGACTAAAATGCCCTGTTTTAACAGCTGTATGTTGGGTTTACATAAGTTACTATCAAGCTCTGACTAAAATGCCCTGTTTTAATGGCTGTTTGCTGGGTTTACATAAGTTACTATCAAGCTCTGACTAAAATGCCCTGTTTTAACAGCTGTATGTTGGGTTTACATAAGTTACTATCAAGCTCTGACTAAAATGCCCTGTTTTAATGGCTGTTTGCTGGGTTTACATAAGTTACTATCAAGCTCTGACTAAAATACCCTGTTTTAACAGCTGTTTGTTTGGTTTACATAAGTTACTATCAAACTTGGTGGATCTCAATGATCATGCTATCAAAGGTAACTTGGTTGTGGTGTCTTGCCATGGGACATGACCACTGCAGAACAGGACAGTCTATTATCTCTTGGCTTCCTGAGAAATGCAGACTGAGCCAGGTACTAATCATTGAAGATCACATCTCAGATATTCATCTGTTACTTAAACCTAAAGCCACAACATCTGTGCTATTGTGACCACCTTCTCAGCATCTCTTGATCAGGTCCTACTTACTTTTGTTGTAATCACAGAAGTCACCTGCCTTGGCTTGGGACAGGTCTTTGTAGTAATCTGTTCTATGGGATTTTTTGCGGCCTGTACATAGACCAAAGTCGGATAATTTGATATGTCCCTGAAATGATAATAAGAGAATCAGATTATCACATCATGTCATCTTGAAACACAAAAAGGAAGATGATAATTGTACTGTATTGTTTAGACGTCCAGCATGTTGAAAAACTTCAATCAACACAACTAGGAAATGATAATGAGTGATATTTGAGTGGCAAGGACAATCTTTTATATCAAATTTGTTTTTGATAAATCATGAATTTACATTTTACACACAATTACCATATGGCTGAGTTACAGTATTGTAATTGAAGTTTAAAGTATTTATAATTTACTTTGTGTTGCTAATTGTTTGTTTCCAGGGTACATCGCCCCATGAATGAGCAAGTCATTTAAGGTGGGAGGACCCCTTGTAGTAGCTGGTGGCTGCATCAGAAACCAGTTACATGTCAGAGTATTTCTGGTAGAGTGTCTCGACCAAAGACAACCTCAACATAAACAGCCATGGGTAATGGAGGTCAAACCACACACCTTGGATCTCCACCCAAGGTTACATAGGCCAACATCTTACTGACCTATCACTGCTATTTACACTCATTTACACTTGGCCTCACCTTGGCATCTAATAGTAAATTGTCTGGTTTAATGTCCCGGTGAATGAAGCCCAGTTTGTGGATGGAATCGATGGACAACACGGTTTCTGACACATAGAACTGTGTCTGTTCCTCTGTTAGTGTGTCCTTCTTCATCAGCAGTGTCATCATATCTCCTGTAAATGTCAAAACATTTCAATATTTGGTGATATGGAAAAAATCTTGCTATTTTAAATCAGGCAGATTGAAATTTCAACTGATATAAGAACAGATGTTTCATTTTTTAACCAAAACTAAAACAATGATGCAGTTTTTTACACAGACATCCAACCTACCTCCAGGCAGAAACTCCATTATGAGGTATAAGTTTTGTGCATCTTGGAAAGAGTAATACATTTTCACAACCCATTGATGATCTGCTTCAACCAGAACGTCCCTCTCGGCTCGTACATGGGCCACCTGTAAACATACAGTTATTTCATTACTGTATGCCTTCAAAGCAAGTTTACAGCATAATTTTCGACCCTAATACATAGGACTGCCTAAATTTGTTTGCTGGGATTATCGCCCTGTGAACAGATGGTGTCATTTTGAGGGGGGGCAGTCAACATGCTGTCCAGAGCAATTAGGGTAAAGTGTCTTGCCCAAGGACACAACCACATCAGCACAGACTACTCTGTTTCTCAGCTACCTTGGAAAACACAAACTATCATGGGTAATGAGTGTTGAACCATGCACCTTAGATCTGCAACTAAGGTTATATAGGCCATCATTTTTACTAATTGAGCTATCACAGCCCCAAACTGCCTAAATATTAATATTCCTGAAGATCATCTCTGTATCGACTACTAGCATAAGCTTACCTTAAATAACATCTTCTACACAAACAAAGACCTTTCTATATCTAATTAGTTTGTTTGTAATTTATGTCCTCGCAACAGCTGTAATTGTATTAAGATACTCAAGTGTTAAAACTAGGCACAGCAGCTCAAACATTTAACTCCTTTTGGTCACATCACACAGACAATAGTCTAATCAGTCTTTACAGACAATTCATTTAATCTGAATGTCAAACAGCGTTAGGGAAGCAAGTATCACTTGTATAGACTTTTCTTTGCATTGGTCAGGAAACCCAAAACCATCAGAAGATAAAGATGGTATCAGTCAAAGGATGAAAAGATTCTGGGGAGGAAAGATAAAGATCCTAGGGAAGAAATTCCAAATCTCGTAAGGATATCTCTCCCCACTTAAAGTCACCTCTTCAAACACAAACTGGAGAAACAGCAGGTTGACTATATTTTGGATTGAATTGTGGTTATTTTCTACCTGTACACACCTGTACAGAGTGAACCAATGATTCATTTATTTCTTACCTGGTCTTTATCTAACATATCCTGCTTTCGAAGAATTTTCATAGCATACACATGTCCTGTATCCTTTTTCTGTACTAGTCGCACCTGCAGAGAAAAAAACATAGAACAAAGTTTAGTAACACAACTGATTTTCTTGATACACACACCTGTATCAACAAGACTGACTGTTGTAAGGTACAGGAAATGACAAATACAAGAATAACGCAACATGAGATTCAAACCCTGAACCTCAGACCACAATGTAAACTCAACTAAACATCCTGATCATCTACACAAATATACACCCTCCAATGTGCTGATGCTGGAATATTCCACTAAGGAAGAATGCCTTGTTGGTTAGTGGTTATCCAACACCTATATTACCTCTCGATACTGTGGACCATCCTATAGGAGAGGTATTACTATCACTGTAATAGACACTATCTGTGTCATGTTCTGAAGAGAAAGGACTCTCCCACCAAGAGTGAGGTATTAATACCCACTACCCAACACCCTTTCTTGGTTACATCCTACACATTGTACCTGCTATCTCCTGATTTTGGAAGGAGACATTACTACCAAACATCCTAATTTTGACCTATCACCTTCCATACCAATATGGACAAGCCCACTTGACCCAAACTCCCTTCAACAAATCTGGACTGTCCTATATTTAACATCTTAATTTTTACCAAAACCTGTATAACCTTTCAATCAGATATGGAATCTCCCATGTGACATGGATCCCCTATGACAGAAATGGGCTGTGCCACCTGTGGATGCTGTGAGACTATAATGCTTCACCAGTGGGAGGGATTACTTCCTCACACCTCATTTATTACCCTAGCCAGTGCCGCTTAAGTTTTAAACCATTTCAATTTGTGATGTTGATGTTTGTAAGATACTGTCCATCCTGAATAAACACAAGTAAATTACTTAGGTGTACATGGATACATTCCAAAGTAGGCCTTGTTCTGCCAGCTGTGTACAATCATCCAGTAAGGCAAAGAGATAAAATAATTGTTTCCAATTTCCATATGTCAATCATTTTTGTGCTGACCTGTTGGTTTTTTTTATTTTTTCAATGATGTTCCCTTTATACCCCAAGTATCAAGAAACAGTTTTCTTTGATTTTGGCCTTATTAATGAATAAGATCTAGTCTGTCAAAATCATTTACTTCTTTTTTCTCCCAAACAAAGATTAACATCTTCCCTTATAAAGAAAGCCTTGCAAAGCGAAAATGCTACAGCATCACAGATCAACACTGTTAAGACAATTGGCCAGTCTTATACAAACTGCAAAGATATAGTGCTTTATACTGCTAAAGTGAAAATACAAAATGTACATGTTTTGAATCTCTTTTATACAGATCCAAGTGGCAATGCCAGTTTTCAAATTGGCTATAAGCCATACTAAATCTGATTCCCCATAATGAGACTTCTGGTTGTTCAGCCATGACTTACAGGTAACATGAAGCCGATGATTTCTGAAGAAAATTTGGATATATACCTACTATCAATTTTATCTACAATTCTACAACAAGAGGCCCCTGAGTCTGAACGGTTACCTGAAGTCCTCTCATGGTTATTGAGAATTTGTTTAAATGACTGTTAAGTAGTTGACACCTATGACCTTGAATGAAGGTCATTTGTTTGAACAAACTTGCTAGCCCTTTATCCCAGCATGTTACTGCCCCAATATCATGATCCTAGGTCATTTAGTTAATCAAATATTTGACCCCTGTGATCTTGAAAAAAGGATGAGGTAATTCATTTGAAAAAACATGATAGTTTTTCATCCCAGCATGCTACTGGCACAATACAATGACCCTTTTGGTTATTAAGGAGTCGAAAATGCAAGTTGTTTACAATGCAAGACGGACAACACATGACAAAAGGTGATCGCAATAGGTCATTTGAGACTTTGTGTCAGGTGACCTATTATATCCTCATTAAAGGTTTGATCAACACTTTACTGAATATCACAGAATACGTGAAATGGACAAGACAGCACTATTTTTTCATTAAGATCAGTTGAGCACAGGAAAGTAAAATACACTTTATCTTATCTTATGAATAATCTGTCAATAGATGGGCCTGCTACTTTCAAAGTTTGAGTTTGCTGCAACACAATGAGATTAAATCCAATTTAAAATCTTCAAACATACAAACACAGTAACTATGCCACCAACATTATTGCAGGTTATAAACCGAAGCCACAAAAGTCTTCAAACACAGGACAGGAAGCAGTGAAGATCCATGTAAACTAATTCTATTTGCCACCAAAATTCTTGACCTTGACCTTTGTTGGTTTCAAGTCAGATACTATATATAAGCTTAATAACCTAAATCACCATATATCCTATACTAAAACATTTCACAGCAATAGTTCATTTTATTTCTCAGATATGATTTCAAGTGTAATAAACTGGGAATATTTTTTACTGGTCTGTTGGTGATCAAATGAACATTATATAAGGAAAATATCTGCTACACAAGCTTGAATATTCCCAGTGTTTGGTGACTATAAAAATTTGAGCTATACAAGTTATGGGTGATGGATCAATACAAAAATCAGTATGCAAAGCTATAGCCATGAACCAATATAGAGTCAATTCTATTTACATAAAATTCTGGCTTATAGCTATTTATAGCTTTACTTAAATATGTTACCACCCTAAAAACTGAAATTCTAAGCCCACCTATACTGTAGCAACATCTATAATAGGTAGGAGATGATATGTACCAAACGTTTTACTAAGATGTTTTGTGTAGTTATACCTGATATTACTTGTTTCTCTAACAGCAATGGTTAAATTTATGATAATGACTCACCCTAACCAAAGCTAATGTTGTATTACTTTAGGAGTGAACAATATACTAAAATTTTCAGTATTTCAAGAAACTAAAACTTATTCATAAATCACTCAAAACATTTTATAGATTTCCTCATACAGAACTCTTTTGGGAAAGGAGAATGTGAAGGTTTGGTAGCACACACCCTTAACTGAACAAACAATGTTTTAAATCAATATTTTTTGGAAACTGGATGGATTCTTAAACGTTTAAAAGTCATCTTCATGATTTGGAATATGGTTTAATCATGAAAGCTATTGCTGTCATATATGTAAACACAGCTTTTGATATCTTTAATTTGTTTACATAGGCAGCCATCCTTCACTGAGCAAATAAATTGTCAATTTTTGTAGATTAACTGCAAGCCTGTCTACCAGGTCTGAAAACAAGATGTTTCTCAAAGCTAATAAGTATATCATTTTCCAAGAATGAAGCAATAATAAGGAATACTGAACTCATTTTCGGAAGATATCAATATTTTAGGAAGGCACAGACGCCTGTAAAATTTAGTTAAGCTCGAAAATATAAGGTGTACATATTGATGTTATGATACTATGGACAGACATGGTAACAATATGGCCAAAAGAAAACCAGCTGCCTGTATAATCTGAAGACTTGTGTAGAAATCAACCTATATTTAGATGTATCATGAATAATGAACTTTCATTACCTACTATCTTGTATTCATCTTTTCTGTTAAAGCTGTATTTTTTCAATGGTCACAATCTTCCTGATTTTACCAACAGCATAAAGCAACATTTTCCCCTGAAGTTAGGAACTAGATTACAGATATAATTATTGAATTTATTTCAGAGGTATCTACATTTCCTTTTTTCTTTATAAATTTTATTCCATCCTCAACATCTGTGGAAAATAAAACCCCCTCTAAAATATAATTTTTACAGTATTCAATTAAGAAAATCTTGGTCTTCTGAATAGGAACAATTCAATTTCATAAAACAAGTTTACAGCTGTATTAAAAATCACATTGAATTACAGTTTACTTTGAGAGAGAGAAAATATCTACATTATATGTGTGTTTTGTACTACCAACTAGAAGTCTAACTTTAAACTATAAACATCCCACCTCCTGCACAAAGGCCTAATCGAAACATTATCAACACCACCTATAAATATTTACATTACCTCTGAAAGTTCTACAGACATGTGCTATCTTTTTTCTTTGAACTGGCATAAACAATTCTAATACAATATGAGAAATGGATTTTTAAAGTCTAGGTTTCATTAGGACCTTTTGCTTACAAGGCTGCAATACTTTTTGAAGTGTTGATTTATCAGAATACAGCGATACTGGACATACATATTGGCAAACTTTGCCCTTTAAATACAGATAACTTTTATGTCATGTACATAATTTCTAACTCTCTGTGGGAAAGAACAATGTTTTGAAAAAACTGAAATGCTAGAGGTCAGCAATGGTCAAGATCAGGGACATGTTAATGTCACTTAGACCTAGCCATTAATGTCAGGGGGTCAACACACATACTTTGAGACAAAGTAAAGAGGGGTGGGCTTATTACAGGATAATGTAATAGCTTTTGTTAACATTTTTTACTAAACTGCCTGAGACATGGACAGGAATGGATTTATAGTTGGTTAAAAACAATAAGTAAGTAAGTCAATAGAAGGGTTTGGGCTTTTTTTTTAACTCCTACATTTCTTGCAGCCAATTTTCATTTTCCAAACTGCTCAAGACTTCCACACGTAAGGCACCTAACATAATATACATGTGTCCTTGAAGGACAAAACAACTGAATTCATTGTTTGATACATATACTGTATCTGATTTTAAATGTGTCTTGAAAAGTGCTACTCACTTGTCTTTTGTAAAATCCCTATACACAACTTGTATTTTAGTTTATACAATATGACTATTAAACTTTTATTTCATCTTTGAAAACTATCAAATCGCTTTTGATTTCAAACAGCATGTAAGAGATTAGAAATCAATAGAATTATTGCAGAAACATTTGTACTGCGGTGTATTGATAAAGACTTGTATTTGTTTAGTTGACATGTTTGTCAGAGGTGTTCATCTCCCAACCTTATCTGGAGTGGTCTGTAAATACACCAACACTGTAAGCATGTTCTGAGAGATAACACCTTCATCTCCACCTGAACTTTGTCCTTTTATATTTAGAAATTTATTGCCAAATCTTCAAAAGTTCAATTTTATCATAAGAAGTTAAACAGGAGCAGGCAGTATATATCCTGTCAACAGTGGAAAGGATAAACAAACAAAAACCAAATTCTTTATGGAGAGAGATTTCTCACGCCCTGTGAGCCGGGACACATATTTTATACAAAAAATGTTCCCCTTCCCCTATGGATGCTTCTAACCAAACTTGGTCAAAATTCCCTCAGTTGTTCATGACAAGTAGTATTATGTAGAAAAAGTTGACAGCCGGCAGATGCCAGACACCCATGACAGAGAGATGATGGACGACAGAAGCTGCGGTATCCATATAGCTCATTTGGGCCTTGGGGCCCGAAGAGCTAAAAACAGGTATATGAACAATAGGAAGAAATAATTACAGAGAATGAAAAAAAAGCTACACACTTAGAGAGGAAAGAAATACAAGATTTAATTTGGTACCTTAATTACAGAAAAATATGACTGATTCGAAAGAAATTTCATTTAAGCAGAGAAAAATTGTAGACAAGTTATGATCATTGCTCCATCAGTCAATGACCGTTTGCCGTGAGCATGGTTTCCAGATCGTTACACAACACAAACAAAGCTCCTGAATAAACCATCAGCTGCCTCTGTTAATGTGTAATCACTAGTAATTTCATGTCTCACATGACCCTTGTGACTGGGCATAAACTTGCGCTACCTAGGCCTAATAACTGCTATGCGTCAATTCATTTCATTATCAACAACAATGTTGTTGTGTTTTCACAATCAATATCCTTTCACAGAAGAGTTGAAAAAATCAAAATCAACACAAACAAATTTTGTGTGATTAGTCTCCGGGTTGATCTCAAGTCGCCCCGACCCTGACAGCTCTCTTAACTACTTTTATTCATCTCTATTTTTTTCAAATATTTATTGTTTTGTTTTTTTTTTAATCTGAAAAGATCA
Source organism: Ylistrum balloti (assembly GCF_031769215.1). Lineage (NCBI taxonomy): Eukaryota > Metazoa > Mollusca > Bivalvia > Pectinida > Pectinidae > Ylistrum > Ylistrum balloti. The sequence goes on along the minus strand of NW_026782128.1, from coordinate 395,976 downwards.
TAATTTTCTGTCCTACACCCCCCACCCCCACCCCCACCTCCCCACCCCCCACCCCCCAAAACATCCACTCCTCTCAAGAAAATATTTATAAATTATAAAAAAATGTCTTCTGCTATCAGTATTTACAATCTCCTTAACAGAACATTAAGTCAGTTTTTTAACATTGACCAATCAGAATACATGCATAGTTATTAAACCATGGTTATTATCTGTTTCAGACCAATCAAGTTGAAACAGTATAGACTCCATTTTTGTGATTACATTTGTAATTTTCTTTAGAGAAATTGTAAGGCGTCTGAACATTTTAATAAAGTTTGCTCTGACAAATTGAACAACATAGAACACTATACCCTATATATCATGATGCTCCCTCCCCCTCCCTCCATGAAAGCATAATTAAAACGCAAGATTACTACAGCATATGTTAGCTTCCAAGATAGATTAAGATTTGGTTTTAGAAATCCATTTTCTAAATGAATTAGTCACAAGAATGGACTTCGGAAAGAACTCTTAAACATTCTTTTAAGTTTTTAAAATCATGTGAATGGTGCCCTTGATGATTCATACGGTTCCAAATGAATAACATACAAGCAAATTCACCAATTCTGTGCTGCATTCTAATCGCAGGTTTCCATTTAATGATCAGTTGAAATGGACTCCAATCTCGTCAGCATTCCAATGGGGATAGCTTCAGTGTCATTCTTTTTTATAATTTTAAATGAATGAGAAAAATTTAATGGTATATATTTCAGAGCATACATAGCACCACAGGTTTGTTTAGAGGTGTAATGGTGGAGGATGGGAAGACAGATTAAATGAATTGTGTTGAGAAGAAAGCAGAAGAAAAGATGTACCAGAAAAAGGATTTATTTAGTTTCAAAAGGTTTCATAGTCCTGGGACTTTAAGTAAGATCACTTGTAAAAAATGCACATCAACTAAACTAACAATTCTAGAAAAAGTAACTAAAATTTTCTTCTTGTAGCAGTTTACACACTGCATCCTTCTTAAACGTGTGTATGAAATATCTTTTCATCTGTCTACAATCTGCATATTTGTCTATCATTCACTTTTTTCTTTTCTGTCGGTCTGTCCTTGACCTTCCCTTCACCAAGCCCTTTCCCACAATTCACTTTCATAATCAGTACAATCACTGGTGAATTGATATTTGGAAAATTTGAAACAGATAAATCTAAATTATTTCTTGTTCAATGAGAAACTTTTGATATATGACCACAGGTAACGGCTGTGATAGCTTTGTCCTGAATTGATATATATGTATATATATATATATATTACAAATATAGGGAATGTCAGTGTCACTTTCTCCTCAATAAATGGAGATTAACTGAGAGTTGTATTCCCGGTGGGATTCTTATACTTCCCATAGATCGACAAGGTCTTATTCTATCGGGTGTGAATAATTGAAGTTTGATGGAAATGTCTCCATAAAAAAAGAGTATTATTGTTTTGGCGGGAATCACAGGAAGTACCAACATTATTTTCTATATAAGCCTGTTGCATGTTATTGCAGACTTCGGTACGAGGAATAACAGAAGCATAAACAACATGAAAGTCAATATAATGTAATCTCATCTTGTGTCACAGGGGAGGTATTTTCTCTCTTGTAAAACGAACCCGGACACAAGAGAAATCTTTGAACATTTGATAATTGCTGAAGCAAGCCAACTTACCTACAACTCACATCCTATTCTAGTGATTTGTTTAACACAAGTATCGTACATTATCTAAAATGAACCCCGGACTATTAATTTTGTTTCTGACATACATTTATGTAATACTATCATGGAGCAACCCCCTCATCTTTAGTAATACCACTACAAAGTTGTAACAGCAGTGTGACTATTGAGCAAATGATTCAAACGTTTGTTAATTTTACAATGTAAAATTCAAAATCATATCCTAAATATGATCAAATTTTCAGTCTTAAAATGAGAGTGAAATACATGGACATCAAACAGAACTTTAGTTACTAATAGCAATCCCATTCTTCCTACAGTACAATCCAGAAACCAAGGTTATCTTTAAACCAGGTACCAGTTTAAACCAAAAAATAACCCATATATATAAATTCAAGTCAAGCCCTTGATGTTTTCAAAAAAGACTTGAAATATACTTTTAAAAACTCTCTTCTGTACATCACCTGTTTAAAGTCTAATTTCCTCACCAAAGGCACCTCATCCAGTAACTTCAAAGTCTTACCTCACCAAAGGCACCTCGTCCTATTACTTTAATTGGAGAAAAGTCATCTATATCTAGACGAGATCGTTTTAGTCGCAAAAACTCTGTCTCTTTTGTAGCATGTTGTTGTCGCCGTTCATTTTTCTGCAAAACACAAAATTGTAAACAAATAAGATTTTGATAAGCATGTGTTCTTCAGTTTATACCCTACGTTTGTTTCAACAAATGTTTGGTGTATCTATGGAAGCCATTTCTCGGGAACCTTCAGGCCTCCCTAGTACATTATTTTTTGTTTTTGTTTTTAATGAAGAGTTTGTGAACTACAGTGTAAGGTATATATTTGATATCCAGGCTCTTTAAGAGCTTCTGGACTAGTAATTGAAACCATATCTATGCTTAACTGGATTATTACTATTAAGTTTTTTGGATCTAAAACACTTTTTTGATTGGAATCAAAGAGGATGAGATTTGAATCTGGGATATTAAGGTAGTGTGGTCTAAAATTTGGTTTTTAAAACATTAACTTTTATGACAAATTCTAATTTCATAAATCATCAATACAACAACAGCTAAATTAAAGTTTTATGAAATTATCTAAGCTTATTAAATATGTTCTTTATACTCTTGTTGAAATGATAACCTCAATTATGCTTCTCAAAAGAATGAAACAAAAATAACTTTATTTATACTCTGTTGAAATCAAAACAAATAAGATACTAGCATTGAAACACAGACCAATCAGTATTATTAGAAAGAGGGCAATTAATCTTATATGACAAAATTAATGCAACACTTTGATCAAAGCGAGGAATCAAATTATAGACTGCCTGGCTTTAATCAGACATAATGATTATATCAGACAAAAATATAGGGGACAACAAAAACCCTGATGACATTTATCAACCTGCATTATATTTTGTCTTATCCGATCATCTAACACTGGACAGCATACAACAGGGTAGTATATGTCAAACTGTCACATCTATTTCAATTATACAGGCTGCCACTAAACTCACATTTTTGTTTGTCAAGCTTGTAAAATAGGTTTAATAGTGGGGTTGTTAACTAGGACAAACAATCAGTAATGTTATTGACAAGTAAGATGTTCTCAGGCAGATTTTGAAACAGCTGGCCCCCACACATAATCCATACTTGTAACCTTGTCTCTATCTCACCAACGTCATATGTTTATATATTTCATGTATATCAACCTCAATCTGATTTTTCATCATATGATCTTGAGCTCATAGTTACTGAATCATATCTAAGTCTAGGAACAAGTTTCTAAACTTATTTAATATTAGATTAAAAATCAAATCCTGTCTTGTACAAAGACATTATTTAACACAACACAACACAATCCCACTGCACAGAAAACCCTATTAATCTGTTGTTCTTAGCATACAATTGGCATATAGTATAATAATGAACAAAGGGATATCACTCTGTATATGACAGGTAGCGCCATATATGACTGACAAAATTGTTTCCCAAAATGTTTTGTTCAATGACAGAATTAAGTGATAAATGATTTCTGATGTCAAAAAAAAAAATCTACAGTTGCTTCTCATCTGGAGAAAAGATAAATTTCTGATCCTTTAGTGATAACATACTATCTACTGACAACCTGCTCCAAGGATCATCAAGTTATTTTTCATGATTTGGAAACACTTCATAGCTATGTGATCTTTTACAACAAGATGTATAGTATGTCACATCCCATTCCTTTACAACAGGTAGCTACATTTCATTATGTTTAACAAGTATAATTCCTTGCAAAAGGTAATGTTGTAAGATAGGTCATCAGAGGTCCTACAACATTTACACCTGACCTACAATGAAGTCTGTGGAAAAGCCTAGTATACACAAGGAGTGACACACCACACTTACCACTCATATTGGCTGATGTTATATAGCTATAAATCCCTAATATTGATAACTAATGATGATGAATCACAAGGAAGCCCTTTAACGTTAAAATCAAGCCAGCATGATGGGCCTTGTGACATTTACTCACAGAAAATAAGCTAAGGCGACATGTGAAATGGCCTTACATATTACCAATAAAGATTCTTATGACAGCTTTCGTGTCAGTCCAGTAAGAATCTACAATAGCTTTGGTGTCATTTCTGTAAGTAAGTAGCTACTTATCTGCATAGACATGTAATTAGATAAAAATTTCAGAGAAATTAAATCCTCCCTTTTTTCATCTTCTTACTATAAAATACTTCTAGTTCCATTGTTCTGTTTCTTATACAAAACTGTAATGTTAGCTATTCGTCTGCAAATGTCAGAAGGGTGGAGCAACCTTTCAAAAAATTCTTCTTTAAACACATCATAAAGCTATCATAAAGTACATCTGACCTTTCAGAAACAACTGTAGCTAATTATTGTGACAACAAATTGCTAATTAATGGCTCTGCATGGAAGGGAAGTGAAAGTTGTACCATCATTCAACAGACGTCCTTTTATGGTAAAGGGATTTTACGGTTGTAATATGAGAGTCATGACCAAAATATTGGAAGTATGATGGTCATATCTTTATATGGGAATGTACTAATGGAGATGTGACACCAGATACAGATGTGGTGGCTCTGTACATGTATGTACACACCTCCAGTGTCATCTCTCTGTCTGTTCAAGTTAAAACACAACACAAGCCCTACCTGTATTTACTTAGATAACAAAAAAGATTTAAAATATTTTAGCTGGCTCCTTCTGAGGCTGTTAACATTTTCTTGGACTCATCTTTTCCGTTTGTCAATGTGTTGACATAATGATAGCTTCAGTTTGTTTGCATATCTACAGTTCAGATTTTTAAGTGCACTGGTAACACCAGATATTGTCTTATCAATGAATTAAAACAGGAAATGGGCGACTGTCACTTAACCTCTAACTCGTATGTTGTTTTACAGGTGTGTTGTATGCTCTCCAAATGATATCATTTGACCTAATTCTGCCTATGATATAATATTCTAACTCTTAACCTGTAGAGTCATTCTGTAATCAAGCCAATTATTGTGAAACATTACATCAACATGTACTGATTATTGTAGAAGACCCAGAAGGCTTTACTAAGCTCGTTTGAATTGGTTAGAGACAAATATACTTATGAACTTCTAAACCTATTTTGTTCTGTACATAAAAATATAAGCCAAGCCATTTGACACACTGTAGACTAAACACTGATGTGGTGAATTTTGACTTAGCCAGGTGTAAACAACCCTCCCTCAGAAGAAAGGTCTGTTCACTGTGGTAAATAATTCATCAACAGGTGAAAATACGACCCTCTATGTGGTGAAGATCTGTTCTCTGTGGTTAAAATGATTTTCTAATGCAATGAATTCAAATTCCACCACAGGTGAAAATAACCACTCTCTTCTAACATAAGTTTATTCACCTTGTCCTTACTACGCAACCACAAATATGTAAACATCAAGTCTTATGACCTAAATGATTTTTATCTCTATCAGGTCGGCAACAAAAACTAGCACGATTCATTTAACATAACAGAATGATAAAACCACAACCCTCTGTACTCCACGAATAAAATCTCATCTGCATACAAATCCATGAATTTTCTGGGTCTGCATTTAATAACTCTGGTGCGATATCCTAAAAAAACATTGCTTTCATGAAAGGACAAAAGTGTGATAATATTGATTAAATTCGGGGACAGAAACAAAAGGAGTATTCTGTTAAACAGAGCTTTCATTAATGAAGAAGAGTAGTAGCATGTTGATCAATACCCAAGCTTCCAGCACGTAATGACCGTCTAATTCAGGCACACCAGGTACATCAACACTACAGATTAACCTTTACAAGGTCACACACAAATTTACTGAAGAGAACACACTCTGAAGAAAACAAACCAGGCTATTCATGTGGATAATTGCTTACAAGTTAAAATAACATACCTTTTGTAGAAAATGTTTATAGCATATATAGCTTCAATACCTAAGTTGAAGATTTACAATTACAGATTTAGACATGCTGGAATAAAAATTTTATCAGATCAGGCCTACTTGGTTTTTTAAAGATAAGTGTTTAAAGGAAATTTTCAAATCAAGTTTCAATATTCTAAACCAACAGTTTTCATTTCAACATATTTTTTTAAATTTTAAAGATTTTTAAAGGAAATTGGGCAGCACGCAATGCCTGTACAGGCCCTTTCCCTAATTAAACAGTAACTGGTTGGGTAAATTGCTATACCTTGGAGCAACAGTTCTTTAAATTTCTAAATATTGTCAAATTTGGATAAAATTCTAGATGTTATCAATTACATGGCAGATTTGTTGTTGTTTTGCCAGATGGAAATTATCAACTTGACCCATACCTGTCAAGTACAATATGCCAAATCTTGTTCATATGTATATTACTTTTGAAAACCATAATGATATTTTAACATTTCTTATTGAAAGCCGAAATCATTTCTCCACACAAGGGTGATCTTGATAGCAGTATTTTATGGTTGATTTCCTTTAATATCAATTTCTTTTTTTAAACCACTTCATGAAATGTTATAGCACTGAAATAAGTATAAACAAAATTTCATAGGTGGATGAAATAAATCACATTTCTACAGCATTGTTCTAACACCTTAAGCAAAAACTATCCAGGTCATGATCATCTTAAGCTCAAACTGTAAGTCTCCATTGTGAAATGCAGAGAAGAACACGCTCCATTTCTATATAAATCAATTACTAAACAGTTAATTGACCAATTTACAGTTATCAAGCCAATTTCAATGTCTTGACCTTGACATTCTTCCTTTCACACAATCTATTTTTGATGACAGGTATGCATATTGAACTCCAGTTAAGTTGAAAAGACCAACAGATGTTTAATATGTTATGGCAGTAGGGATCATAAATAGATTTAAAGCTGCTTTATAACTTAAATACAAGGCAAGGTATACCAGATTACTATGCATTAGGTAAAAACCTGAATTACATAAAGGTATAATTTGTATACCCCAGTTCTCATTAACAGGTATAGCATTGGAAAAGCTTAGGGATCAACAGGTGGATATTGGACGTCGTCCCATAATTCCCCTTTTAACAGCCACTTATTTACACACACAATTAATTTGTACCGACTGACAGGCTGACAGAACACAAATTCAACGACCAAAGGACAAACATAACACTGAATGGTATATACTTCCAAATAGGGACAAAGTATATGGTACACACCATTTACATGGCTTTTTATTACACAACTGAGCAGACATTTCACTTTCTGTGCCGTTATTCAAAATGTAAATGCCCATGAAAAAAAAACATTTTGAACTTAAATTTTCATTAAGTACATACTTGAATCATATGTATTGAAATAAATCCCAACTGTAATGCTTATTTGAAAGACAAAAAGCGCTGAAATTTTTTGTAATTCTACCATCATACAGAACTATTATGTTAAAATACAATCATCTTTGTGCCATGACAGTGTTGATATGAGGATTTTATTGATGTCACAAGATCTGAAATTGCATGTTTTAATACTAAACAGAATCTCTAAATATTCACCCATGAAGATTTCCATGACCAGTTTGAAATCAACAACATTTTAATACAAATATGAAAGTCAATACCTGTTGGCAATACCGGTGTTGGTTTAGGAGATAAATTAGTGGTACAGATTGGTCGGTTTGTGTGTATATAGGCCTATGTACACCTCGTATCATGTAATATCAGCCGGATTCTATATCTAACCTTTTATTCAATATCATAAGACTCACTATTATACCCCAAGGTGTGAAGCCATATATGATAACATACAATACCTTATAGGGTAATTGAAGTTTTCTTACCCAATTTTACAATGTGTAGATAAGATTCTATCGAACACAGTCTGGACTCATTCTGTTTTTGGTGTATAGTACCACAATGATATTTAGGTAAAAAGGATTTCATGGGGAGGGTTAATGCTGTGGTATACATATATTTTCAGACATGTACACTATCCAGCTGTACATTACATATATTGACTTGTAAACAGAATTGTCACACTTCAATTTTGTAATGTTTCCCTTTGTTTATTTCATATTTTTTTAAAATTTCACACCAACATCAAATTTCTGCTGAAGAGGCAGTTCGGGCTTAAATAAAATTGGCATGTAGCATACATTGATTTTTCTTTTGTATTTCTGAAGGATCTTTCTATGGTGTATTGGCACAGCAGATAGGTGTCAAGAAGAGATGTTTGTTGATGGTTGTGCGTACAGGGATGCAAAAGTCGATGGACTGACAGTGTTCTCTGTGTAAGTACTAGCTTACTATGCTATAAATCTTTATTGATTCGTCTATGGAGCAACTACAACTAAACAAGAAAGATATGAACTTCTGGTGAGAAAAACTATCGATTAGTACAGTATAGGTAGTAGCAGACTTATATTTAGCTCCTGTTTCAACAAACTTTCGTAATTATCAGCACTATACCTTTGATCCAATATACAACTAGAAAAGAAAACTATGAAATGACAATTCATTACACTCAATCTAAATAGCATTGACAAATTTTCTTTTCAGAAGCTTAAATACGACCTTCTAGTTTAGATTCCAATACTAATTCATTCTCAATGGTTGACACAAATTTCAGTACTACTTTGGATCAGTCTCAAATAAAATTTCTAAGCTGGAAAATAAAGTATCATGTTTATATAGTTGTGAAAGTTATGGCATTGCTTTAATATTTGGAACCCATAATAGTTTACTTTTTAGGGAGCCAACATGCAGACAAATGTAAACTCAGGGGTGGAATTACTGTATGGTAGGTTTTATTTGTGGGGGTGATATTTTCACTATTTCGTTGTATATTAACATGATCACAAAAATTTAATCAGTAAAATAATGACACACATTCTAGATTTCAAATCCAGATTGCGATATTTTACTTCACTGAAATATAATTTGATTGCTTTAAAAGCAAACACAAAAGTTTCACCTTTGAAAACAACCAGCTATATGGTATTAAAAGGCAATTTCGGAACACTTATTGACTTTTCTAGTGAATTGAGACAGCTTTAAGACTTAATGTATTGAATATTTACAGTGTAGTGTATGTTTAGATCTATGTCGCCATAACCTACTAGCATAATCACCAAATTGTAATGTGTCTACATCATAATATAGTTTACCAATTGCTTTTTAAAACATGCAAGTAAATTTACCTATATAAATTTCAGATTAGAGTGACAGTGGATGGCTCTGAATAAATTATGATTTCTTCCAAATAAAAAAAAAATCCTCTATTTCACAGTTACATTTATTATTCTGAGTTTATAGCCTTTTTCTCTCTACAGAGGTCTGGTAGTACATACATGTATGGATCACAGACCACACAAAGTGACAGATCAGACTGTCGATAGTAGAGACTTGCATAAAATATTGAACACTATGGTTATGGAGTCAGTAAACAGATTCGTCTGTTTGGAAATCTATGAATCAGCACTACTGCATTCTCCTTATCTCCGACTCGCCCTGTCTTCTGTATCAGGGCCATAATCTTCACTAGATACCTAGCTTCTTTCCTTTTTCAAAACCCTTTCTGCTTTCATTTTGGAATGTTCTATTTAAAATGTAAGGTCAATGATGCTATCAAAAACTTTCCTTGATATTAAGCTAGCCTCATAAAGATATCCATCATACAACGAGTCCAATAACTGCTTTTCAAACCTGCTGATATACTGCTATGCTAAAATAGATGGAAGACTTTCTCAATCACCTGCATCAGATTTGGAATGAGGTGGTGTGGTGTGAAAGCATCAGGTTGAAGACACCTTTCACCAGTATCATAAACTATAAGCCAGAGAAGTACAGCTGGCAGATGATGGAGTTTCAATGAAGAAAACAGTGATATACAATGGCCCAAATACAAAATATATATAACATGCTCATACATTCAAATGCTGATAGACTGTGTAAATTTTAATTGGCAAACAAAGTATGAAACACTTTCCTTTTTTTTTAAAGAAAGTGAAAATACTCCACCATAAAAGATATATGATTGGAACAACTTACAACTTTATACACAAACATAGTACACATATGTGAACCAGGTACATTAACAGATAATTACACATGTATATAAAGCTGTGAGGACAGCCAGTCAGGATCCCAGTGAAAATCAGAAACAACCTCACTTCCTTCCTGACTGCAGGCAGGGCCAGATAAGGGAAACAATCATACTACAACATCCAAGTCTGGTTAGCATGTTTGCTATGGTTTCCAAACAGCAATAAGATTGCTATGGTAACCATAGCATGGCTTGAGCATTTACCATGGTTACCACAAAGTAATCTGATTTTCATGGTTACCATACTGCAATCACATTTCTATGGTTACCATAGCATAACTGGGGTGTTTCCCATGGTTACTAAACTGTAACCTGGTTTATGTGGTTACCAGTACACCAATAAGCTTTCTATTTAGTTAACAATTTTTACATTCGACTAAATACTGTTTTCTTAAGTCACAAGTTTCTTTGAATCTAATTTCAGATGTATTTATATATCAAAATAACAAATGTAGTGAAAGAAGTTCAGAATACCTAACAGACCGAAATCCTTAGTACATGCAGACATCTTATCTCCAAACTCTTTTCCAAACTATTTTGTACTACTTGATTGCAATTAATTGGAAGTAGGAACAACAAAGTTCCCGTATAGTGTCAAACTGTTCAACATAGAAAAAACTGCAGAAAGATAGTAGACTAACAAGGCAGGGGAAATTGTGTGCTGATTAGCATATGACATCTGGAGAGTGATGTGTAAAACCTATAAACAGCAGCAGCAGTATCTCTGGGCAGATCACAATCCCAGTAAGACAGGTCCTGATTGCCACCTCCATATCAGCTATTATTGAATATCAGTTGGTGGGTGGTATAACTCGCTATTCCTTTTAGGGCATATATGGTCATATGTCTTCAGATAGTATATTTAACGCTTAACCAGTTTTTTTTTCAGAATTTTCTGAGTAATGCCTACGTGTATAACAAGGGCAGTAACTCTGCTAAACAAACCCAAGGAAATCCTTATCAATATAACATTTAAGGCTAAATGATTAGAAATAGGTCCTACCACATTTTTATGACCAACATAATTTATAATTAATTTTATCAACAAAAAACATTCTTAAATATATCAAAAGTTGTTAAAAAAAATCCTGATTGACAGATGAGCATTAGTTTCTGAAAGAATCCTCTGTGTGTAAGAACAACAACATTATGGGCTTTATCATTAAGCAGCTGATGCCAATGGTACTGCAATAGCTCTTTTACACAAAGTGCAGGATAGCAAAAAATAAAATGGAAAATTAGGAGGAGCTAGACTGATAGACATTCACATTTCAGTCAACTCTCAGAAACTTGAAAACAAAATAAATCAATGACAGTTCCAATTGATAAATATGCAGCTGCATATCCAATAAAAAGGAAATTGCGAAACTTTCTTAATCTTAAAACAGAATAATGTGAGGTAAACAATTACAGTCTTTTACAGTTAATCAGGTAAACAATTACAGTCTTTTACAATTAAACAAACACCAGCAACACTTAAGTAACAGAAGAACTTACTACTTGAATTAAATATATAATACCTTATTGCATTACAAGTTAACTAAACTTCTATGTATCTAGAGTTCCTCTCCATGCTAGAGATATATACATTATCACACAATTTAACCCCAGTGACCCCAGCTAACCTGGTACTCCCTAACAATAGACTAACAAGACAGGAATAAGGATAACAAACTCTGATAGCGTAGCTTCCAAAGATTACAACTGCAATACCAGATACAGAAATGCTGAAGACTTGAACACAGTGAAGATTTTGCCCTTTCAACAGTTCTTGAATACAGACTCTATTATGTAATGGGTTTGCACTTTTCCTTGTCAGTGCCATCTATCTTGGCTCCCAACATTTCGTTGGAGATCGAGAAGTTCATTCATGAAGTAGAAGGAAACAGACAGTAAATTATTTTTTTTAACAAGCCTGTGACTTTAAATGGCTTCCTCTTCAAGTTGTGGTGCCAAACCAAGATTAATCAATAATAAATTGCCTAAGGTGTGACCATATCACGTTTACCCCTACAACTCAAACTTCAAAAACCAACAATCTTTTGTCTGTGGGAGATATTACAACAGTACTAAGTTGCTGGTAGAGGAGTTTCCCTTCTTCACTTTTTGATAAAAACATGATCCCTGTATCTAAGGAACTAGACCAGAGGGTCAGAAAGTGATTCAGCAGTATCAAAACTTGTACCAATATTATAAAAACCAACCTATTCTCCAAATCGGAGTGGGGGCAACAAAAACACTTGACTCAAAGTCAGATAAAGCAGGGCAATGTAATTGCTTCTTTTGTTTAGTTTGTTTTGTTATTTTCACTTAACATCCTATTAACAGCGGGGTCATTGAAGGATGTGCCAGGTTTAGGTGGATGGAAGAAAGCAAGAGTTTCTTTTTTATGAAATCCACCGAACCCTGTGGCCAGAACCTGGGGACTGTCCCAAGCAGGCTTCGAACCTGCAACGCAGAGGTGGACGGCTAGCTATAAAGACAGAAGCCTTAAACACTCTGCCATCGCAGTCCTAGCATCTTTTGGTAACTCTACTGAACAGTAACAGGCATGGATGGGCTTATTACAAAGCAATGATTTATTGCAGCGTAAATAAGGTATCATGTGACATACCAAATAAAGGGCACAGATAATTGGCAAAAATAACATTTCCTGATCAACTACGATTTCAATCAAAATAATTTTCTAACAAATGAGGATAACAGTTACCTTGTGGAACTAGAATTTAACAAAAATAGTAGGTTAAGATGTGATCTAAGGAGATACTACATTTTCAGGAGCAATAAATTACATATGGGTGGACCTTATTATTTGGACTTGTATACAGAAGGATCTCAGATTTTCAGAAATGTTTACAAATCTGGATATTGAAAGTTTTAGAAGCAATTCATAACATATGTATCTTGACATTTTCAAATTTACAAAGTTGGGCAGAACTTGCAATTCTTCCAAGGTTTGTAGGTAAAAAGAGATATTATGAATGCTTATGAATGTCAAAGAAGATCTTGTAAATGTTTGTTTATCACTATGAATGTCGTTTGGTACAGATAAGTCAGATAGCTCTGACTCCACAAATCTGTGTGTGTGATCAGTTAGGTATAGCAGGAAAGCCATAACGTATCATCATATATACTACTATGATAATATCTGTTTTTTATCACATGGGTTTTTTGGATTTTTTTTTTTTCCCTCCGAAAGAAAACTTCTCGAGTTATCTGTTTTAGAGTCTGAAATGATATTAGATACCCAAGTTTACCTAATGTGAAAAGTTAAAGTTGATTTTAAATTTGCACCATTACAATTATATGGTGTCATAAAATGGAAGTAAAGGAGGGAGCAGGGGTCAGATTATGATTGAGTGGGGAGTGGGAGTAGGGAGTGGGAGCAGGGGGTGGGAGTGGGGTCAGGTGGAGTTGGAATGACATATCCATGCATGTTTTCACTTCTCAACTCTAAATGCCCAAAAAGGACATTTATTTTCAACCAAAACTTCATAGAGAGTAAAGTTACGTGACAATAAGTGCTTTATATAAAAGACTTTTACATTAACATATTATTTGAAACCATTAAGGCGTCGCGTATGTTTCGCTGGTTCATTGTGACCAGAGGCATTGAGTGTTGATTGATTGGAGGTCTATACAGGTAAATGACCAGCCAGTACATTGACATATATACATTGTCTTTCACACGTTTGACATAGGTACATTGTCTCTCACACATTACTTATAGGTATGATCTCAACGGGGTTTTTTCACAACCTGTCTACATACACAACTAACAAATAAACTACCATAAATTCTATTTTCCTTTTTCTAAAGCACCAAAGTTTACCAGGACTTCAGAAACTAAGTCACTTTCAAAATCACAATTTATTTATGAAGACATTAAATCTATATTTAATAATAATTTATCATGTATGTATACAATAAACATTTGATGTGATTTGACCTTTCTGAAACACTTTGCACACGCATGTATTCAAGGCTCTCACAATATACATGATAAACAAGAAAAGATCTGTAACAGTCAAAAAGACAAAAAAAGGAGAGAAAAAATCTCTATCGTCACCCTCTTATTACTAGATATGAAATCATCTAGTCCTTCAGATCTTACGTACATAAAATACCTACATCCCCTGGGAATTTGTCACGTAATCTATATCACATATCCAATATCATTTTCTCGGGCAATTATTACACATCTTTTCACATCACATGAAATATGAAACGTATACCCAAGACCATATATCAAGATGAATGAAAAAGTGGATTTTTTTTTTTACGAGAAAAATTGTAAATTCAAAGGTGAAATTCTTTTGACATAGAATCGTAAGATCGCAAATTTTTTTTATGGACTAATATGCTTAAAGATGTTTATGGCTGAAAATGACTTTTAAATATATATGACTTTGTTGTTCGAATAAAGACCATAAATCTTTTTCAGATAAAATTAAGAAAATATGAAATCATAGTTTCCCATGTACATGGTTAATATTTCTTTGTTGTTTGTTTGGAAAGAATGCCAAAAGTATTTTAAGAAAATCCAAGAGATCAGAAAGAGATTATTATCTATGATTGTTAAGCGTCTTATTACTATCCATCATGATCACAATTTTCCCTGTGCCTTAACATGTTTGTATTAATATCAGTTACAGCTCCAGACTAGGTAATGCAGATGGATATAGAGGCAAGATTATCACTCCCGATTTATTTGTTCTCACTTGTACAATCTCCTGAATTCTAATTATGTGATTTCCTATCTAATTAATACAATTATCTGTGTAGAATTGAAATCCTCCTCACCATTTATCAAACTTGGCATGCATGTACAATTACTTCTAATCACCACTTTAATCATCCTTCAGCTTTGTTAGATTATGAAGTCATCAATGCTCATGTTAAGTAATTTTTGGAGAATTTCTTGAGGCAAGACCAGAAAACAATTCCAAAATTTTTATGAGTCTCAACACAAAGAGCCAGAGTGGGGTCTCAAAATTTGAGCGAGTCACACAGGAAAACATGAAAACCACCACAAGTTATCATTGGTATAATTCCATTGGTAATGTAAGGTAAACATCACAAACAGAACTTCCACCAGCTTGTTAAACTCAACTCCAACTCTACCTTCCCAAGTTAAATAAATCAGTTTCATTTAAACTGCCATCTACAAGATTTGTGTATCAAGTGTGCCAAAACCCTGCCAGAAAAGAAACTTTTGAACTATCTTGCAACTCCTTGAGGAAACTTATTTTAATTATAAGGGCATCACATCCTCCATCATTTCCTGTTTAATTACAAACTCTTCAACAGGATCTTTTCCTCAAGGAGTTGCTGATGAATGGGCTGTGTAACTGTGCCTAAAATAGACCAGCTACTGACCAAACTGTATCATATACCTGAGTGTTTACCTGGGGAGAGCTCGGGAGGGGGAAGGAAACATCTCGTTAGGATCTATAATGGCAACACCAGGCTGCAGCATCTCAAACCAAACTCTTGCAGCCTACAGTCAACTCTTGTAGAAGCCCTGTAGTTTGGCTCAGTGATAAGCTGTCAATTCTTGCACGATAGATGTATTTACATTCAGGTACATAATCAGTGGTACCAACACTGTCAACACCACTATTTTTTACCATTTCCATCAACTGTCCAGCCACCCATGTTTGAAAGCGTTAATATAAACACTGGTCACCCTTTGACTCCTTAAATTTCTTTCCCTTATATCTTGTTTTACTATTCTGAGTAATTCTCCTTTGATACCAAAACCTCCTTGTCGTTCTCACTTTCTCCTCACATTTCTTTCTCATTTACATTTGTTTTCAGTCAACACTGTTAACTGACAAACGTTACAGTGACAGAGACAACATCAAATGTCAAAACCACTTCTGACCAAGATCATCCGATCCTTCCTTCCGTTCTCAGTTATCTTGTCAATGTCACTTCATTATGCTTTGGATCAGGAAGTCCTTAAATCAATGTAGAAGCCATTAGATTTACATGCAGGTCTTTGCTCAGTTTCATTAAAAGACTTTAGTACACAGGTCAACACCAACTCTTCATCACTGACAAACAGTTTTATGACTTTATGACTTTATTCCTTGAGGTTATAATTAGTTCTATGAGATAAAGGATTTTGGGGGTTTTTTGGGGTTTTTTTGCCAAGATTATATCTAAGAAGCAGCAAATATCAAATACAGCAATTTTGAAAACTTCTGTTCTGTCTTAATCTGACTACATCATACAGTAATCTGTTCTTATCTAAATATACAACTAATTACACGAAATTAAACAGTACATGCTGAAATGTACCATTACTTCCTAACAGGAATAATTTGTTACTGTCTCAATCTCCTTCACATATCTCTGTCAAAATTTAAACAAGGAGATAACAGTTATCATGAATTTTGAGCTCTCAGGTGAAATAAACAATGCCACGATTATGGTAATGGTTTATCATGATAGGCACCACTCGAAGTCATGTAGTGGATTTTTTTGTTGCATAACGTTGTATTTCACCAAAGCAATAAATTAATCAAATTAATCAACTCGATAAAATGCACTGTAACTAGAGTACTTTCCTCTTATATAATTCATGAATTATGCCTGAATGCTATATTCACAAATTCCAGGAATTAATGACTGCCAAAGTACCATTTCCTTAATGAAAATCAGCATCAAGGGAATTAACATTCACTGAAAAATTATTCTGTCATTAATAACTTGGAAACTTTTCATCATCTTGGGAGACTGTTAGATTGTCTGACTTCGCTGAAGCAGTTTTGTGGCAGGACAGTCAACATTCCTATCAGCATCTAGATAGTAATATATCTAATAAGTCTCAATTACGCTCAAAACAATATATTCAGCTCCAAAGTAATGACTGATCATTTTTTTTGCCAACCTTAAAGAAGGAATTTGCTCCATGAAACAGAATTCTTTCTACACCAAAACGCCAAATTAGATTTATAAACATATGTTTCTATGCCAAACGCCCAGCTGTAATATAATGATAACATATTGTAAGATGATCTATGTTGATCATGACACTGATTTATTTCATCGTGACTTAATTGTGCTGTTTTTTATTGTGATGTCATCCAGCTTATCCACAGATGAATGTAGCATGGAAAAGTCAGAGTGGACAGAGATGCCTATCTAAAGGATGAAGATGGAAAGAAAGTAAATTTAAAAGCCACAATACAAAATATGTCAGCAGACATTTTGTCTATGTTTGAATCATAAAAAGATAAAATGTTCTAACAACACAAGGAGTTAATATCAAGAACTGACAGGTAGTACTTTTAATCATTGTAACATAATTAGAAATCATACAAGTTAAAAGTGCTTCTTTCTTTTTCACAAGGGTAATAAACTTTCACTCAACGAAATCAAGATGTAAATCGTTTCAGTTCACTTTTCTCCACTGAATTTTGTTTACAACTTTACTCAAAATGCTGGTTACATCCATTAGAAAAAAATCATTATAATTTCAACTTACAATTGCATTCCATAAAGATTTGTACTTTTACCAAACAAACACTAATGTACACACAGCCTGTAAATGCAACACCTGCCTGCATCTCTTAAACTATCTACCTTATGATCAAGTAGCAACTAACACATTTTATCTCAATAGTACAGATCTAGAATAGCTTCCGACATTGGTTACAGCAATTATTGATAACTTTCATTTAGTTCAAATTCTTCACCTAAGATATAGTGATTAATTATCATCTTCACCATGGTTACAGCAATTATTGATAACTTTCATTTAGTTCAAATTCTTCACCTAAGATATAGTGATTAATTATCATCGTCACCATGGTTACAGTGATAACTTATTATCTTCACCATAGTTACAGTGATAACTTATTATCTTCACCATGGTTACAGTGATAATTTATAACCTTCACCATGGTTACAGTGATAACTTAATATCTTCACCATGGTTACAGTGATAACCTATTATCTTCACCATGGTTACAATGATAACCTATTATCTTAACCACGGTTACAGTGATAATTTATAACCTTCACCATGCAATAAGTCACACTCTTCACAACGGTCATAACAATTACTGATTCTCTTCACCATGGTTACAGTAATTAGTTATTCTTCACAATGGTTAAAGCAACAACTTGTACTCTTTCACCATAGTTACGGCTATATGTCAAAATTCTCATCATAGAAGCAACAATTTTAATTCTTTATTAAAGTGACCCCAACAGACACGTCCATATTTCCACATCCCAGTTACAACCATGAGTCATACTGTATGAGTTATCAAATAATCCATTCAAACCTTTCATTAAAGCAAAAAAACAGGAGTTGTCCACATCTTTTTACAACAATGTTACCTTCTCATTTCCAGTCCTTATTGTAACAATGAACCTCTATATATAGCTATATCAGAGACTATTATCAGTTTATATGTTCTAACTAGATGTTATAGTATCTAATACCTACTGGGTATTGTGTCATCATAGGTTTATGACTAATGATTACCCACTATTCTAATGATCCTGCTGATCAGCTATAATAAACACAAAGCCATCCATCATCCTATAAGGTTATAAATGTGTTACAACAATTAAATAATGTTCTCCAAGTGCTGCATCATTGAAAACACCAGAAATAAAACCTGATGATTTTCTCTGACACTGAACAGCCTCTCATGCATATGAATTACAGACACATAATCAAGCTTGTTTCTAATGAAGTGTTTGTGCCAACATAACCATTCAAACAATGACATGCTTTTTTTTTTCTTCGCCTGAGTAGTAGCCTGTCGGAGTACAACATGATAATGGAAGTGAATGTTCACTGACCAGAATTGATTCACTCCATATCAATTCAGGATAATTTACACAATGTTCTTGTATAAACTGCAACTCAGCATTCTTGGGAAATTAATATACCTGAAAAAATATACACAGGCTGATTGTGGATATATTTATGGTTCT
Organism: Ylistrum balloti; assembly: GCF_031769215.1. Taxonomy (NCBI): domain Eukaryota; kingdom Metazoa; phylum Mollusca; class Bivalvia; order Pectinida; family Pectinidae; genus Ylistrum; species Ylistrum balloti. The sequence continues at coordinate 376,739 of NW_026782128.1, read as the reverse complement.
GAGATGAAGGAATGCCAAGTTTGGACAAAAGATGATATTGAGCTTGGCTGTGAGCTGAAGGTTGACATCTATGTATAGTCACAACCACTGTCTACCCGGCACCATCAAATGTAACAGTAGACTCCAGGTCAGTTGTATCGGTCATTGGAACTCAGTTTTTGGCAACTTTATATTGGGGATGCATTGAGCCTGATACAATAAATGTCTCGGAGTACCAGTCATGGTCTGGTGTTTGGACAGCAATCAATTCAATCAAAAGTGGATGATTTTTTTTCTATGTTCAATCAAGAATGGGTCAAATTGTCAAAGTTTTGTATGCTGAAAGCAATTACAAAATTTGTCAATCTTTTATTTTTCCAATTTCAAAAAGTTTGGCAGTAAGTCTTTGCCACTGGGCTTATTTCAGGATAAATACAGTCTTAAGTTCTTTTTACATTTTTCATTTGTTTTCTAATATCTGAGATATTAGTAATATTTCTACAAGGCTACATCAGAGTGCAAAATACTCTTCTGATATTCATTTCAAAACAAAAATTAACACAATCATATTAACATAATTCTCCTGTTGTATGATAACTCTTAATACAGAATCTAAATTTACATAAATATGTAGCAATCTAAAGAATTTACGCATTATCCAATAGGTGTGACCACATCAAATTTGACATAAAGAGTCAAATTCAAGAAAATTTCAACTGATAGTAGCAACATGGTTTTATAACATTAAATAGTAGGGAGAAATCAGGGTGTGAAGAGCACCTGTCCAATACACCAGAGGTCAAGAATGGTAGGTTCAGGAAGTCATAATGGTAAAAGGTTATTTACAGTAACACAACACATCAGAGGTCAAGAATGGTAGGTTCAGGAAGTCATAATGGTAAAAGGTTATTTACAGTAACACAGCACATCAGAGGTTTTGTTGACAGGATTACAAGAGAAGGTCAAGGTCTTTTTGAAAACTAAACAAAAGGTCAGGGTCATGTTGACGGGGACACAACAGATAGTCAAGGTCTTTTGACAAAAACATGATAGAAGAACTGGTTTTTTCACAAGTAAACAACAGAATGTCAAGTTTTTATTGATAGGAATAAAAGTGAAGGTCAAGGTTTTCTTCACAAGACACTAAAAATCAACCTGTTGGCAGTAACACAGCAGGTCAAGGTCGGACTTACAGGATCACAACAGAAGATCAAGGTCTTCATATCATGAACAATACTGAAGGCCAAGATGCTTTCTACTGAAACACAACGGGTGGTCTAAATGGTTTATTTGTATGACTATCAATGTCAAGGTATGTCTGAAAGAATTGTAATTATATGTAAGGAAAAGTCACGAATGTATACTAACTATTCTTAATTATATTGGGTAAACATGCCAGGTACACAAACCAGAACATACATCAGCTGAAATCAGAAACCATCTCTATTGCCAAGAAGACCCTGAAGAAAGGTGGCATACCAAATCTCGTTTACAAGGGAGTCATGACATTAAACTTAGGTATTTATCTACTTCAATAGCATGTCATAGGTGTGTCTAGATGTACATATAGTAAATGTATACAGGGTTATGATCTATGTGCACAGCAGTCCAGGAGAGAATACCAAATTACCATCAGCAGTATCTATGCTAGTAACTCCCTAATCTCTCTCCACAGGTACAATACTGGATAACTCTGGGAGTTCCTGCTCAGGTGAATACCCTGAGTGCTCTGTCTACACTGAATAGATTTATTAACTTTTGCTAGACTTTCATTCTTAACTTTTCAACTGAACATAAGTATCAGAACAGGATTGCCCTATTCATTAGCAATGAGTTAAGAAACTTTTGGAACACACTAGAGAAAGATATCTAATTACAGTGCTTATATCAGCTTTTGATATATGTACACACACCTGGAAATATTGCTTCAAAATGTAATGCATTTCTGTATTTCATTTCTTTGTCTGGTAGTCTAAGGTATACCCAGATGGTTTCCTACACATGTTACACCAGCCCAACAACACGTACACATAACCTAGCCTGTAGCTAATTAATTAATGAACAATCACTCACCTCAAACCACTGCCACAAGTAACTTTACATTACAAAATAATCCAGGCCAGGCCATCTTCTATAAATAGACAAGGACATACATCTGCTCTACACAGAATGTTGAGCAAATTTGGGTACTTATCAAAACATTGTGCAAACCAGAAACATTGTATTAAGAGTCACTTTTGTGAATTTTTTCCCCCTTTTTACAAAGAATTTTGCAGTTCATCTTCAGAATTCTCTGCTTAGCCTGAGTCAATAGTAATCATGCTGACCCAGAACTCCAATGTTTAATATCAACACACGTATCCACTGAGCAAATAATTTGAGAGTAAATTTTTGACTGCAGCTTTTGTCAAATATTGTTAATGCTGATGATGCTTGCAACTGTATGATTCATTTTTGTCATTTACAAGAAATAAAACTCCCTTTCTGGTACAAATAACAAGAAAACTAACAAAGCTTTCCTGACTATCTAGGTCACTTTCCATATGGTTTTGACCTATTGTTGAAAAACCCTAATAAGATAGCCCAATATCCTTCTTTAGATCTGCCCACACTGCATGCCAAACTCACTTAATTCTCAACTCCTAAAAGTAACAGTCCATCAGAGTGAAACTGCAGATCAAAGAACCTTCAAAATAGTAAAAACCTATAAAGACTACAAGAAGCTTTCGTCCCAAGACAGGGACAATAAATATTTTCCTAAAATAACTGTTACATGTGGAATAGTTCCAAGGGAAAAAACTCCAGCAATGCATTTAAATGTCGACATCATGCACAACTTTGCAACTGGAATTAGTTTTTAACCTCTGTAATTCAACATACTTGTAATGCAATAAAGACACTAGAAGCACCTGACACAGATGTTTGACTAGCAAACAAGACAACATACAATACATGGAGCTTTAAAATTTTCAACTTTCCACACTCACAGGTTTTCCTTGATAATGTACCATAATAAAATTAACCAAACTTTCAACATTTCAGACTCTAGATCAATAAATATAATTTCTTCCACACAATATTTTTGTTACCATTCTGTATCTATCAAAATGCTAAGATTCTCTAAGAGCAATTGGTAATGTCTTAAACCAGTTAGGTAAGTCTGTAAAAACAAATTAATTATAGAGAGCAAGTAATTACTATATAACAGTTATTGCTACCACTTCAGTTCTACTGTCAAGATCTTGGTAAGGTCAAATCAAGGTCATGAAAGTGCGCTTTAATGCAACAATATTGTGTAGTTTCCTTGTCCTGCATTACATAGAATTCCACCAAACAGAAGATTAAATGTCATAACTGCTTAATTGTTTAATAAGGAAAGACACTTGTCTGACATTTGCTGTCTGACAGATATTACACAGACACCTTGTATTATCAGTATACTACACACCTAATCTGTAGTTTATGCTGGGCTGATCTCATACACTAATAACAAAACCATGAACAAAATTGAAAAACACCTTTGGCATTATATTGTTTATTGGGTTACACCTGTATTGTAAACAAAAGTGAAGAAAACAATCTCCCCAAGCTATTGTAAGTACACAAACCATAAACACCCTACAGGATAAAACCAACAGTCTGTTGTTGATCATAAATCACTGTAATCAGTCCTATTAAGTTTTGGTTACAGAACTTGTCCTCCCTAAATGTCACTAGTTGGACTCACTTATCAGCAGGATGGTCCAGTCTACAAGGATACAACAGGTGTGGTAGATACACCAAACTTTTGTTTCTGAATATAATAAAAAGATGTCCTCACATTTTTTATTTGGATCAACAGTTTACATTAACAGCTGTAATAACTTGGTTAAGACTGATAAGTGAAATCCACTGGCTCCCATATTGTACCTGTTTCCTGATTAGTACACCCCTTGTTCTACCATATTAAACAGTAGATATGCATTCCACCAACCATACTTTCCTAGTATATACATGACCTAAAAGAAGTCCCTTTCTTGCTGACCACATTATATCAAATCTACCAGTATGTACAAGCTCCATAACAAGCCCACCTTTAACTAACTAGATTAACCAAACATGTATGTACAAACTTCATAACAAGCATACCTATAACTAACCAGATAAACGAAACATATGTACAAGCTGCATAACAAGCCCACCTCTAACTAACCAGATTAACCAAATGTATGTATAAGCTCCATAACAAGCCCACCTCTAACTAACCAGATTAACCAAATGTATGTACAAGCTGCATAACAAGCCCACCTCTAACTAACCAGATTAACCAAATGTATGTACAAGCTCCATAACAAGCCTAACAAGCCCACCTCTAACTAACCAGATTAACCAAATGTATGTACAATCTCCATAACAAGCCCACCTCTAACTAACCAGATTAACCAAATGTATGTACAAGCTCCATAACAAGCCCACCTCTAACTAACCAGATTAACCAAATGTATGTACAAGCTCCATAACAAGCCCACCTCTAACTAACCAGATTAACCAAATGTATGTACAAGCTCCATAACAAGCCCACCTCTAACTAACCAGATTAACCAAATGTATGTACAAGCTCCATAACAAGCCCACCTCTAACTAACTGGCTTAAATTAAAGATATGTACAAACCTCATAACAAGCCCACCTCTAACTAACCAGATTAACCAAATGTATGTACAAACCTCATAACAAGCCCACCTCTAACTAACCAGATTAACCAAATGTATGTACAAGCTCCATAACAAGCCCACCTCTAACTAACCAGATTAACCAAATGTATGTACAAACCTCATAACAAGCCCACCTCTAACTAACCAGATTAACCAAATGTATGTACAAGCTCCATAACAAGCCCACCTCTAACTAACCAGATTAACCAAATGTATGTACAAGCTCCATAACAAGCCCACCTCTAACTAACCAGATAAACCAAATGTATGTACAAGCTCCATAATTAAGTCATCCCTTTTTGTTTCATTCTGGGTTAATAAATAAACGTCCAGGAACGCTACTTGAGTTTACCCGATGACTTTCATTGATATTGTTGCTAACTGTGGTTGACTTAGGGTCAACTGTCCTGTCCTATCAACCAACATAGTGACATATTAACTGCTGTTGCTAACTTGGGTTGACTTAGGGTCAACTGTCCTGTCAATTCACATAGTGACAGAGTGACTGCTGCTGCTCACTTGGGTTGACTTAGGGTCAACTCTCCTGACCTATCAACTCCTGAAATACTGCACAATTATTGCTGACAGAACATTTTTCACAAGGCTGCATTTCATTCACAATGAAAACCTCAGACATATCCAGTTTAGGTGTGGAATCAAGATGACCATGAATTACTTATCTAATACATGGAAACCATCATAAGATGAGGTTAAATATACCTATAGAATAACTTGAATATAGCATCCGACATATTACATATTCTGAATGATTGGAGAAGATCTGGCTTGTCAACAGATATTAATTTGATTTCTCATTATGCGTTTGTAAAGTAGATGTTTTTTATCTGTCTGTATATTGTGAAGAGTCCATGCTAAGTTTTCAATAACTACTTCTTTCCAATGTTTCAATACACTTAGCTATAAAACCCTAAGCCTTGGTCAAGACTGCACCTGTACAACCAATAAACATACTATCATCTTCCACACCACATAACAATGATGTATGGATCATTATTTCACCAAATATATTGCCCACAGGACTCTTCACCATTGTTTTCTGGATGGGTGACTGATTGAATGTCAACACAGGATACCAGCTGACTCTGCTAGTGTATTGGGAAGTGTGAAGCATTACACAAGGTGTCCTAGGGCTGTCTTTGTGTGTGGTCACTACCAGTACTTACTGACCAAAGACAAATGACCAAGGATGACCATGCAAAACCACAGAAGTCGTCATTAATATTAATTAGACCCTACATTCATCCATCAGTTCTGACTGACAATATTAAGTGGATATCTGATTATGTCAAGACATAACATCACCTACATTTACAGGCACCAAGAAGAAGACTGCCTTTTGGTTAAAAAGTTTTTTACTTAATTATCTACATCCATGTTACTCAGACAACACACACTGTGAACCAGGAAGTCAATAAATCCATAACATATCAGTATTCTACCACTAAATAAACAATATCTTTCTATCCAATAATAAAATGATATTATGTCACACTAGAGAAGATTGGCATATCTGTATTGTAAGATGCAACTTAGTATGGACAGAACTGAACCTTCCTCATCTACTTTCAGTTTTTTTGCATTTGTGTTCTAATATTGCCTGATCATCAAGACTCATATTTCTCCTTGCATTCCTTCAAAAGAATCTTAATCTTTTGCAAGATTACTTCCTAATTATGCTGGTATCCATTTGTAATGATAAACTGCAAATTGCCTTCACGCAAAATATCACAATGAGTAGCATCAAGGTTTAAACTGGAAGGCAAAAACATGACCAATATGATAAAGTGCCTTCTTCGAAATCCTCATAATTTAGATTTCTGAAGAAAAAATTAAAACATAACAGAAAATCATTCACAAATGCAATTTACAAAATTCTAAGTCTACTGTACATGTGTATGAAAAGCTTGGTTCATATTGGCTTTACCATGCAGGTTTTAATCGGACCCCATTGTCCCATGAAAAGCCCTCTATCACTGTCTTTCTGTTAAAACATTTGGGATGTTATATGATAGACAAAAGCCAGAAAGACCATAACAAAGAAATAAACGATACAGATAGGTGCAATCAAATAGGACCCATCATAGAATGTTATCACTCATTAAGTACCATTGTCTTAACACAGATCTGGAAACTGCACATAAACGGTAAACAGTTGTCAACAGCTGTGGCCAATGACTACACACACAGTAGTACACCAAGTAACACCCAAAGGAGGTGAGCTTGGTGCTAATCATGGCCCATCAACTACCATTAAAACCCAAGGACTACCTCAGTGTCAAGGTCTGTCAATCATTACTAACACTTGCATTCAAAATTGCTGAATGCAGCAAAATCAATCAAAATTAACACTTCACAGTGAATCACAAAAGAAAAATAATTATGTAAGCATGTTTACCTACTATGTGCAGCTACAAAGTATTGACAAGATGAGCAAACATTTTCGTCAACATATGATTTGTTAACAAAGCCCTAGGGCACAGACAGAATGTGTGCATGCACAGGTTAACAACTAGATGAATGAAGATTTCCTTACAGTCCTATCTACTGGATTCGTATTTTTGTTTGTGATTGTGAAATGACCCCAAGCCCACTTCATACAACATTTGGTGTATAATGCTTTGTTAATCATTCAAGTTATGTAACCTATGATGTCACTAGCTCGTAAATTTCTTCTGACAGTGTCAGGTTGTATGCATCTGATGAATTCAAATCTCTCTGGTAGTCTCACACAACATCATTCCATCTCATTTCCTAAAAGATAAGACCTCAATATCTGCTGGTTATGTTAATATTTTTTTTATTTCATCATCAAGTGAGCTACAAGAGATCTGCAGGGTTTTTTATTATTGAAGCAGACTCACGGAATCTTTATTGCTTCAGAACTCCCTGTCTCAATCACGTTGTTTTGTAGCATAATGAACCTCTATCAATTTGAAGTTTTTTATCATTGGTTGCGGTGACCCGGGCCTTAAGACCTGCAGCCACTGCCAATAACCTTAATGGTACAAGTCGTTTTAGTGTCTCAGAGTTCTGATACAGAGACAACATCCTACACACAGACTTGTGTGATGGAGACATACTGCTAACCCGAAGATTTAAAATCACATTCTAATGATCAAGGTTCCTATGCTTTGTAAAGTGCAAGTTCAAGAAGGGCATCAATGGGGCAAAGGCAAAAATTAGTGGCTTGTACTTTATAAATGATTTTTCCAGAGGTTCAGATGAATGGAAGGGCAGGAGAATGGGTATTAGAGGGATGAAAGGCAGAGAAATATATGGCAGGACTAAAAAGAGCAGGGAGGGAAGAAGGAAAGGAGGAGTTCAGAAAGGATATAAACTGGAATAACTTTGTTACATTTAGCCTAAAATAGTCCCATTTCAGTTTCCAGGAAGTAAATTTGTTCATCTTTTTTCCTTTTTTGACCTTTAAAAATGGAGAAGGGAGGTGGGGAAGGAACCTCCTCTAAGGCAAGTAAGAAAGAGTGAAATCCTGTACTTTTAAGGGAGGTGGGGTAGGTAAGTATTGTACTGTCAAGAAAGAACTGGAGAGAGATGTACAGAGAGAATGAATGAAACAAACAGATATTTCTGCTGAATGTGTTGAGCTGACAGAAACCTGTATGTGATATTTTGAAATCATAGGTGTATTTGATATAAAAACATACCTGTTCATCAGATAGTCCCTCCTTTTCCATGGATTGTTCAAGGAGTCGATACCTACAAATAGAAATGACAAACATAAATAAATTTTCCTTTGACAATCACAATAATGGTTAACAGAAATGGATGCACCCAATGAGTACATTTTGACAGAAATCTTCCTCAAATATTTTGTTGGGATGAAAACAAGACTTCCACAAAACGAAAATAGTCTTGTTTTATCAAAACCTTTACTTCTAGTAATTGTAATAGGTTTCCTTTTACAAACATACTGTATTTATCTTATAATAAGACCATTCAGCAGTTCTCTAATAAGCCCACCCACAACCTTCAGTCGATGTTTGAGTTATGTCCTTTCCCCCTGAGGTATTTTGCTTTAATTATGCTGGATTGGGTTATACTAAGTTGGACATTGTGTATCTCTTCACAAATAATAGAATTTTGAAGAAGAGTTTCTTTACTTACAAAATTGAAATGGAAGATAATACAGTATCATGTACATTTAAGACCACATGCATGTACATTTATACATTAGTCAGTGAATGGAAAACACCGACACACATGCAAGCCGTCAAACCGTACTACAATTTGTAGGAAATTTAAATTTGAAATCGGAAGATCTAGGTGACACTGATGAACTGTTATGTAAAAAACAGAGTGAGACATCATCGACAGAGTTAACTATAAATAGCTTTTGTATTTGTCCATGAAGAAAACCTATAGAATTTTATGTCATGTTCCTACGTGTAGTTAAAAGATCATGGACAGATTTTGTTTTTTGGAGTTTTTTTTCTTTTTTCAAAGGGAAGAACACTTACAAAACTAAGCTTATCAGACAAAATGAAATTAGATATTTCTTCAGTTTTACAAGGATCTTTAGAACAACACAATTTATCATCTTTTATCTTTAATATTGACTTTCCTTCCAATAAATTCAGTCCATGTTACATGAACACGCACTGACAAATACATCTGAGTTTTGCTGCACTTGCAGGTACTTTCAATGGCAAACAGGCAATTCAAAACTTGTTGGTTCTTTTGATATGTTATAATGATCCATTCTAACTGGCTGACAGTATATAACCCCAGAATTTTTTCTCCAAAGCTGTCTCCCAACACCTGATGGTATCAGGTGGACTAATCCTTTCAGGTATAGACATTCATTACTGAATACATGACAAACTTCTCAAATAAAACAAAAGTCACTTTTGAAGACTTACAAACTAGAATCATAACCCCTCAGATTGTGGATATACCCATCAGAACAGACTATATATAGCCGCTATAAAAACAATCGATAGAACAGAACGTAAATAAAGCAGCTAAATAAAACCATGGAAACTAAATCAACAGAATATCTGCACAAAGCAATCAAAATTGAAAAAGCAAAAACAAAATATCACATTTCAAACTAACAAAAAAAAATTTTATTCAAACAAAAATTCTACAAATTAATTAAAAGGCCATCATCAAATTTTGTGATATGAATGAAACTATTGCATCAAATTCAGACAAAGTTTGAACAAAAAATCACAAACCAAATAACCAATAGACAGAAATAGCAGCTATCTTCACATATAAAAATAAGGAACCATTATAGACAGATGTGTGAAATGACAAAACCATGACTTTGCTGTAGACACTTGTTATCATTATCCTGCTCAGCTAAATTGCCAGAACAAGGATAGATTATCAAGTATTATTCATTCCAAGAAAGGTATGAAACTTTAAAGAAGCCAGAAATTTATTTCTTTTTCAATTGCATGTGCACTACACATTAACAACTACTAACATTTGAATTTCAAAAGCAACAAGACTTGAAAAAATGTACTGATTAAGACACAGGAAGAGTCTTAGAATATTTAAAATCAAGCGAGATCTGCAGTACACTTTGAAGTTTAGATTGTATGCCTTGGGTATAGAACTGCAAATTGAACTTATAGAGAGTCACAAATTTGTGACAAGTGACACCACTTTAGAAAAGTGAAGTTATTGTACACAAGTTATTTGCAGTATTATCAAAAGCAATAAAATGATCTGTAAAATTTACGAGTTTATCTTTTTTCACAGATAAACGCTATACACAGTTGACTGGAGTCAATTGTAACCGAATGATCCTGAATAACAGTCTAAGTTGTATATAATGGTTAATAAATCCACCAACAAAACAGTGCCTTCAGTAAACCCTTCACATTGCGGTGTGTTTGTACTGTGGTCTGTAGACAGTATTATTTGTATATTGGTTAGTACTTAAATAGGTCAACAACTGTCTGACCAGACTAAACCTCAGTCAGAGCTGACCAGTCCATGTCTATAATATTATGATTTAAAGACTATGTGATAGACTACTGTTTAGAATTATACACCCTCAAAAAAAGCAAACATTATAATGATGTGACTGATAGAAATGACCTCCCAAACATCATCAGAAATTAGATTTGACCTAGATCTACACTGTAAGAAAAAGTTTATCTGGCCTTGACCTACATTAATCTCATAAGGATTTAACCTTTAACCTTTACAACACTGTATATAAATTTGAATTCATCTAATACCAAATACAACCTTAACAACCTAGAGGAACAAACTTACAATATATATCATTGGAATGGCGTCATAAGATTTCTTTAGAAAAACTCTTACAATCAATTTGAAATATACATACAAATTAATTTTAATTATTTGAAATATTCATGAAAAAATCCTAATCTGAAGACAATTGAAGAAGCCTAGTTCATATTTCAACAGTAGACATTTGATCTAGCCATTAAACCTGCGTTAAAAAAATACATTACAAGTAACACCTTACACCAAGTACGTCAAATACAACAAAAGATCTGTCTGACTGTTAGTGCCCAGGTATTACATGTGGTATAAGACTTCCTTGTTAATCCTTACCCACAAAATCATATCTTAGCCAAGTCTTTCAGACGTCTTATGTATGTAGTCAGTACCACAAAAACCAAGCACCACAGTAACATTCAAACCTTAACGTCTAATTTTCCTGACTTTGACAATGAAATTCTTATTTGTTTATCTAGTACTCATAATACATGAACATTACTTCTTCTGAATGTTGTCAAACACCTAGAGATTAATTTCAACCCAGAAATAGCAACAACTTTACAAATAAGTTTATAAATAAATGATAAAAGTGACCAAACCTGTTTTATACTAATATGAATATGTTGAATCATTTTACACCTGGGCTATACATTAGTTTTCCAACAACTTTATACCAAACCAATGGACAATCGTTTAAAAAGATTTAACGAGAAATATTTGTGTTACTGACATGCTATCATTGTGGTCTGTCTATAGATTATGTCACATTACAATGCATTGAAGGATCCATGGCAATTCATCTTTAATCAGATATAAAGATCTTATATAGGTATATAGTTTATCTAAAAGTCACTGTTGTCAGTAGACTTTTCATTTTTCTTGTTTTGTAATTGGAACAGCTATGCCTTGGGTTATTTCCTCTATAGTTCAAACTTAACAAATCAAGACTTGTTCCTATTAAAGTAGTAACCTTACAATAGCTGTTAATTCTTTCAAAGTAATTCAATCACCACAGTACTGACATTGGTTCTATTTTAGTTGTATTTCATTCAAAGTATACAACTCATCCAACAAATTTCTTTGCCATACTGGAGTAGGCTACAACAAACTTACAATACTTTTTGTCCTTGTCTCTACAATACATAGGGAATGAATGACCAACATGGATATTTACTACATGTGATAGTGTGGTCCACATAAATGGTGGAGTAAGCTACAATTGTAAGCTAACAATGCTTTCTGACACATGCACTACCGCTATGATAAATAGCTCAAAAATAAGGTTATCTGCTGAAAGCTGACAGTGCTTTCCAACACTTCCTCTACCCATCAATGCCTGTGAATATTCAAAGACTACAGCAAGCTAACAATGCTTTTTCTGCCCAATGATAGACTATCACAACAATCTCTATCTGTTACTGTGGCAGCATGATAATTACGTCCATTATCTGGGTCAGAAATCTGAAGGAAACAATCACTGACCCACTCATTAATTTCTGACCGATAATCAGATTTGGCCAACACCACAGACCCGAGAGGGACCGAGTGGGCGGCTGTATCTGATAGGTGTACAAGTTGTCAATATCTAGGTACAGTCAGGATCGTACATACATTTGGTGATCCACGAAAACCAATAACAAAACCTAGAAGAAAAATGAAGTGACACTGAACTCCAGCAAAGATCACTCAAGGGAGCACAGAAAGTGCCCTTCAAATTTACCTTAGTAAGACGTCCCAAAAAATTGTGAAAATGAATTATCAAAAGTACATAGCTGATTCAGGTACTGATTTATGTACAGAAAGATAAAAAAAAATTGAAAATAGAGAATAAGGTATATTGCTTCATCCAATCAGAATAAACTTTTTTTGTGATTGTTAAGTTTCTAAAGTTCACTAAAACTGCCTGTAAATGATACTCAAACCCGTTTCATTCTCTATGATAGCCAATTAAAATGCACCTGTGCACATTTATCACTCAATATTTACTTTAAGTTTTCTTTTCACACCCGGCAGTATTTCCTGCTTTAAGTAGAAATGCAATTTAAAAAATGTTTAACACAAAAGCGAAGATTTGCCCAAGAGGATAAGGGTATTGAAATCTTTTATTACTTCCTGTTATAAATATATCACTGCACCTGAAAAAGGAATTCCGGTTTTTTTACCTACCAGTAATAAGCCCATGATTATATTAGACTCTGGTGGACAACCATAACATTTACAAGTTTAGTTACATCAAAAACATCCAAAATATTAAATTATGTATATCAAAAACAACTAAAATATAAATATAAACATTCCAAAACCAGAAACAGGTATAAAAAAAAATCCCACACCTGCTTAGATATTAAGACATATCAAAATCACCTACACTATCAGATACAACACATTAGCAGTGGATTCCGAGCTGTTCAGAAAAATTTCCAAGAATTAGACAGCATTAGTCTACTACATAAACTTTCATGCAGAAAAAAGTGGATGGTTGTGTTTATTCAAAGATTGGAGGCCAGGTGAGTCAGACACTAACACTAGCAAAGAGATGGCCCACCAACCACAGCTCACATCAATCAATACTAGCATGAATCATGTATTTGAAAACCAGATTATGTCACCTTATGCATGAAATATAAATGAAAGAACATCTTTTAGTTCTAAGACACAATCAAGTGTATAGTCTAGGTTTATAGGGCTACACACTGACGATGTTTTCACCAAGACTATGTCATGAGGCCAGCATTTGCATTGGAACAGTGTTGGTAACCATTAGCAACCCTGACCTTCACACAAGATGACTTTCCCCTTAGGAGTCTGGTAACATGGGTTTTACCATTAATATTCCATAAATCTAGTGAGAAATTACCTAGCTGTGCATTGCGTGTTCAATATTATAGCATTTTATACAAATACTTGCTCAGTTCGAAACTGTTCTGTATTAACAACGTTGTAAATCCTAAACATTACACTTTAGATACTGACTATGGTACTAATGCTAACTCCTGTTGTCATTGTCAACTCTATATTTCATGATTTATCTTGATTGGGACGAGAACATTAGTTGGATTCAACAAATCTGTCATTTTGGGTTATATTGAATATGAATAAAGCCAGGTGTAAGTAAAATCATGTGGTACTGTAAACTGTTGTACATTACCTGTTACAAGGAATACATTTTTAAGAAAAACCTATTTTAAGCTTTTCAATTCTTATCCCCTTCTCAAAAGTGATGATAAACGCTAAAGGCCATCAGCTGATCAGGGTGGAGTCACCTGGAGAGAACTTTTTAATTAAGTCTAGACAACAGTTAAAGCTAGGTAAGCACATTAGGTGGAAATGAAATACAAACATTTACATAAGCTTGTTCCCATAGAAACAGTTGTTAAATATATCGAGGTCAATTTACCATAGAGTTTTGTCTTAATTGCTAACATTCATGCTGTTACTGTGGGACAGTTTCAAAGTTGTATATAATGAATTTAAAAACAGGGTCCAAACTTTGACCACCAATAAAACTTCAGGATTTTTCCTTTAATGCAAGAGGGCTGCAATATCTCAGTCAGTAGAATATTAGACTAACGCACAATCAGGTCATGATCCGATGTATGTAGAGCAAATCCAGTTATTAGCAAGCTGCGATCAGGACTGTCCTGTATCATCGCCATTTTTTCTTGGGTAATACACTTTTTACCTAAATGCTGTGGAAATACATGATGTCGGCCTCCAGCATGATATTCATGAGGACAGTCATCAACTACAAGGAGAGCATGCCTCAAAATGACCATTCTAGTTGTTCAAAAACCATACATCCAACCAGCAGGCCTTAAAGTAATAATCTAAATGCAGGTTGTTAAATTTCACTTAGGTCTTACAACTATGATGCTCATGTTGTTTTGTACTTAAGGCCTGTTTCTGTCTCTTTAGAGTAAACCAATATACTTTAAGCTGTTTCTTAGAAGTAACAAATAACATTTCATGATTGTCTCCTAATGCATGCTGCTATCATTGTTATTTAGTGGGCATCTTACTCTTGCTTACCAAGGAGAGTGTGATTGTAAAATTTGTTCCTCATTAGCTATCACTTCTAGTTTCATGGTATGTAAAGGATGCTTCATCATAGCCCTACATTTTGACCTTTCTTTTCATTGTTTCTATGTTGCTACACTATTATTCTACATTTCATTGCTTTTCATTTTTACCAAGATTGCCCTACATTTTAACCCATACTCTCCCCTAATTATCGCCAGACTTGCTGACAGTTGACAATGTTTGGTTTCCACGTAAACCAGTCACACTGCTGACAGCAGTAATTATGGATTATTGAGAGCTTGTGACATTAAATAATTATAATGAGATATCTGTCCCCTAATCATCAGTACTTCTGACAGCTGCACCAGCTTGTATTTCCTCGACAACGCCCAATTTTATACTGTCAATGGTATTGATCTTCAAAAAACATCTTTTGTTCAAATCATATGGTATATTTGTACTAAACAACTCAATTCTGTTGCAAATTGTTTCCGTTTTCATACAACTAAATATAACCCTACACTCTATATATAAAACACAATTAATTATACTGAAACCAAGGTTTTTTTAGTTTGCTGTACATGTACAATTCATGCAATTTGTCATGAATGTGAAAATTTCTTTCCTGGAATAAAATTTTGTTACAGGGAAAAAATTCCAGCTTCTCGTTCAAAGAGCTATCTATCTTTTAATTGATATTTTGAAATTACAGTAAAATTTTCTATTTCATTTGTTTATCTTTTTCAAGAAAATAAAAGTATTCTTACAATTGTTCATTTGAAATGTATTATTTCTGCCATCTTTATACTATAACAAGCCAACATCTAAATCCAGCAGGTAGGTTTGTAAACAGACAGGCAGTCAAGTTGGATGGACTCGTATGATTTGCTATATATTAATTTCCTGTGTGAGAAAGTGCTCAGGTTGACCATATTAATATTAACCAGTTTTCACCTGATATTGTTATATGTATCATTTTCTATTGTCATTTTTTTGTTTGCTCGCTGGGTTTATTGCCAGTCAAATGCAAGGGTCAAAATTAAGCAGGGTCTCTTTGAAGTAGTTGGTCGCTACCTCACTGAACAACATACTGGAGGCCCGTCACATCCATTAAAAGAAGTTGGGGTTAAGTGTCTTTTACAAGAACACAATCTTCAATATGGTACAGGGCAGTCCCTGTCTTATTGTCAGCTTCATGAGAGAAAGACAGCTGCGGGAGTTGGGAGTTTCATCTGATTAAGAGACAGTGATTGCAAGATGATTACATACATATTGGATTACCTATATCATCATGCTTTACCTTCTATTGTAGTTTAAGACAGGAACTGAACGACAATATGTTTATCAGTTGACTTTTTTCTCCTGGTAGCATAAACAGGAATTAAAGAACACTATTTAAATGTTTTACAGGTGGTTTTTTAGTTCTGTGTAATGCGAGTCGGGGATGGATATTTACTAGTAGTCTCTCTCTGTAGCCAGATAGGTATAATGAGACGACAAATTATTTACCTGTTTTCTCTCTCCTCATTCTGTGAGAGGAGGTTGGAGTAGTAGTTTTCAAGTGTAACCTTAGCTTTGGTAGCCTTGTCCTTTGTGTGGTTACTAACTACAGGTGTCTGCTCCCCTACAGTGGCCATTTTGGAGCGGCGACTCTACAAAACAAAATTGCCTTCATTATTTTCCTGCAACTCAATTCAATGTGTGAATGGTATCAAAATTATCATATTAATCCAACATATTGTTTTCAGTAAGCAGAGAAAATCTCCAAGAGGAGAAAGTTCTCCAAGGACCTACAGTCAATACCATAGTGTAAAGTATTTCATCTCCTAGGTTTATGGATATTAAAAAAATCCAAAGTTGAAAAGCTGTAAACAACCTTGGTATTCCATTTTCACAAACACAAAACATCACATTTATAACGATGGGTGATACCTGAAAACTGAAACCAAGACAACATTATTTATGCTGAGTAATCAGGGTACTTTGCTATGAGTAATCAGAGGATAGGTTAAAATAGACAACTTCTGAAAACCTCATCACTGCCAGTATACATAACTTTCAGAGAATATGCATGTTAGAAGTACAAAATTTCATTAACAATATCAACTTATTCAGATCCATTTAAAAAGTCTTCATATTACTAAAATGCATCTAGACGTCGATTTGATCAATAGAAACTAAGTAATAGCTTGGACATTTAAACTCATTATACCTAGGATTCAGAAGTGAACATGATGTCTGGGGCCAGAAAATAGTCTTTTATTTCTACTGAGGAGTATTGATGTTCTTATACATGATAGACATCAAATTCAGTAAATGTCTAGTTCACACATGAAGTGGAATAAAGATTCTTAAATAGCCAAATGTGTGTGAACTACTGACCTCTAACCTCAGAAACCACCAATGGCAATTAAGTTTTACATGAGGCGTGTCCCAACTATTGGCTGGTGTTTTCTAGCTAATTTTTTAATCTCATTATCCTGCATGTGGCAACATACAACCTTGTTTTCTCCTAGATAATTATTGAAATGATGAGAAAATGACAACTTATTTACGAGCACTTGTTTTATCCAGATTTGTGACAGGCTAATGTTATCATAAAACAAATACAACAAATATTATTATCATTTTCATCGTTTTAAAACACTCTATCAAACAGACTATTGCAAATATGATATCATTATACTTTTTTGACATTAGCCATAAACACATAGCTGATAATCAGACTATTTTCTTGGACCTTGAAAGTTCAGGATAAGACAAAATGCACAAAGAACAATGTTATCTAATTATGTATAAACATATCCAGTTACTCTATCAATATACAAATGTGTATATCACATATATGAATATACTATAATTATTAATTTATAATACTGCTCGATATAAAAAAAAACATAAAAATCTCAAAAAGCTTGTCACCTACAATTAAAAATTTTGGATTCCGAGTTAAAAGTGAATGAGAATACATTAATAATTAAATACTACAATTATCAATGTAAAAAGTTTTACTCACAAACTCCCTTCAGTCGTATTCAATGTTGTCAGGCTTGTATTTTAAAAATACTTAATACTTTAACCCTATTTCAACATAATACTATAATAGAGCAGTGCATTTATACAGTACACCTTGTGTTTAGATAGCTAGTAGTCAGCTGATGACATCACGTCATCCTTTTAAACACACATCCTGGTGTTAGAATCTAGGCCCTTTCATATGATCTCAGGAAAAGAGTAACCAATCATTAATGGCTAAAACTCAAACGTGACAGGCGTGTTCACTGAAAATGGGATACCACATGAAACACCAATATAAACATCTTGATCAAGATTATAGAAGTTCAACACCGTCACCAATATACCACTTCCATTTTATTTTTTCATTCATTACTCAATGCTTATGCAGTCAGGATATTTTGAAGTGATATTTGAATCCAAACAGGTTTAAATAGTCCCCTTCTATATATACAGATGACTACCACTTTGAAGACAGCAGAATGTCACTTAAAAACGCTATTCCATACTTGCACTGTTTTTTCTATCCAAGTAGATTATCATAACAAAGTCCAAATTATTATTATTTAACTGTTTGATATTACACCGTTTTACAACAATCAGACATTATAATTGTACAATTTTACAACTCTGACCTGTCTGAACAATTCTCACTTAATATTTGTTGTTACAATTGTTGTGGTTCCCTAAAATGTTTCCACATCATACTAATTACTACGTCTGTTTCACAAAAGTCCTGAATATTTTCAGTTAATGTTAGTTTGTATGTTAACTGATAAAGTTTTCAGTAGTGTTATATTTCCGCTACCCTGATTTTTTTTCACGAATGTTACACTGTATCAACAAATCAATTTCAGTTTAAGTCTGATTTAACACATACCCTGAAGAACCGACCCTGTTCTGATGTAAAAATCCTAAACAAGGCTGAAATAAATGCTGGTCTATCCATGAGGAGGAGTCATTAATGAGCTTGCATCCTATATAGAGTTACTGGAATCAATGCTTACACTGATCCTGATCAAGAATGGATCTCGATCAAGCCAATAAAATTACTTTTTATCACCATCTAGTGGAAAGTGAGGGATTTATTGTAGAATCTATTGCAGAAATCTCCTTTATTATCGAATTTCCACATCCAGCAAAACCTTATGACGAAATCACCCCAACATATTGATGTATCAAGTTAAACCTTTACTAGGTATTGCTCCTTGCTTCAACAGATGAACGACAAATTTGAAAATTATGATTAAGGCAGCAGTTGTGTACATCCAGTATAAATCCTTTGTATTTTCCAGTCAGGATAATGACCCATAATTTCACTACTTTTCACCGAAACAGTCACAAATCTAAACCATGCACCACTGTATATATGGAAATTACTGATTTGATGCCTGGTTTCGCAGAAATAGTGTTAAATGTACATGTTTTTATCTATGACATACGTAAAGCATCAGTGAGAATGTGTCACTGATAATTTTAAATGTAAAACACTTTCAGGCTTCATGGAGTTTTCACACACGCCACCACTGTGAGTATATTACTAGGGACATCACAATCGCTGATGATCAATTATAGATCAAATGTTTCCTCTAGCATCATATACATGCCATGCCATCATAATTAATATGAAGAAAGACGTCAGTACTGCTGAATTCCAATTCACAAACTGATCAACGTTGTCTAATCAGTTTGATAGACCATCTACTGAACACACCAACATAATTACAGTAGCTCCATAATCATATGCACAAATTCAGGTGTATGCATGTAACAGGTGACAGAATGTTACATATAAAGTGCCCCACTCAGCAGTCATATAACTTATAAAGTGAAAATAAAACCAGGTTCAGGAACACAATGTCTGACAGTCCTTTGTCCATCATTGTAAGGACATATTGTCTGATCCTATTAAACAAGCTGAACACAGTCACAACGATGACAAAAATCTCCTGAGGCAACATACACCTACAACATCCTAATGACATCCAATATGTATCATAAGTCAACCACAGCCCTGATTGGACATGACAGTCTACAGGTCATCACAGCACCTCATTTCCATTCACAAAAGGTAAACACATTGCTGGGGCCATGTATAGGTCATTTCATGTCTTCACGTTGAATGCATGTAAAATGGTCCACCACTAGTCTGTTAACTGTTATAATAAGCTTAAATTAACCTAAACACCCCTGTCTTAAAGTATTGAAATGTTCTAAATATTTCACAAACAGCATCTTATTTATATTATTCTTTCACATAGTGTTTAGGAGCCAGCTGAATAAATAGGACTTTAATCCTCGGAATGTGAGGAACAAGTCCAATGTAGGTTATCACCTGTTACAAAGAAATACATGTACAGTAGTATTTAGAATCAATTTCGATCAGAAAATTCAGCATACAAAAAATATGCTGACAACCCATGTACACATAATCCTGCACATAGGTTCAAGTAAATTAGTTTGTTTAACATACAATATGTGATATACATTCTAAAAAGTTCTACGTGTACAGCAATCCTTGACAGTAAAAGATAAATAGAGCCTGGAAAATATAACTCTTACCCCC
Source organism: Ylistrum balloti (assembly GCF_031769215.1). NCBI lineage: Eukaryota > Metazoa > Mollusca > Bivalvia > Pectinida > Pectinidae > Ylistrum > Ylistrum balloti. The sequence continues at coordinate 356,220 of NW_026782128.1, read as the reverse complement.
ATAGTTCCAATTCTAGACAGCACATGTACCTATGTAACACATGGTCAACTTCAACGTACTTCCTCCCCCATCTGCCATCTCAGTACAAATGTAAAACCAGGAAATCAATTCCCATTGCTGGCTATATGATGATTTAGTTATATCAGGTGGTAAAAACACTATGACAAACCGTCCTACTGTACATTACAAGTTACATCCTGGCGTAACCATGGAAAAACTTGGGCAATGTAATTGGTGGCATACATATAGGCCACGCGGCAAGGCCAGGTGAAATACAATGGCTGGAATAATTTGATTATTCTATTACTATCTCTTCATCTTCTGAAACCTAAAATGAACAATACAACAAACTTCCTGTATCATTAGTGTGATAGGTAACTGAAACTTGCAATCACCTTTTCATAATTTGAAACCTTACCACACTGGTGTTGGTATGCCTTTCAGTGAATTGCAGGTATATATTCAATACAATCACAGTTATATGGATTTATTTATCACAAAATGACAGTTTCATTTCTTTGATGTAAATAGCAATAAGCTGCCAAAATCTGCATTCATGTTAATTGACATCATTAAAGAAATCTAAATTTACATAAGATTAACTACAAGACTAATATGTATTATTATCAATATAAGACATACTGTCTCTATGTATATACAATTAAGATTTCACAGAGTTATCATACCTTGCAATCGAGATGTAATTTCTGTTAGTTGTAATTTATTGTAAGCATAAAACTGACAAGTTTCCTAAAAGAAGTCCGAAAGAAAGAGATTTGTTAAAAGGAGATAACTTGCTAAAGAAGGGGAGGTAATTCAATAGCCTTCAGAAATATTGCCTTAATTAGATTTATTAATATTCATTATTTCATACCCAAAATAGCCTCCAATTTTGTCTTTGCCTATTCTATGTTTCCTATCTTTCACTTCATTTACTGGTAGCTAGTTCCCTTTCCAATTTTTCAATAATAAATGTAACTGAACATTTGCTGTTCATTTTGTCAGATCTACAGCATGTGCAGTGCAAGTAGAAGACCAGAAACCAGCTAATAAAGCATCACTGACCTTTAAATTTGCTAAAATCCCATAGCATTATTCTTTGGTAAAAACTGAATTAAGTACATCTGAACTCAATCACAAGGAATTACAAGGCAAAGAATGATTATTTGTTTTGATTTAGCATGTTGGTTACACGCTCAATCAAAACTGCAAACCTAACTGTGCGAAAAATTAAGAATTCTCACCTTATTCAAACCTTTCATTTCAGGTTTGTTACAGAGCAGACATAAATCAGAGTCTATGACTCTTTACAAGTCTATAATTCAATGAATATGATACATCCAAGTAATGATAATGCTATCAAAAGGGGGAAAATATCACAGTACATTCAAATGTGCTACATTGATGCTATCGTTTATTTCTCAGTTACCACCGTAACATAAATTTCATAAATCATGTTCCATCCTAAATGTTGTCGATCAAAATCATCTGTGATATTCATCATTTTGATATGAAAGAGAAACTAATAAAACCCCAGAACTGTCAGATCTTCAACATCAATTTTTCATCTAACTGTATGTCTGCCAACCTCCAGTCAATAAAGGTTTTACCTTACATAGATCTGTTCATATAGACAGATGTATTTAGCAAAGTCATAATTTCAAGTATATTTTTTCTGCCTTTGTCAAATATCAAAAATACCAAATATGTATACATATATATAACATCCATGGTATTACAGCGCTCCCCCCTCTACCTCCTTCAAGCAGAAATGCAGACAAGATTTTGAATACAGTTCACTATAATTCCATCAGTGCAGGGTTAGCTCTATTTACTCAGAGTACAAATACAAAATGGTGCTATCTGTTGCTAGAGCTGTTTTTAATTTCCCTATACAAGCTGTAAAACAGGCACTACAGAGATAATACCCAATCTTCTACAGGCCAGTTAACTAGTGCTAATGTACTAGACACTGAAGATACAGCGAGAGAATGTCTTCAAAGCAGTGCTTGGAAACTAGATCCAGTGAAAGGGTAACCGTACAAAGACTCATTCATCTAGAAAATTTATGTTCCACTTATGAAGGGGTCATCTGAGGAACACTAAGGTTCAAAATGTAGCACATGTACCTCCTCAGCTCATGTGTTGTAGCTTATCACAGAAAGGTCTATGGTTGTAAACCTATTTGAGTACAAATAACCAATAAATGAATAAAATGCCAAACAAGTTTCTGTTAACAACTTGTACTGATTAAATAACTTAGCAATACCAGCAACATACCATACATAGTTTGTGGGTGAAATTTTGTGACATTTTGTAAAGTTTTCACTGAAAATACTGCGTTGAAATTTCAAAAAAAAACCATTAACCATCTTCAAAACTAATTTCAATAATATTCATTATCCAGCATTGTCCACTTTACTGCAACTGTTCTCTTTACTAAGTACAAAATCACTCAGCAAAAAAATATTTTGAAAGTTTCAGAGTGGGCAAGGAGCCCTACCACAAAACACTAAATCTTATATAAGTTCACGAAACAGGTATTGCTCTCTGTTGCACCATAACACCTGATAAGTAAACCTGGGGAACTGACAATGATCAGACCAGTAAAGAATGTTGGCTGGTCCAGATCTGCCCCTAATTAATGTCAAAGTCATTTTGATTGCAGGCAATATGGTCGGACATGCACCACAGTGATAAGATTGTAAGGTATTCCAGTCAAACAATCTGTATGTATCAGACCCCACCACTGACCCTTGTTGTTCTGATCCAGATCACATTGTATACATGCATGACCTCTACAATCCTCTGCTAAAGAATGTTACACACCAGTGCTACATGTATCTCCCTTTTACCTACCCAGAAAGTACTCAGAGAGTAAAAATTTGAGGAGTTATTTAAGAAAGTCTGTTAAGAGATACATACATTTTTGAAGCAAGCTTATAATCACCACAATTTCTGGACTAGATTGGATAATAAAAAAAACCACAAATCAGTGATGTAAAATTCTAAGCTTCTATAAATCTAAAATGTTCCCATTCATATATACATGATCTGTAAAGTTCATACCGTTATATCCTTCTCAAGGGAAATTGTACAAGCATACAATTATATGGAAACAGCAACATGAAGTCTGAGATCCAACATTGACTTCCACTTATGTAATAAATATGGATTCTTTTTCCAGTTAAAAAAATCCCTGAGCCCTGGTATTCATGCAAATTTTGTAGTCATTGATGGATTATGTACATGAACATGGTAGAGGATTTTTTCAAGGGCAAAGGAATATCAATTTCGAGTTAAAAAAAACCCTTCCATCTCCAAAATAATTTTTTTTTTGCAGAAGAGTATTTTCAGAAAATGTGATATAATACCATCAACATAAACTAAGCTTGCTTTAAGCTTATATACTAGAAAATAATTCTAGATTACTTGGTAAGTATCTATTTTATGAGAAATAATGCTTCAGATCTGCTTTAAGTAGATTCCAAGTATCTCTGGACTGTGAAGTCTGATCAGTTTACCTAGGCCTAGTAAAGAATCTTGAATATACTAGAAAGGGATTAGAAATCACAGTTTGATCAATTTTCTCCAATTTAGGTCAGGAGCTCTTTTTAGGTCAGGAGCTCTGTTATGTCAAGTAGTTACAGATGTCAAATAATGATGCTTAACCATTCTCATATCAATGCTTATACAGATTAACTTTTTTAGAGGACTTTTTCCAAACAAACTAATAAACAGACACTATGGCCATTGTGAGTGTTCATAACTTCTGAAATGGTTTATATTCTGTGTACGAGACCAGAGGTATATGTATGTCTGTTAGATTGTGGTAAGACCACAATAACATGGTTTTGACCAGTATGTATTGACATATGGTACAAATACAATATCCGGTATATTGGTGTCATTATACAACTTGCTAACAGCCTTAGTCCTGTCTAAACATTGATATTCCAGAGTAATAGGAGTGAAGGACCTCCAAATCAGCAAATACAGCTAATAAGGCACCTGTTGTAACATGGTACGCCATCGATAACCCCTGGAATAAGGTTAAAATAACAGTGATGTGTGTGTAAGTACATGTACCAAGGAATCATTTTTAGTGCAGATCAATGACATACAATGTACTACAGCATAAAAGAAGTGCATGTATACAACAGACTGCACTCCAAGCTAAAAACCAGTATTCAGTCAAGGTAACTTTAGATATGTATAAACCTTTTAAAGGACAATATGTGTTATTCCGGAATTGAAACCTTTTAAAATAAACTGCGCATTACTATTCAACTAAATTTCAGGATGTGTTATCCTAATACTTTGGCCACTGTTAACAAATGAAGTTCAATTATATTCTGTAGAATGATAGTACGATGTGTATCTGTGTACCAAATATCACGAAATCACATACATCTAGACATTATTGTTATATATATGCAAATTCACATAATTTCTCACCTGTAACTATTAAAAATTTGCAAAACGATTTTTTCCCAAACACATCTACATCTTCTATGTAAAAATTCTTGTCCACACAACCATTATCCAAATATATGTCAGTAGTAACATATAGAAAACCAGAAGTAAGAGTACCCTTTTTACTACCCTATGTGTCTGTGAGTCTACCTCTGAACTATTTATTGGATGTATGATTTGCATAGAGCTTGTGACTTGTATGTCTTAGGAACATAAAAAATTTACAAACCTGATCATTACTGATTGTGATACCATATGTTATCATAGATTCACTCCATTCAACCAACAGTAAACCAGTTTCAAACAAGACCAAGATGATGTTCATACAATTTACAATGTAGAGCTAAAATTTTACTAAATTACAGAATCTCAAAGATATATACATTTTAGATTCTGTATTCACAAACTAGGGACAAAGGGAAACCTACGTATGAAATTTGAGAGAGATCCACTTAGTTCTTCTTAAGGGTATACGGATTAAAAACTTTATTCTGCAAGATCCAAGATGGCTGCCTTTCTGCCATTTGTTTTCCTGATTGGACACAAAATCAAATGGGCAGAACTAGTTACCAAGGGGGGACCTAAAAATGAAATTGAAAAAAGACAGCATCCATTTCTTCTCAAGAAATAATGATAACAAACTATTAAAGTCAAACTTCACAGTGGCCACCTGTCAGCCATTTTGGTTTTTTTATCAGTCCAGAAATCAAATGGACAGAACTAGGGACCTAGGGGAACCTATATATAAAATTCTAGAAGGATTCATCCAGTACTTCTCAAGAAATAGTGATAACAAAAATTGTTCATGGACAGACAGACAGATGCAGGGCGATTTGGCTAAAGAGTCATCAACCTTATGTCTTATCTCTTCAATAAAATACAGTATTGTGTTATCCGTATAATGTTCAACAAAGCAAAATGTTCTACAAAGGCTGATTACATGTAATCTTCTTTCAATGCAAACAAACCTGAAGAAATAACACTTTCAACAAATATATATTGTTTCAAGGCACCTGAATGACTACAGAAACTTAACAGGACTTATCTGGTAAATTCTCTTTGATATTTCTTTGTTTTATTATTTAAACATTTAATCTTTGTTGATTCTATAAAATACATTGTCACAATCTACTTTCATGATGTAAAATGTCAGATCAGATGGAACTAGCTGCACAATCTTAATATCTTAAATTATGATTAATGACAATCAAACAAAGTAAAAGATAATGAAGCATAAATTGCATGAAAGCATATACAGCACACAATTTCAAAATGCAAAGCATTAATTATTCAAACATGTAGAGAAAACAGCCTACTAAAACCTGCCTTTAATGAAGCAACACAGAGAATAGGATGAGTTTGATAGTGTTGTGTCAGTAGACTACTGACAACACTGCGTGAATCCAGATGCTGCAATGCACAGGTCAATACAAATGTACCATTGATTTTTATACCTCAATGCACCATAGAATGTAAATAAATGTACACAAAAGATGATGCCAGCTTGTATTCCAATTTTGTTCTGTGGGACTTCCAATTTAAGATCAATTGATGACCCCAGCGCTAGCTACATGCACATTGTAGTTCATAACTGTATATTTATATTTTATATGTGTAGTGCTGTCAAGTACATTTCCAAATACTTACATTCTATACATATATAGATATATATATATCTTTAACCATGTATTTATTACAGGGGGTTTATATTTCAGATCTGAATCAATTGATCTTGTAGTGTTTGTTATTATTCGTTTTTATTTTTTTCACTTTCTTTATACAACTATAAGAAAACATTTTGGGACCAAAAACAATAAAGCTTTTGTCAACTTTCTTTATCAGATAAAGTCTCACAGTAAAAAATGCACAAGGATAATCACCAACACATACATGTAGTTAGTAATACCGCTTTACAGATCTATTTTAAGAAAAAATTCAATCTTGTATAACTTTGATACAGTGAGTACACATATATACAATTCTAGTTGTGTGACCACATATACAGAACATTACCGGTAATGAAACGGTACAGTTCCTGCCTGTACCACACTGGTAAATATATAGGTATATAACACACTTTTATCTCCCAATATTTAAGGAAGATAAATGTGACATTTAGTTTTATTACTACATGTGACAATAAATCAGCCGTGGGACACTTGAATAAAGTTTGGTCAACTTTCAATGAGATCTTATACATAACACTTGCTTAACAGGTGCTTCAAGTTCTATACACATGCTTAACTTGCATTAGGATGTGGAAAAATTTAGCAGAAAACCGTAAACATTTTGACAGCTTTATCAAAATCTTCTTTTCCAGTAAAAAAAACTGCAGCAGATTAAAGTTACTGACATTTGATAATAACACCTGAATTGAGGACAAAGACCTCAATTGACGTTATCATCAAAGATGTTTACTGTTAAAGTACAATAAACAGGTATCACATAAAACATAATTATTTGCCACTATGTGATCCAGTTTAATTAAAAGTGCCTCAGGAAGATTAAACAGGCGGTGTATGTGTCACTAAGACACTAATGAAAACCATGTTATTATTGTCTCTATTGTAGTAATACCAACAAAATAAATGGAATATCATCCAGGTCTATGGACTTTACAAAATTGTGATTCATGTAATTTCTTGATAATGCTGAATAGGGTAAGGACTCTGAATACCTATGATTATGTTTAATGAAATACAAAAATTCTGAATGGGTCATAATCTAGTTTCAACTGTGGTCATATTATCACCATTTATATCTGGGGTGATATGATTTAGGTATTGCTAGTAAATCAAATTTATCAATATATCTATGTTACAAAATAGAGCAAGATGACTATGGTCACATGATGAAAATTATATACAGTCAGAAGGTGCAATTAAATCGTAATCAAGATAGACTACTTACCGGTAAAATTTTAATCTAATTATGTCAGCTAGATTTAATCACTACGATTGTGAGAGAAAACCAAGCTGCCCTGGGAAAACCTACATGATTGGACAGTGACATATACATATAGTCTGGTTACATGTTATTGCTTCTATTTCCTTTTTATTCCTCAGATCTGGGATAGGAACTGTTTTTACCATGGTAAGATCAAGCTGATGATCACTAAGAGTAGCAAACCAAATTTAGTAAGATCATCTTTCAAGTATGGTCAAAAGTGTACCTGCAAACTGTGTTATCATGAATGCAGTTTCAATACCTTCTGTTGGTTAAGTCCTAAAATGACAAAATGTTTTCAAAAATAATATGATTTCTACCAACTTAAAGCACTTGGATGACATGTATTCAGGCAAAAAATTAGTTGAAACATTTCTTCATTTATAAACAAAGTAGCTAAGACTAGTACAGAACATCTACACAGCACTATATAGTTAGCCTCAGGATACTTAAAGACCAAAATAATTTGTATGTCTACCTTTGTCAAAACTGTCAAGTTTTTTAGGTAGTCACACTATACTCTGTACAAAGGTCAGCCACTAAGACAAAAGACTACTGCTATCCTTAACAACCTAGAAATGCTGTTTCTAGAGAAAAAACATCCATAGAATGAAACACTGGATGAACTTTTATCAGCACTTGACATAATTCAACTGAAGTACTTTAGCCTTTCAAAATTCAAGGAAAGTTTTATTGACTCTTGAAATAGCCAAATATCAAGTAGGACAACTAACTTAAGCTGCGAGTCCTGAAGGTAAAGTTGGGAAATAGGAAAGACAATACAGGGATCCAAGGCCATGCATTTGGCCCTTGAGTTCTACATGTGTGCATATGTATTACTACATACATACAAAGCCAGTTAATGTACTGTCTCGACCTAGTAACAAAAACCTGTATGACTAATATAAGTATACGTTAGGACAGTGGGTTAATCTCTATTACATTCTGTGATCATGTTAAATGAAGCAAAGACAGAGTATTTTTAGAAACTTATTACAGATCTCAAAACAAAGGGAGAGAGCAATGACTTTATGTTGAGCATTACCCGGTTTGTGTCAACTGTCAAGCCAATATCTTTGTTTCCAGATCAGTAGACAGACGTGTACTTGTAAAGCCTAGGGAAAAACAGTAAACCATAGCACTGAATAATGTAACAAAGTATAGGGTCGGTTATACTTTAACTCCAGCTTGATGGCAGGCATTTATTTAGGTGTATAAGATACTGAACATTACACAAGCATTCATTTTACAAACAATGGATGATGATTACATCCTATAGTATTGAACCTGATGATATGGCAATACTGATACAGGTGTAGTCTGGAAAAAGTAACCATCAGTATATCATACGAAAATCTGATATGTCACCTGTTTGTATAGAAGCTCATGCATGCTATCTGATATTTCTATCTTCTATTATGTTCAGTTTTAGCTTGTGGCTAGGTTTAGTCGACTACCTAATATGATAAAGGAAAGTGTGAGAACCAATGTTTTAACTTATTAAAAGTTAAAAGTTTTATCTGGCCTAAACACCAGGCTTCAGACATTTTCATTGATCCCAGTCACAAGAGGTATCTATTAAATCTTAAAATCACCTCATCAAAGTCTTAAGCAAGCACTTCTCTAGAGGAAGTCTTCTACAAAAACTTTTTTCATTTTCCATTCATTGTTGGCAATGACATTTGATTAGTATAGCTGGATTTTCAAAGTGAAATATCTAGTTGTGACCACCTAAAACAAGGGTGAAAGTGAAACGAGGGTCATGTTGTTTAACAACAACCTTTTTCACATCATTTCCCAGGCATTTTTTTTATTCAAATATGGAGCACAAAAGATGTACGTACACAAACAATTAATCTATCAGTATACTTTTATTCTTCTCAACTTTGATATGCCTCTGGCAGTTTTGGCCAGTTACATTGTAGATCTGATGGGTCATTATACCAGGAAGTACTAATAGAAATTTTGTCATTGCCTTGATCCAATCTCCCTTCATAAATTTCTATTACAAATATAACTCTGTTATCATAACAGTCAACTACACACACAAAAATAAAACCTAGGACACTGTTCACTACATGTAAGATAACTTTCCTCTGCCACTTTTCATCTCTTTTGCCCTTAATTTCAAAATGCTCTTAATATCTGTAAAAAAAATATGGTCAATATTTCTTTTGGAAGACAATCAAAACACATTGTAAATTGTCCCAATATAATGATGATTTTTTATATTATATTGGGCTGATGTATTACTATGAAGAAATATTCACATCTGTTTTATAAACTACATGCTGACACATATTTGGTATATCCAAGTACTTCCATAGGCAAATCTCTTCATTTAAGCCACATGAATTCCCAAAAACGTTTCTAGATGACATTAGCATATCTTACTTCCTAATGTGCTTATTCATTGCTTAAGAAGGAATGACTTACGTCTGGACATGTCCATATCTTCAACTAACAACTGAATCAGATAAATAACTGAAAACTAATCATCTTTTATACAAGAAAAGTTGTGTCCCACTTGTTGGACTATGTATGATATCCTTGTCTTACCAAACTAAACGTTTGATCTCTACTTATCTACATACAGAAAAGAAAAGTCTAGTTGATATAGACTACTAATGTCCGAGTGCCTTTGAAAAGCTCTTGACTATTGAAGTGATCAAAAGAAAGTCCTCTAAAGGGAAAAAAAACATGGGTTATTAAAAAACCTGACAGGTCAAACAAGCTGTTTTATTCCGGCTAGTTTGAAACAGGTTGACCAGGGGGAATTTTCCCAATTGGCAACACTTGTTTGATGTTTGATTCTCAGACCTAAATTTTATTCAAAGCAGAAATAAAAACTGCTTAAAGTTTAGGACCTGTCCCCACTTGTATAAAACATCTCAACTTGAGATTTCCTCAAGTCGAGATTTTCCTCAGCTAATATCTCCTTGAAAATATCTTGTATGAAATTTCCTCAAGGAATTTCAGGACATCCTAGCCGATGCCTTCCTCCTGTTCCTTGAGAAAATTTTATACAAGCTGTTTTTGAGGAGATATCAGCTGAGGAAAATCTCGACTTGAGGAAATCTCAGGTTGCGATGTTTTATACAAGTGGGGGCTGATCTGCTAAAGCTAAGTTGAATTTGCAACACTAGATGCATAGAACATCAGAATGATATCACTGGATCAAAACCATATCTAAATTCATAAGAAATAGTGAATTTAACCTTTAATGTTTGCAAACGAAACAACTGAAATCTGAAGTTTACTAATTCTATAATACAAACCAACAACCTTCATATTTTCTCCTACAAACTTCTTTATAATTTAATCATTACACATAATGGGAAAAGTGGAACACAGTATTACAATACACAGGAACCCTCATTTTGATGCGTGTCAGTGTGTAGAACTGGGAAAGTACAAAAAATGTAAATGTTCTCCAATTATTTATCACAATCACAACTTTGTGGTCAGTACTATTAAGGATGACAAAATTTTGTGGTTTGTTAACAGCTTCATACACTTACTCCTTTAGGGTACTGAAAATGTGTATGTGTAATTGTGAAGTTAGTTGGATACATGTTTGACACATTAAACAATATAAATTAAACCATCCGTGAAATGTTCTAATCCATAACGCCAATATCAGAAATTGATTATTCCAACACCTTCACCTGAAGTTAAATTGATAAAGGAAACTGTATACAACGGATTCGTGAAAGCAACGTCTTACTCGAGTACTGTAGGGTATTTTCCAATGAGTGAGCTACCCGAAATTAACCAACTCCGAATTCTTTGAATCTGTCATTTACTGATAACTGTCATGACCAGATTCAAAAATCGAAATGGCGGGTTTAATACAGAGGTCCTAATTTCACCAAAATACGCCATAATGTAATTGATCGCAATAGATTTTTAACAAATTCAACATCTTTTGAGCTCGACGATTGAGGTCATCGAATACACGAGTTGAAGGCCTACTTATATTGTCACAACAAAGCAGAAACAAATGTAAATACACCTCCGACTATCATTCGATTTGCTATTTAAATCTTACCCTGGCCTTAAGGAGTTTATTCTTGAGTCTCCAAATTGCAGCGGTTGAGTTGTTACTACATCCAAACTGTTTTTTACGTTCACGGGTTCTTTCCTTGCTCAGTCGAGATTTAGGTGACCGTGAACTTACGAGGCGGAAATGTGCTCCTCCGCCATCGGCATATCTGCTCATAAAATAGTTCTTATATTTTTTACTGCTTCTCTGATGAATTATCACATTTCATATATTTTGTTTCAATTTTTAACTTTGAATTCATACATGTTAGTAAAAAAACAAATCAAGGTTATTTCTAATGAATTAAAAACTTTTGTTTATGTCTGAGGATTGAAATTCATACGCGATTTTCCTTGATTATTTTGCAATATTTTGGAAACGGAGCTGTCATCACAGTGTTTGCATTAAATTTTTATGTTAACAACTATGAAACCGTTTTAAAGTTTTATTAAACAAGCTAAATATCAATTATCGCCTAATTAGAATGAAATATTTCCGTTTTCATCTATAATCACCTGTGAAAAACAGAATTTTTCTACCTCTCTTAAACGTTTTGGTTCTACACGGGTCAATCTTCGTACGCTGTCAAGCACTTTATTTACACTGAGTATCACAGCTGGTACTTCCGGGAAAGAAATTAGAGAAAGGATGAGTGCCGACACTCCAGAGAAGCCTGCGAGTTTTGATGAAAGTATATCACCTCTGAAAGACACATCCAAATCTCCTGCTAGTGACAAGGGGGGAAGTGATCACATAAACGAACAGTCAGGGCATTCGGAATCGGAGAGTGACACTAGCCCTGAAAAATCCTTGTCATCTCATAGCATACCTGGCCCATCAACCTCCAGTGGCAGTCAAAGGGAGAGAAAAACAAGTGGTTCAAGTAAAGCTGCCAGTGAATCTCCTGACAGAAAACGAAAATATGAACCAACAGAAGAAGAAATGAGAGTCTATCGACACAAAAAAGAAAAACAGGAAGAAGAAAGATTGAAAATGCAGTTAGTTAATCATGATATTAATTCATTTGAATACATTCAGTACAAACGCAAGGGATAGCAAATGGCAATGATTAATGTACCATTGATTATATAAGTCAAAACATGCATTGTTGATATGTTTACTTCAAAGTATGTGTTGACATATCATCATGCCTCCCTGAGTTAAGACACTTGGTAAAGTGATTAGAAACATCCAGCACAAGTCCCAAAAGTTCTATTTCAAAATGTCTTCAGGATTCTTGAAATGGTTTGATACGAAACAACTTGCATCTGTTTTTACAATAAATGTAACACTCAAAAACTTGATACATTTCAATAGCTGCTAGCTTTGTCGGGAATGGGGCGGCACATAGTGTTACTTTACCCCATGTCCATCTGTTGCATTCTGAATCAATGTCATATCTTGAGAAACACTCAACAGATTTGGTTGCTGTTTTGCCCAATATAATGATATTGTGTTCTACACCTTACCATATTAAGATGGTCATTGGTTAAGTTAATAGGTCAAGGGTCACGTTTGATAACTTCTGAAAATTCATCAATGAATAAGGTAAATAAAGTTTAAAAAATGTAAAATTTGGGAACATCAGCATAAAACAAAACATGTCAATATTTTGTAGAAATTTTTGATGAAATTCTATTTGAACCAGACATTAAGTATTTCACACAAGAAATTTGTGGAAATGGGGGATTCATATGTTATTAAAATTTTCTAATTTATTTCCTAATATCTAATTGTTTATATCTAATTTCCAGAATATGGAAAAATGATGTCAATAGCTTGGTTATATAATTATTTCCTTACTATAGCTGTGATAAATAAGTACTGTATTAAAATTTGTTAAAGGATTTCAAAAAATAACAGTTCCTAGTACTTACTACATTGTTTAATGAAAGATTTTATCATAAATGTATTCATTATTTCATATTTGTTTAATATTTCAGAGTATTGGTTTCAAACTTTACAGAAGAACAACTTAACCGCTATGAAATGTACAGGAGAGCCGCCTTTCCAAAGGCCGCTGTAAAGAGGGTGAGAACATGATTCCATTTCATGTTTGATAATCGTAAAACATTAGAAACCTAATTGTTATGATTTTTCACTAGTTTGTGTAAAAAATGTAGTCACCATTCAACAGATATTTAGGTATGAAGATGGTAAGACCCTCTCAGTGATTGTGGGCTAAAATGGCAAAAATTCCACCGAAGAAAGCATGACTAGATGATGCTACAGAGTGAGATCTGTCAAAATTTTAAGATTCCTGGACAAGATCGAAATATTGAAAACAATGGCAATGACTCTTTCTTAAAAATTTCTTAAAAAACTGCAGCAAAAATAGAAAGAAAAGAAAAAAACATGTCACCATTGTTAATCTGATTAAGTTTCAGTGATCAGTTAAATTTAGAGATCTTTGACAGGAAATGGTCACTGGTCATACTAGAATATTCCAAAGATAACATAATTTGTATAAAGAGAACTTCAAGTAATAATAATCTAGATGTCTAGATACTTTTTTTTAATGAAAGTTATGCCTGTGTTTTATATACCTTAATAGTTTTACACGTCTGCCATATGTGAAGCATAAGTTTTAGTATACCTTTAATCTATATTTACTATTCTTTCTGTTGACATTTAAGCTGATGCAGTCCATTACAAGATCAGGGGTAGCCCAGAATGTTGTGATCGCCATGTCAGGCATTGCTAAGGTTTTTGTTGGGGAGGTAGTTGAGGAAGGTGAGTGGTTCTTGATTCTTCACAGATCCTCATAGACAACCTAGGATCTGCCAATAATGGCTGAAATCTAAGTTGCTGCCAGTAGTAATTCCAGGTTATACCAGGTTCATCTAATAATTCTATAATGTCAATATAAAGTGGTTGTATATTCTGAATTGAAAAAGAAATTTTTGGAGTATTTTTTTTCGAAAACGATGACCTGCTAGTATTTAGTTGAAATCTAAAAATTTGTTGTTTTCTATATCAGAAAGTCTGTGATGGTTTCTTTTGACTTTATATACTTGTATTCTATATAGTCGATACATGTATTACAGATTAGTATGAATTCTTTTCATAATTTGCTTAATTCAACATTTTAAACAGCTCTTGATGTGATGAAACAGTGGGGAGAGTCAGGGCCTATCCAGCCCAAACACCTTCGTGAGTCTGTCAGACGCCTCAAGAGCGCAAGAAACATTCCCAACACAAAGACAAAAACAACCTTACTCAATGGTTGATGGAGGGAAACTGAACAATTCACAAAACAAATGTCTCCAGCTATCAAGCCACACTGTCAAGCAAGCAATTCAACAGTGGAGTATCAGTTAAGGCATACAAGAATTATGCCCTTGTTTAGTCAAGTTCGAAGATGTGATACTTTCAGGAGGAAAACATGTTGGAACTTTCAATAGTGTTGCTGGCCTTCAGGTGCTACAGCTTGTCAGTAAACAGACCAGTAAGAGCCAGCAGTACAAGTCATCACAAATGGTCATTATTGTAACTTTTTATCATAAAAGACAGATTCACAGAAATGAGTAAAATTGGTAGAAATATAAATCTTGTTTCCTACTTTGTTTCTTTAAAAAAAAGAGTGAAACTTTCCATGTTTATGGTTTGTAGGTGATTTGTTGAATTCATAATAATTTTCAGACTTTAAGATAAATCACGACATAGAATGTTTAATAACTTCAGACATATGGATTTAAATTTGTTTTAATTACTGTAGAAGAAAAGTCTCGTTACAATTAAGAAACTTTGATCTTGTGAAAATAGAAATAAAACAATTTAATGACTGTCTGACCTTTAATGTGATTGATTTCATATGAAACATTCAGAATAAATGCTTTTACTTTCTATGTGAGTGAGATTATAATTTTTATGCAACTGTAATTCACCAAAACAATAATAATGATTTACAAGAAGTGGAGTATCAGTAGAGTACACCAACCTAACAATTTCACAAGTTTTAAATAACAATTTTTTCCCTTTTCTTTCATTTTGAAGAAGTAAAGAAAAAATAATTTGAAATTGGGGACATTCAACTGGACAAACACAATTCTAATCATGCTATATGTTGTCCTTGTAGGTTTGGGTCATTTTTAGCTCACCTTTTTAAAAATAGGGGTCTTTGGAATCATTCTGGCATTAGCATAAGCATTGCCAGCTAAGTAAAAGATTTGTTGTAAGTTATATGAAATTATCTAGTATATCATGAAGTAAATGTTCTAGTATGCAGATATTTAGTAGGAGGTTAGTTAATCTGGTGTGGGATTCGTGTTCTAGTATACTTTTAAATGTATATCCTAAGATGCTGATATTTGGTATGAGGGTTGTTTTGGGGTGCGTGATTCATTTAATATAGAAATGTGAAAGTATTTTTCTCTAACAGAAAATAGCATTGGGTCAAGTTCTGTTGTTTTAACTTAAAAGATTTGCTTCAAGGTAGATAAGTTTCTAATATATAGTTCAATGATAGGATGATGGAATTGCATTAGAGGTGGTTTTATGTTGTACAATTCATTCAATGAAAAGAAGAAATGTTTTCCTTCAAAAAATGGTATTTTAACATTGTAAACTTAACTTTTTTATTAATCGATCCCATTTCCCATACCTGTCAGTTGAGAATCACTGGTGATAAGTCGGTAATAGGTGAGCTATGCTGTTTTCAAACAGCTCTAATTAGAACTAGAAATCTCCAGGTTACACTTAGACTTTCCACTGTCTGAATCTTTTTCTTTCTCTTTCCTTGATCAAATTTATTCACTTTTACCAATTTAATAGCTCTTCATCAGGTGTGACACGGTTGTGCTGGAAAAGATGTTTTAAATCTCTAATCATTTAAAATGTATGAACTAGATAGGTGGTCAGAGTAAAACATGAAATTTTCTCCCGACCATTTCCCTAGTTGAAAGTTCTACCTTTTGCAACATTCATTATTAAAACATTACTAGATGGTGAATAGAATATGACTTCTTACAACACAACCAGTAATGTGATGTTTCATTGACTACAAATGTACTAGCACTAACATGCGAGATGGTAGGGAATCAACCAACGAAGTTGGAAATTAGTGTGATTAGATGGTTGTGTTAAAAGTGCCTCTATTCTGTCTAGTACTAGAAAGAAGTTTCAGATCAGTGTGTCTTATACCTGCAATTTTGTGAAGTAGTCTGTGCATCTTCATGTGTTTAAATGGTAAGATCCATGATTGACACACTAGGAGTTCATATCCTGAAAACATCTACATAATACTTGTAAGGATACTGTGTTAATATTGCAATTGTAAACCTGGGAGAGAAATTCAATTTTTGGGAAGAGATGGTGTAATATCGTTAGACATAGATGAGCTTATTACCAAGCATGAACTTGGTGCCAGATACAGGATATCTTGACAAGATGAAAATTCAACCATCGAATCAGTCTTTTCCCAGATTTCATAAAAATTTCATTTTCATGCAAAACTATTCTTTCTTTTATTCAAAACATGTCATGATAGAGAGTATAATGTCATTTGTTGTGAGAGTGACATCTTGTCATTTGTTTGTGAGAGTGACATCTTGTCATTTGTTTGTGAGAGTGACATCTTGTCATTTGTTTGTGAGAGTGACATGTCATTTGTTGTGAGAGTGACATCATGTCATTTGTTTAGGAGTTTTATCATTAAACCCTACTTTATATCTATTATAAATACATAGAGACAAAACTATATATATATATATATAATCATAAATAATGATCAATTTATTAATAAAAAAACAATATGATTATTCATAATGACAACTATTTCCAGTTCAAATCTTAATTAACAATATGTGTATTCTGATTTTAATCCTAAAGGAATGTAAAGAATCTACTCAATAGTTATATTTCTTTCTCACACTAAAAGACTTAATTAAATCACTCTTAAAACCTGAATTGCATCAACTTCACATGTTTTTAAACAAATCCACCACACCATAAAAAACATTAAGTCTACATTCTTTGTTTAAAGTAGTAAATTTCTCCGATTTGTTAACACGAAGTAACACGATGAAAAAAGAATTGAAAATTGAAAGAGAGGTGCAAATGGAAATGCAAAAAACCAGATAAGTTAAAGATCTTTGTCTTCTTTTTCCTCAGATGATGGTAATATCCAATCCAACATTTCCAATTAACTACTAAAAAATCATCATATTAGCCATAATTGTTTACCCAACTTTCATTACCCGGTACATTCACTTACTATGCTGTACACTTGTATGTATAAACAACTGATGACTTCACCCTCTGACAATGCTTACTATGCTGTACACTTGTATGTATAAACAACTGATGACTTCACCCTCTGACAATACAAAGAAAATAAGCTATAAGTTAAATATATGGTAAAGTGTAAAACAATCATGAACATTTAAAAGTACAAAGTACAGTATCATTGGTTTTCCCTTGATCCTTGGTATGACTTTTAATAATCCTGGCTTGTCAATATCTATATAAGGGCCAACGTTTACTTATAACTTGTTACTTGTAACTGATAACTTTTTTAATTCACACACACGGACATTCAGATCTACCTTCATGAGTGTTCTATATAATAGAGTACAAACAGGTAAGCACAAATTTGATGATGTAAGTTTGTATACGTAATGGAAAACTTCAAACTTGATTTTCATTCAAATGAACCTTTCAGACATGAATTCAAAATATGTTATTTCAAAGGAACTTAACAATTTCAGTAAGAATTCCAATGCACAGTTCCAGACTTTATTCAATACACACTTGTGCAATAAGATAAAACAAATAGAACACATCTATTCCAAAGCTGATTAAAGCATAAAAACACATCTGAACAGTTCTAAACACATTTTGCTTTGGCTCACTGATGATATGTTCAATATAGAAGCATTCATGGTAGTTATAGAACAATAAAAAAACCTCACGAAATTTTCAGAGTTGTGTTTGAAAAAAAGTACAGTGTGATTGTGTTAAGAAATACCAAACCATTTATTCATCTGTGAAATAAACATCATTCTCACAATCCCGTTACATTTCATTTATCATAATAGTATTTAAAATCACAGTCTCTTTATATATAAATATTTCAATATACCGGTATGTACATTTTGTATATACATGTATAACATCTACAATGTAGCCATGACATCATATCAAATGACTGAGTCTGAGCACCAAGGCAGGAATTACCAAAATATTGCTACTGAGTTACACCTTTAGCTGCTAGCAACCTATGAGATATAATACAAATCATTTTTAATTGATGTACCTGAATGCAGTTACAAATTTCTTAGGACAAAGTTTTCCCAATTTTAATGATTAGCTGAATATTGATATGTTTATTCTAAAACTGGAGTTGTGAATGTTCCTTGCCTTGGTGCCCTGAAACAAAAATCAGCTACAATGAAATCTGGCTTCATCAACATGTCAAAGACAACTGGACCATTCGGTTATTACATACCAGAGCTGATACAGGAATTCTCAAACATTACAATGTAATGAAACCTACATTTGAACTGACTTTCATTCTTTCGTATTTGAATGTTACTTGGTTGAAATGAGGCAACAAATGAACAGAAGGTTAATATCTTTAAAACATGAAAAGCTTGCTTTAAAAGCATGTGCCAGAGGTTAGGTGATGGTGAAGTCAGATTTCAAAAGTAAACTGATATATATAATAAGTTATCAATCAAGCATAAAGACTAGTATCAAATGAGAAACACTGAAGGTCTAAAAGTTGGTGTATGGCAATTTAAAGATAAGACTCTTGATTATCTCTTCCTCGCATATATCTTTTTTTCTTATATTCATGTACATATATTTAGATTTATCCTGAAAGCTGAGTAACCCTAAGACTTATCCGTGCTCACTATGAAGACCATTATACTTGGCGACAGAACACAAAAGAGTATGAAAGCAATAGAGGTCTAATTTGTATCTAAATAAATATAGCAATTATGTATGCTACTTAATAAATATTCTTAAATAGAAATATTATTTTGAATTGCGAGATATGATTACTCAAATATAATGCAAGAATGATTTGAGAATTAAAGAATTAGACTAAGGTCACTATTATTTTATACTGGGATTTCATAATTCCATTCTTCATTCATACACATCTTCTTGAACTACATGTCATTTCTTATTCTTATCAACATTCATACATATTCCGTCTTTAAAATCAAAATTGAAAAAAATCTTAAAGACACGTAACAAATAAATTCAATTTCCACTCATTATCAATAATCTAACCGTCTATAATCATGATCTAAAATTTCCTAATACAAAAAGATAGCAAAGCATCCTTCAGGTATGCTTTGTAATTTTTTCTGTGTTTTCCAACACAATATTACAAGAGTTTGCAACAAACAAGTGACTTGTAATTTATCAAACATATGAAATCTAGACAAAGTGTACTTTCTGTTTGCTACTAATCTGTTTCAATTTTTAATACATGTCATAAAACAAACACTTGTAAAATACAATGTCACAATATCAACACATGCACCAACTCCTTCTCACATACACAACAATAAAAGATATTATATCCACAAGGTAATATGTAAGTTTTTTTGGTCAAGTACACTACAGCTGAACAGGAGGCCAGTCCTCTAGAAATTGCACGTAGTTGATATTGCCAGTGACCTCCAGTTCATGTTTTTTAAGTTTGTTCCAGATTACTTCCCTTGCTTGGCGAATTCTCCTCTACCTCAATATGCAGTTCTGCTGGTTACATTGATGGTCTCGGAGACTCTGCAGAGAGAAATCAAATCTAATGTAAACATCATCAAAATTTAAAAAGAAAAAAACATTCAATGCAGTCTTAAGTAATATTCTAAACATCTTTTTTTTTAATTTTACAAAAAAGTATCTTTTAAGGAACAATTACATCATAACACAAAAATAAGCACACGATGAAATTCCAGCCTTTGGTAAAATTTCATAACCATCATACCAGGTTATCTTTGCACATCTTTTAGTACCATACTTTTGTGTGACTTTTTGTGACTGCAATCAACACTCATTTATTTTATATTTCATCATTGCATCAAAAGTAAAATTATCATCAACTCACTTTTATAGGAAAATTAAATGTCTGCAAGATATTGAATTCTAATATGCTTCTAATATTTTACATAACCACATTCTTACACTCTCATTGATATTTTGAGATAATTTGGTTGACATTCATGTAATAGATTTGATGTAAACTTAACACATGTTTTGAATGGAACGGACCAAGAAATTCCTGAAAAATTAAAGTAATACACAAGTTTCACTGCCGGTTTGATACTTTGATATCAGACTGCAGTGAGGCGGTACATGATACACCTGTCATAGGCTGAATGAGCATTTTGCAGCAAAGACAGGGAAGGAAAGCAATGTTTAATGTCATATCAACATATTGAAGTCATTCAGACAGCGCTAGTTGTGTAATGTAGAAGGAAACCAAAGTAAACCACTGAGCGTCAATGGTGATAACAATCAAGTTATTGTTCTTTTAGCGCCACAAAGGCAATAACTCAGTGACAGGCAAATAGCTTTGGTTATCAAAATTGTTAGAGCAACTGTGATAGTGAACATCCATATGAAGTTTTAAGTGATTTCATTGGGAACTACTGGAGATATTGAGAAACTATTTAAGTAATTGATATAAGGGGACATAAATCTATGAATTACAAGCCAAAAAATGTGGTTATCCAGCTTGTCCTAACTTTGATGGCAATGAACCTCCATATGAAATTTGAAGTTGGCCCACTGAAAACTAATCAAGATATCAAGCAGACTGTTTTGATCATTGAATAAAGGACTATAACTCCTTGAATTACATTTGAAATGATGTGGTCATCAAACTTATTTCTGTTATCATGGTATTGAACCTTCCTTTCAAGTTTGAAGTTGATTTGTTTAAAATTAATTGAGATATCGAGCGGACACTGTTTTGGTAATTGAATAAGGGGCCATATCTCCACTAATTACAGTCTGAAAATTAGAGTGATTGAACTTATCTGAGATGTCAAGGTATTAAACTACTCCAGTTATCCAAAGACATCACATGTCACATCATATCTTTGACAGGTCAAAAATAAAGAATTTTTAGCTGGAAATATATATTAAGTAGTATTTCATATATACATATTAAGGATAAAAAGAAATAATTTAACTCATTTGGATTGTATGTACTCCATAGTCAAGGTAAATATCCTACTTAAGTGTTCGCTATATTCTTTTGTTTTTCTTTTTACATGACTATACATTAAACCTCAATAGTAAAGGGCTGATATTCCCTTTACAAAACCTCATGAGAGATGTCACAGAATGTCTACCTGAAACAGAATTAATCTTTCTCAAACATATACAGCTGCAGTTTAATAGATTCTTATTGTCATATATAGTTGCGTCAAATACATTTACTTGAAAACTTATCAAATTGTTTCTTTTTCCAAGTTCTTCCATTGGACAGAATTACCTCCCTTGTGGGTTTTGTGTGTCAGAAACATGCCTCTTGCATTTGTTGAGAAATGAGAAATATGTTAGATAGAAAAACAGATGTTTGTAGTTTGCTTGATGAATATTTCAACTTTAAAGCTACAAATCCTTACAGTGTTTCATTTTTATTTTACAAATGGTTGTTGTAAAGAAAACTTTTTCTCTGATGTGAAAGGTCAAAATGTAGGTAAAATTGCCTAATTTTTTTACCTATACCCCAAGTATGATGATAAAGTGACTAGTAGTGTTGGAGATAGAGTCTGGAAGAGGACTAATAAACACATGGTTGTCAACCTGACTTTATCATCCTTATGTCTTATCATCCTTATGTCGTTATACCTGAAATACGTTGTAATAAACTGAAATATTGTACAGAAATTCGACTGAAAAACTTTACTGTCAAAACTCAAATAAAGTAAGATTTATCAATTCTTTATTAATTTGTGGACATCTTTGCAGTGGAAAAAGCAAATTTATTAATCTCTCCATGTTTTAGATGACTTCTTTATTTATCTAAATTCAAATTTCTGCGATGCAACTATTAGAAATCTAATAATTCATTTCCTATATACATATACAATAAATATGTAAGACAAAATACAAACATATAAATATTCTTGTTCAATTTATCTCTATTGTAAACTCACACATCAATTACTGTAAGTACTGTGAATATCGATGTTTTATCGCTAATCTTATCTAAACACTTTTCCAACAGGAAAAGAGTTAAGCTAGAATATAGATATGGGATTGCTGTATCTTTATGTTAATTCTATATAAATTAATGAGGATGTGCTAATTCATTATTGCCCTTATTTGCTAAATATGAAAATATGCTAAAATTATATTTCACAAAAATAAGAATGCTTATAGTATAATAATGTCAGTAAAATTATAAACAATTGAACCTAAATTGAAAACTCAGTACCACTAGTTTTCTTTTTCTTCTATCTAGCTGGCAATTTGGAACAGATTCCCCTTCCAAAACCCCTTTGAGTAGCTTTTCTGCTGCTGAAAATCCCACATATAGATCTCTAGCATATATACAAAGTATACTACAGTTCTAGCAAATCTAAAAGGAATGGTTTGAGGAGCTTGTAAGTAGTGGCTGGGATCAGGTAAGGCAATGAAAGTAACTCTAGTGCACAGCTACAGAAACTACTGGCACACTGCATTAGAGTTCAGTCTAGAATCAAAAATAATACAGTATACATATAAAGAACTAGATCTAGTTAGTTTATATATTAATTTGAAAATACTATGAGAAAAATATAGGCCAATCATATGCCAGTAAATATTTGAAATGTGAAATATGTATTTCATACATTACAGAAATCTATTGCTTAAATTTTTATTTGTTAATACATACCCACTTTATGCTGGGGAAACCTTTTCAAATGAATGATTTATACAAAATAATAACTTCCAGATATTGTCAAAAGCTAGCTAAGCTGAATAGCAATATATGTACTATACAACTGAAATCTTATATTTACATCCTGAAAAACAATGCATTGAATCCTAGCTGTATATTGCCAAAAAAGCAAGGGATGATACTGCAAAAATATTGACAGGGTTTTCTGTTACCTTATTCATTCTCATCATCCTCGGCAGAGTCATGCATGTCCTTCATTATATTCCAAGCCCTACATATATTGATAGTGATAAGATTCAGAACCATGTAACTGACAAAGAATTTCAATCAAACCAAGGTTTTTGATCTTGTCTTAAGACTGTTCCAAACAGTGATTTGTTCAGCAATTCTGAGGATTCAAATTTTTTGTTACTGGTTTCATGCTTTTCCTGTAGGACTCACTAAAATTTAATATCCTACTACTCTATCTCTTAGTATCAGATTTATCACAATTTTGAAACTGGTATTTCAATTCACTTATGGTTCATTTATGTAAATTTAACAATAATCATGTGATGCTATACAACTACAACTCTTCCATGTTTAGCTGCTAATTTGCCTTATAATCCATGCCAACTATTTCAGAAGCAGCTTCCTAAGTTATTTCTTCACAACACATTTTGTAAAAAAGGAAACAAGCAACACATCCCTCATAACTCAACAATCCTAACATCTCCAAAGCTTCAACAAATAATCTAATTTTACAAAGGAACCAAATAAAACCCCATGCAATTCCTTCCAACTGTGTATAAACTTGTTACTTACTCGAATGAACTCTGTAGACAATACTACACATAAATATAGGTATATTATCAAATAGCCAGTATACTTCGTCTTATAATTCAAAATGAAGTTTCCCTTAATAGTGAAAAATGCAAAACTATTCCTATAAAACATATTTTGAAAACTGGATATTGTATACTTATCTAGAGTGCAGTATTCACACTGTATACAATATTATCAACTTTATATCACAACATATAATGTCACTTGTTGCTTAATACATTAAAAGGAATGTACTGTTTACAATGGAATATTCTAATAGGTTTAATTTTTAATGAACAAATTAAAAACTCATTAAGTTAATCAGGAATTACCATCATGTACTGTAAATTACTTCTATTTCATATATACATTTTCGTGAACTCACATCTGCAGACACATTCACAAACACATGATTTCGCAAACGTTGATCTAGAAAAGACTTTGAATAGGACTATACTTGAAAAGTTATTTACCCGTAGTCATGTGATACATATTGTGTCCATATTGAATTGTATTTACCAGAATACAAGGTAGTATGAAGACAAAAGAAACAATCATGAACATTTAATATGCTTTTGTTTTCAAGGCAAATTGAAAGGACCTCAATAGGCAAGACATAGTGTGCAGGGTTTAACATGAGGTTTCGTAACATGTTTTCCGGGAAATGTAAACAGAAGTAAAAACACGTTAACGACAGAATTACAAGGATGTCATCAACAGATTCCTACAAATAACTGCTGGAGATTTTAATTTGTAAATGGTTCTCCTCGTGTATAAACAAAAATATAAATACCACACGAAACATAAGTGATTTACAGTACAGGGGTGCTGATTGGTGATATACTTATTTGTAAATAATGTGTATGATTTATTTAGATGTGCAAAGAGGGATTTAACGAAATATCAAATGTTTGGTAAATGCAATACATGTAACTACAATTTGTAGTCCTTGTAGTTATATTATACAAATAATCCTTCCACTTACAAATATTCATTTTCTGAACGTAAACTGTTTCCTTCATCTCCATGAATACTAAATCAGATATAGATAGTAAGAAGAAAAGGCAACAAAGCGGACAAATACAAATATAGCATCAATTTATTTTGTATAGTTAATTAAATAATTTAATTTTCAAAGACAGTCTCTGTTAATTGAGTTTGATTTTCATAAGGAAAGACAAAATATGTTTGATGAAATATTAGAATTCAAAATGACTATACATAAGAATGAAAACAGATTTTTTTTTTTAGAAATTAATTGAGAATGGAAATTAAAATAATTAGAATTTGAAGGAAAGTGAATATACAGTAAAAATATTTCTCCTTTTTTGCACCAAATTATCATCATAAATGTAAAAACTTGTATCAACATTTACTGTATTACATATCTATTTCCATGAGAACAAATACCAAATAGATATGTTAGTTAGCTTGTCGGGTTTTATTTACACATCAATCATGCTGCTCACAACCATAGTTTTTTTTTCAAAAATTGAAAGAAACTTTATCCATACAGTGTTTTTGACCTATTAGTGCATACCACATAATATAATGCAATTTGAGACAATTTGTCTGACACACAGAAAGTGATTCACAACAGGGAACAACAGCATATTAAAACCTATATCTAGTACTAAGCTATCCTTAATTCATGTGCTTTCTAATGACCAGCATAAACAAACAGTACTACATGAAAACAAACATATTACTTACTTCTTGCCATACTTGATGTGAATGATGAGGAAGACAACTCCCAACAGGATGCAGATACTTCCCACTACAATGTAGGCAATCCCAAGGAATGGGTTCTTTCCTCCCAGCCAGGACGTTGTGGAGATAATGAAATGCTTTGTGCCATCAAAGGAAGTCACTGGGTAGGCTTACAGAAGAAATATACAAACTTTTTAAATAGCTCTTCAAATCTTGCTCATTTTTCTATCACTCCTTAATATCAAAGAACTTTTAATTTTTTACGAAGAAATATGGAACAGCAGAATCTGTTTTATTGTTGACTTTGTTTCAAGATTTCCTTATTTCAAACTTTTTTATATAAACCATCATCAAAATGAACAGTTCAGAGATTAATGGAGACAACTTTTACTACCAGAAAAGGGTAGTATTCCCCAATTAGTATGTTTTCCCCTCTGAATATAAATAAATTCCCCATGAAAGAGGTATTTATTTTCTGGGTTATAAGCAGATAATAGATGACAGTTTATCAAGATAATCAGTGTGACATTAAATAAAGTTTACTGATGAATTTTGCACAAATAATCCTTTATTTTGTGAATGTATTTTTAAATTATACTGAAAACATATAAAATATTGGATTTGTTTGAGGCTTTCAATGATTGCAAATGCATAGGTAGGACCTAATGTTACATACAGTATAACACCTCTCCACCAGTGTCTATACTTTTAAATATTAATGAAGGCCATGTTGATTAAGATCATATAATCCCGTAATGTATTTTTGTAACCTGCATCAAACCTGCCGACAATGTAGACAAACTCTAGAATTTGACCTCGTCACCCCATGACCCAGTGATGAAATTTTTGTTTTATAATGTTGATATGTGAAAAAAACACTATAATTAATTCACTATGCTAAGTTGGAAATTAATTGTATTCAACAAATAAATAAAATACACTATGTAGAAATATTCCTATATATGCATACGTTATTTGCTAACCAAAAGTTTTAGTTATATCATACACACATGTATGAATTTTTTTTGCCTCCATCGGGGCCCTCAACCTGATAATTCACAGGTAACAATAGGCAAGATGCAAAACTTTACATTACTTTAGAAGTAAAATGTTTCCCCTGATGAGCCTCACTCCACAAATACAGCTTCAAGTTCCCTTGGGGTGAGGACAGAGATCAGTTGTCAATCTCTTGATGTCAAGCAATGCTATCAAGTTATGGGATGGTAATCTCAATGATTCCAAAGATATCATTTGTCCTGAGGTGGAACCAATATCTAAGACAAGTTATCAGTTATGATTGTGTTTTATCCCCTGATGCTCCGCAATACTATAGTTATTCAGTGGGGGATCACAACTGTTTCAAAGAACCAAACATCCAAATGAATTGTTGATATGAAAATTAACTAAATCTACTTGAGGGTCAGATTTTTCGGAGTTGCGCCCCGCCTCCTTTCATAATCTTCCTTACTTGTTAACACAAAAAATAAATACCATAGTTAATATTGATGGTGTAGTTGCCCTTAGGCAGGGAATTCAGGAAGGTGCCTTGATGACTGATCCTGCGGTGAAGTTTGCGGAAGTTTGGGAGAGCTGCAGTCCTCATCCAGACAATGAGGTCTTCGTTAACATAGCCATTGTTGTCAGTGTTGTTCTCATCAAGTGTCCAGGCATATTTGTTGGGCCAGCTTGGAGGGTTGGTGAAGCCACTCCAGCCTGATAAATAGTGATGTACAGGAAAGGTGTATGCAATATATTTGTATACTTATATTATTTTCTTTTCTGTACTTTTCCATAGTTTTACTAATGAAAAAAAAAGATTAATAATGATAAAACAATATTGTAGTACTGTAGGACGTTCACTTAACAACTGAAAAGAGCTATGAAATTTAACTAAAGAAAATTTCATTGTAAAGCTTCATTAACACTCATTATACATAATTTGCTTTCATATTCAAACATTTATATAAACTGAGACTTGTTTAATCAGACATTCTAAATAAAAAGTTTCACCTAATGTTTATGTATTTTATCAAGCTTACAATTTCAAATCTGAAGGCAGGGAATCTTGATTGTTAAAGGCAACATAAAATGTGAGTGAATGAAAGACAGTACACAAATAAATAATATATATATTGAATTGTATCCTACTTACTGGCAGGATTGTTGAACTTGTCCTTCTTGTCTGACAGCCAAGCTATTCCAGTGTTCAGAAGTGTCACAGACTCAGCAGATGAGCCACCATTGTAAGTCAGGCTGAAGCTGTCTGTAGAAATTTGAATTATGTGTAATGTTTAATCAAAACATTAGATGGTCTTTTAAGATAAAACATATCAGATATTTTGTCAATGAAGTTTGAACTAGTTACTAATGAATCTACACTGTCTTTCAAGTAAGGATTTGTCACCTCTTTAAAGCATAGGTATGAAAGAATGCTGTCTACTTTCAATTTTCTCCTATAAACTACATGATGTAAATATCAAAATCTCTACTGACATGAATCCAGACAATGTGTAACTAGTTACCTTAAAAAAAAACATTTGCAATTCTAAAACTTCAACATACTCCTATCAGTGTCAATCTCATCTCATTTTTCTATTTTCAGGAAAACATTTTCTAATTTTTTACCACATTGAAAAGAAAATCCCAATTCTCTTCAGTTTTTGTATACTGAAATTGAAGTAAAACCTCTTTATATTGCCACCTTCCGTCCAAAGACCTTTATTTGTAAATAAACAATGCATATTTCTTCACTCGTATTCACTCTACATCTAGCATATTGCATTGTAAATGCAAATTAACAGCTTGTCTGATGGTCTAGACTTATGGATTTTATGGCCGAAAGAGTGCTTATCATGTCATTGACCTGTTCTATGAATGGAAACTTTCAATGTAAAAATAGTTTGAACATTATGAAGCCTGTTGAAATTCTTCAATCAGAATCATGATTATTGATATGTGGCACAAATCTGGGAATTTGACATTTTTGTTTTCATTTGTTCATGCACATATGTCTTACAACAAGCTATACAGAAGAATCTGAGATCATCATCTACTAATTGAAAAAAACAGTTAACTTCAAATGAAAATGTCATTGAATAGTGTTAAGTAATGTTCAAAAATCTTCTCAAAGTGATAGTACTCTGGTATAGATTATTTAAACAAACATTTAAATGTTGTTGTGTTAAGTGTACACAACTGATCGTGGCTGTGATTGGCAGACCATTTGACATGAAAATTCTGTGACTTTGTGGCAGTGTTATTGGGGGAATGCAAAGGTCTATTTGTAAAACTGTTCTTTAAACATTGTGGCAAGTTGTAATATGCAAGTTTGGCAAGGCAATAGGTGTGTTTAAGTGAAGAGAAATCTGTTCCGATAAAATTTATGATAGTATATGAGCGTGGTTTACAATATGTGGCAATAAAATAAGATTATCCTGTACTTAACTTCTGAAATCAAGAAGATAATTAAAAATTACCATTGAACAGACTGTTGGCAATGGCTCCACAAGGTGCTATAGGTAAGGTAAGGGTAGAGTTGAATGGTTTGGTAAGGTAGGGTTCACAATCAGACAGCAGTGAGCCAGCAGAGACAGAATCTCCATGTATCTGGTTATCGTCACGAGACCGTACATATCGTCTGTGATTCTGGTAGTAGTTTGACAATCCGTAGTACAAATACACATCTTTCTGTAAGGTTAAACCAAGTCTGAGTTTTAAAATCATTACCAAGGGCACCAAGACAATACAAACTGATCATTGTACCATAAACAATAAGGAGAATATCAATTCAAGCATCCAATAAAATAGGTTAAAGTTGATGTTTTAATTTTGATATGCCTTAGTTTCTAATAGAGTATTCATTTACCACAAACATTGCATTTAATCTCAATAACTCTGTATATTGTCATGTTGAAGTTGAATGTGAATTGATATAGCAAAAAATTCAAAAAGAAAATACTTGTCAATTACTGTATAGTATCACAGAAAATGACTTATCATTGATTAAACTTAATTATTCGTCTTATAATAAGCCCAGGGGTCCATGATAGGAAATTTAATTGAAACAGAACTTATTGCATGACAATAAAATAGTTTTTGTTACAATTTTACAGAACTTTGATATATGTGGGCTTATTAGCAGGCATCAGGTTAATGTTGGAAAAGAACAATTCATGGAATCAAAACAAACCTCAAAATCCTCTGGTAAAGTAAATGTTACAGTACAGTTACATACAAATCCCGAGTTGTTTGTACCAATGGCTGCCAGTTGAGAAGCACAGGTGTCTCCAGCCGTAGTTGTACATTGGGTGTAGTCATGAGTAAATTCCTTGACCTGAAAAAAAATCAAGTATTGTAGTTACATAAATACAAAACATTTAGTGAAATGCAAAAACCAGTTCAAATCCTTGATCTCATGAGACAATATAACCAACTAATTATATAAGCGACCTCATCCAAAAAGTCATACGATCCATCCTGTGTAGTTCAGTCAATTATACTCTTCATTTTCAAAAACAAGACTGTAACCTTTTGTAAGACATAAAATCACTTTCTATGGGTATACAACTTTGTTACCAAAGTTGAGTCATTTATCAATTTATCACTAAACTTAATATTTCATAGCAGGTTTGATTTCTTTTTATTTTATCTCAAGATGTGATATTGGTGACTGCTGGTATGAACTCATCAGAGATGTCATATGGTATATGTTATGACCCGAAAACATTCAAAATTTTAACTTGCAATAAACATACTATAGTATTATTTTATCTGTACACATATATTTACAGTGTAATAAGTTCAAAATCATCATTTTGCTTTCTTAACTAGAAATCTATACTCACAGAATTGGATGTGATCAGAAGAGCAACACCGAGTGGAATGAATGCAATGCCAATAGCAAAGAATGCCGGCAGTACTGTGCCTGCTGTCAGAATGGGCTGCCATGCTGGAAGCTTCTGCTGCTTAAATTTTGTTTCTGCAATAACAATTCATCCATCACTTATGTAAGCATAAACTTTATTTTTGACAACACAATGCATGGGATTGTGTTATATTTATTATCTTTAACAGCCCATTGATGGAAAGCCTCACAGACAGAAGCCTGGTACATATACGTAATGGTTTAATTACATGATTAACATCAGGTAGTATATTCCATTATTATCATAATATAAAAAGTGTTGATTTGTTCTTTAATAACATTGCGAAATCGAACTAGCACATGCAGTAATTGTAGATTTAAGTAGGGGTGGTTTCATTCGATTTTCATTTCAAGTATAGCCCTTTACATTGTTTCATTAAGACACGGGCAACTGTAGTATCTGCAATCAATATTGAATATGCGACCATCTGCGAACATTTGTGATAAATTCCGGTGTTTTAAGGTAACCCATTGCTCATGTAACGATATTGTGAACCTGTCGGACAACTGTTTGTTGTTGTTATTTCGTTCCCAAGGTGGGCATATTTTATCACGAAATAATCATCTCGATTCATCTCTAAAGTTGTGTAGTAAGTGAAAGAATCGTATTCATGTTTGATGTATTAACATAAATATTAGATCTGTATCGCGTAATGGTACAAAAAATACACTACAAACCTTTGGGCCTTCTACTCTTCGTTTCCTCCATTTTGCCGGAATTAGAGATCAACGTGGCGCCACCTGATGTAGATGTTGATGAACTCTGGAGAGGGGAGGTAAGTCGTGAATCTAAAAAACAACACCCCATTAGTAGTAAAATTTAGTACTGTATGACCAGATACGAATTCAAATAACAATTCCACTTCGTTCTACCAAGCACGTATTAATTCATAAGATCTTCACAGAACAAGATCACGGAAAGTAGCGGACCAAGTTTGTCTCATATTGTCAACTCAATCTCGGACCAGCTCCTTGAAAACCGATTAGAATGACTCGAAATGGAATGATTCGGAATAAAATTGGAATAAAAATCTAGTGTACATCACTTTCAGAAATACTGAGGTAATTTTAAATTCAAATTGAAAAATAAAATTGAAAAAAAAACAGCTCTTCCTGATGAAAAACAACACACACTCGCAGAAAACGGGGCATGTTTCATATTATGCAAAAGGATGAGACAAACCGTCATTATCAGCCTGAAAACAGATTAAACTATTCACAAAATTGAAACTTTTACACAGTGTCATATTTGTTTGTAAAAATCTTAAACTGGACTGATAAACCAGAGACGTATACATAATCCCTTCTTGCCAATCGACAAAATTGTCAAATGGCTATTTAATGCAGATTGGCTACATATCACAAATCAAAGTCATATTTTGGTTTATTGTACATGTGTTGTATGGCTTATTGTGACGTCATTTAGGGTAATAAAATGACGTCATATATTCACAGGAGTGTGACTTCGTGTAATAATGATAACTAAACGGAACGGAAATGGCTTCAAGTTTACGTGGAAATATCCGTATAGTCTACCATATTTGATTGAATGAACGATTATGCGATAAAAATGATCTTCAATTCGATTCTATTTCATAGTTGATTTATGAAACTAATCACGAATGTTTCAGTTTAGCTCGTTTCATCACTATATACATATCAATTGGAAACTCAAGCAAGGTCCTAAATATTTATAACGTGAGGCAACAACTGGGTAGAGTAGGGATTGAAAGACGAGCTGAGATCGCCTTGCTTTTATCAAGAACAGAAAATACAAAGTAGGAGCAATGGAGGGGTTTTTATCATTCAATGTCACTTAATTAGGTTACTTTCCTGATACAAGGTAGTGTTTTACGACCTTGAATCAAACGTTAATGTGTCAGGGAAGTTGTATTAATATTTATATCTAATTCGATAAAGTAATAGCTGCATCGACTAACAACTGGACTGATAATTTGAAAATTTCCACTGATTCATAATTTATAAAAGAATTTCAAACTACGATACTAGACTAGACCAGGAACCTGACCAGACAATATCTTCAAGCTTGCGCCGAAGGGGAGGGGGGGGGGGCAGTCCGCGGTTCATATTAATTGGCTGATAACGGAGGAAGAGAGCCCCGCGCGAGGTCATGTTGCTGTATACTGTTACAAGAGTGTGTATTGTTGTTAAACTGTATTGAGGTTGGGAGAATGTATTGTATTGCTAGAGACATGAGCTATGATAAGTTTAGGATGAAATTGTCCAGTGTCAGTGTTTGGGGAGACACTAGAAGGTTAACAGGTGACTTTCAAGATTGAATGGACCATCATGTCACAACGGTGCTCTTATGTCGGAAAGTAAGAAATAATACTGAATTTTTCGGATGAAAACATGCAGTGGGCACGATCTGTAAATATGCTGTATTGTGGCACATGTCCATGTTAATTAATACAGTGTGAGGACGATTTAAATAGACCTTAGGTACAAGATTTCATGCGCACTTAAACACACTGATGACGGGACCACGACAAGAGGAAAAACAACGAGGACTGGACATTGGCCTGTGTCTACACTGTTTATATTGCGTCGTATTCTCCTCGACAGTATATCCTCGAACTAGACATGTCCCAGGTATGTAATGCCAAAATCATACTTTTATAGTAAAGGAAGTTAAGTAACTTACGATATACGATATAATATGTAAACAGAATTGAACATTTTGTTAAGTAATATAATTATAAGCGGGATCATGTCCGTTATGATATATAGGTAGTATGTAATCCAGCAATGTCGGCGATGGTTAAAATATTGGATGTCATGTACAGCATATTCGCTTCAGTTTTTTAAAACAATGACGTGAACTGAGACATTCAAAGCAACTAAGCATAATAAGCCTGAATTAGCTTCCTGTGATCTATGTATTTTTTAATAAGCTTTAGTTACATATAAAATGTATACTAAACTGTAAATATGGGGGGGGGGGATGAGGTGGAGTGGGGATGAAGTGAACGCTATGTTTGAAAGTAGTGGGAGGGACAGACAGAGAGATAAAGCTAGTGTCGTTATTCTAAATAACGGACTGATAAGAGAGTGGTGTCAGAGCGGATTAGCTGTGTAAATCAGAGAGGATGTCCTGCCAGGTCATCTGGTTGTATATTATTTTAAGACCAGTTGAGTGATTAGTAAGAAAATGATGTGTTTTGATTCAAATATTGGTTGACAGTTATTTATTTTTTTTATTTTTAGAAGAATGGGTATCCCGGGAATGGAATGCTGTGTGTGGTCGTTCAGATGAGCTATGATAATGATGGTATTGTTCAGTGGGTCAGTTTGGTTGAGGGATATACGGGTGATTTGTGGAGCGAGAGTTAGGGTCACATTTGGAACTGAAAATCACCGCGTTTATCGTGATACCAGTCAATTCAGCTAACCAGTACACATTAAACCGAGGATAGAAAACAAAAAAAAGGAAATCACCCATTGTTTCATATACTATGAATTATCATTTTTAAATGAAAATTCTCTTTATGATTTTTTAAACAACAAAAAACATTGATTCTATAAAATAACAACAGACAATATATCATCGTTTGCCTGTTGGTTCCGTTGTTTCTTACATTGTTCTCATTTGAGAACGTGACATTACCTACTTGGATTGACCAAGCTTGATATGGCGGGTGTCGTCGATGAAACAGAAGAGGCATATATGGTCTTATTCTCCTTGTACTTTTCAGAAATCTCCGTGTTGTTATTTCTTTTGATCATATTTTACCATGGTTTTATGGAATTTTAGTTTGGATTATGATTTATGCCATGTTGGCAGACATGTTTAAACATTGTCATAGCCTTGTGAGTCAAACAATTGTTCCCCTGGTACTCAGAGGTAATTACTAACGGAGTGGTTTTGTCCTTATCATCAGTATAATGTTTTTAAGACAACACAAGTACGTTAACTCAAGATATGACAAAGGATATTTATTTAGAGCATTTACTGATATTGTACACCTTGGGCATGTATATTCAGCTGCCACTTCGCGGAATGTATCATACTAAAAAGTACAGCAGAGCAGACATATAAACATAGAAATTTAATTACAATAAGGTGAAAAATAAATAAAACTTCGCTGTACAGATTACAGTATCATAAAATCGTGTACAAATAAACTCACGCGAAGTTTATTTATAATGGCATTTAACCAAAATTGATCAACAATCATATAAAATTCGGAAAGAAATACGAAAAAAAAAAAATATTAAGCATCCCCGGCGGGATTCGAACCCGCGGCCTCTGGATTAGAAGTCCAGCGCGCTATCCGCTGCGCTACGGGGACTTGCTTACTTACAAAGGGTGATGACATTTAGTGTTTCCTTAGTTCTGAATGGCTTTAAATCTAGACCAGGAAGACACTTATTTAGTACTGTATATATGTGCGATTAGTTTATTGTATCGTTCAGGGTTATTTATACCACCATAGCAATATCAAATAATTAGTATCTACCACAATAAGCAAGGTCGACGCATGCCATACAAAAGAGGAGCCCTGCTAGAGTCCGATATCGAACAGAATCACAACCTCTCTGTTTGGAAATAGCAGGGACGTGTCGAGGCGTCATTGGTTTTGATAACACGTTTTTGAGCTCCAATTCATACTGGAGGGATTAGCTTGGGAGGCGCGATACATTATACATAACTTACTTGTCTCTCGGATTAGTATACGATAGTCTAATGCTTACAGTGCAACCGTTACCGTGCAGCCACCAATGTACACGTAAATAGTCTACAATACAGGTTTACAGTGGTAATGTATTGATCAAGTGGTACACGTGTACTTATAGGGAGCAGTCGAATATGTGTTATATATACGTCTCTATATCAAATAACGTACTGATAAAAAAGAACACTTAGTGTATACAAGAAAGGGAAGTAGATTGCATATGTCCTCTTGAATAAGACACTGTAGCATTTCATTTATGCAAGTATGAGTTCTTCAGAAATATTTCGTTTAGCAGTTTTTTCGAGGTATTGACAACAAAGATTCAGTAACTCTAATTCACAAACTAGTTGGGTTGGTTTTTCGTTTTTTGATTTTTTTAGTGGAGGGGGTATTTTCATTATTTATGTGACTAACTTTGTTATCTAAACTACAACAAGTGTATTTGTGGCGTCAGTGGTGACGATTTCCGTTAAACGTTTAATGAGATATTTTACATTAACGTTTTCAGTGGTATGTCAGCCGATTCATGAGTCACAGTTACTGTTTCCACTGTTTTTACAACAAAAATGTTGACACGTGCACATGTTCTAGAAGTCCACGTAAAGAATGATTGATTGGGTTAGATGGACACCACAGTGTCTCTGATGGTAGCGAGGAGAATACCAATGTGACTTGAATATTCTCGGTATAAAGCGCGATCAATTAATCAAAGTTGTCACAGCAACATATTTCATACATAACACACCTGGTTATAACAACAGAACAATCGTTTGTAAAATCAGCTGACATTGGACGAGTTATTAGAACAGTAAACATGTATCAGAAGTACAATGTATCCCAGAGTGTTCCTTGACACTGTATAATATATAAAATACCTTGATAAAGAGCCTATTGAAGTTGCAGGTACTTACAGTTAGACGCCATGTTCCCGTAACGCCTGCTAACAGCCGAAATTTAAAACGTTTCCTTCTAAAAAGAAAGCCTTTCGTGTGACTTTAGTGTTTAGATATATACACGGAAGAAGATACATTTTTTCATTCACTACGACGGCGTAAGATTACACACTTTAGGAAATGACGGGGTCATTCTTTAAAGAATTGTGTTGTTACACAGTTGATAATGTATGCATGACATGAAATCTTATATTGTTTATGGATTATAAGCAAAAAAATTAGGCTTCTTCATAAAGATACAGAGGGCTTTTCCCGTACAGACCTATATATAGCATTTGAATCCGAGCAAATCCCATCAAAATACATAATGGGTCTAACATCCAGTTATCTTGTACTGGGTAGACTCTTCTACCGCCCATCTGTTCCTTGTGCAAGTTCCCGTTAAAACAGTCCTCTAGCCTCACTATGTGATCTTAAATATCGTAAAGACAGACCAGGTGAGCTTCCTCGATATGTCGTATGTTGACAAATCTATTTACAACTAAAATGGCATAGTTTCGCTCGAAATTAGTAAGTCTGTCGAAGGATTGGTTTAGTATATAGCTCTAATAAATATTCATAGATAATGACGAAAACAGCGAGAGAAATTCAAACCGAAGAACGTCATTTCTTGTGTTATATTCTCTATTTATTTTACTATTATTTACATTATTTTAGCTTCTTCAAAACAAGATGATAGATTGCAACCGGTAACTGTGTACAAATTTCAAATAGTGAATTCTACATGGATATACAGACAGCGCTGTTGACATTGTACTCCTTGTTCATGGTTCAGTAATTTCTACACTAGCATTTTTTTCGATTCTGTTTAGTTTTATAATATACAACACAAATATACCATAAAGCGTCTCAAACAATGTAAACATTATTTCGGATTCAAAATACGAAAGCAGAGCAGAATGTAAAATTGGGAGAGAGGAGGGGCGAGAAACATGCGAACGTGGGTATATATATATATATATATATATATATTGCCAAGTAAAAATATAAATGATCTAATAAGGATTGCTTTTGCGTTATGAAAACAATTGTATGACGTCATGATGTTAAAAAAATTAAAACTCATTTATGACGTCACATATCTTACTAAGCTTCTTTACAACAGCCAAACGGCATGGTGATAGATTGCAACAGGTAACTGTGTACAAATTCCAAATAGTGAATTCTGCATGAATATACAAACAGATCTCTCCCCAGGTATTTACTTCTTTCATTAATTCTTGTATTACCACAACGGGTTATACTTGTTATTAGTGGTAATGTTGAGCGCTGTACACTAAGGCCCTACTATTCATAGGAACCTTATGTGGTAGTTTATGTGAGCGTACAGTCAAAAGTATGACTGCCAATGGATATCAATTACGTTTTCGTTAAAATGCAATGTGTAATGTTCTCAAATGTGTATTTATAAAGTGTGGAGCCTGATCCAGGGCATGCTAAAGAGAAGTTGAAAAAGAATGCCACGCGCTAGCCGATTTGATACAGGTAACGAGTTTCGTGTAACACGGACGTATAATATGATAATATACGTCATCACTTATGATTAATAATTTTCAGACAATGAAATTTGATAAACATGCATTTATCCCTGAACTATTGATGAACTAGGATTTGATTTTTTTTCATAGCCGGTCGGTAATGGGTTATTCTATACTTACGCCTCTTATTGGACACACCGCCATTGAAAGGCGCTCAGCCATGTTTTCTGCATTACAGGAATTGAGGAATAGTGAGAATTATTCAACATATTCATATTCGTTTCATCTGTATTTTTCTCAAAGGATTGCAACCTGCTTTCAAAGCATCCCTTTTAATTTCATAATTACGC
Organism: Ylistrum balloti; assembly: GCF_031769215.1. NCBI lineage: Eukaryota > Metazoa > Mollusca > Bivalvia > Pectinida > Pectinidae > Ylistrum > Ylistrum balloti. The sequence continues at coordinate 317,983 of NW_026782128.1, read as the reverse complement.
TAAAATATCAAACATTGAGTAAATTAGAAATAACCTTAGTTTTTTTGCTTTCAAATTTACAATATTTATTATATTTATAACGATATATATGTACATGTACTCCTTTCTATCAACCGTACGGAGTAGACGAAACTAACTCTCCATGCTGTTTTGTGAAAGAACATTTACGAAATACTGCATACCATGTGGGTAACTCAAGAGTGGAACCCTTATTTTGTAGATGCATTTCAATAAGCATATATGGTATATATCATGTTTGTATTGTAAGGACTATTACATGGTGTGTCTGTTGCCCAGCTCTTATTTGTTTATTACATCCTATCTGAAATATGTATGTACAGGTACTTCCGGCTGACGTCACTGCGGGACTACCCAATGTCGGGTCAAAAAAGATCCTTATGGAAGCCTCTGGATCTCATAAGGACATTGTCAATTGCGCGGCCTCCGGAGTGCTCTAAGGCCATGATGTTGTTTAGTCTCGGACTGGAGTTGGCCGTAGGGAAAGTTCTGTCACCATTTTGAGGAGAGACATATGACACTTTTTCCATTGTGCATTCAGCGCCAGTTCAACTACTGATACCTAGGCCGTCGCTAGGTAGGTTCCGTCCCGTCGATGTAGGGACGCTGGCTCTTACTAGGTAGAAATGTACTTTCACCACCTCCCTCGCTTGGTATGTACACTAAGTCCCGATTATGTAGGCCATTTTTATAAGTTCAATGCCTTAAAAAGTGAGTATTTATTTATACTGTACGTGGATATTTCTTTAAAATCTGATATATATTGAAATCAAAATTACATATCAGTCTGCACTGAAGAAATGACTTATTGCTCTTTAGGGTTACATTAAATGTTTTCATTCAACCTTTTTTCAGATTTTGTTGCACGGCTCCAAGAAAAGGACAGTCGTCTGTGATATATGTTCTATGAGTGACTTTATCGATTTGCATGATAACCACATATTGATGTTGTTGATATTGCGTTCGATTTTTTTTATTTAAGAGGTATTGGTGTTGTGTTCCGGAAGAGTAAGCGTCTTCTGCTTCATCGCCGACACCCACCATGCAAGCCTTGATCATTCAAGGAAGAAATGTCATGTTCTCAAATGAGAACAAAATATACAACATATGAAATGCTATTTAGAAGAGGTTGTGGAAGATTGGTCAAAAGCTCTTTGGAGTTCTTAAAAATCCACATACTATTAATTTCACTTCTTGAGTAAACAGTATCACAAAATAAGTCTGTACCCCAGATTTGATAGTATTTAGAATGCTGGTTAGTCGTTTTAATGAAGGCTGTGTTGAACAAGAGCTAGACGAGCCAGAAATATAGCATTGTTTATATTGTGGAGTTGAGGGGTCCAATGTCATGTTGGAAAGTTTTGACGGGTACGAAGATTGAAATACAAACAGCCAATTGACGAAAGGGGTCGTCAATGATATTTGCAACGTTTGCCTTAAATGTGAATAGATTTACTCCTGTATATAGTTGAAGTAGTGAACACTTTAACATGATGCATAGAATACAACTTCAAAAATATTCAACATGTGCATACTATAATTCTCTTTCCCTGCAATGAAATCGATTCCGGAAATACATACATGTAATTCCGTTTGTACAAAGGTCAATATTACATGGGAAGCATGTACAGTATTTTATTAACGTTTGTGACTTAACGCTGGACTGTTGACAGGATACATCCCTAGTCTAATGGTAAGACTAAGTGTAGACAAATCTTCAGAGCAAGATCACTTAAACTTTTCACTTTATTTCCAAACAAACAAATATCGTCAGAAAAGTTCTTCCTTTTCTGGCTAAAGTTTGCGCGACAAATAATCGCAAATATTAGGTGGCGCTCTAGGGATGTCGTTAACCATGTAGACAGGAATTGTTATTGTTTATTCGATATTCAACCAACAACAAAATAAACTGTGACCAGTGTCTGTATCCAGACATATCTAATTAATATGGACTTTTATGAAAGAAGACAATAATACTCATTAAAACAAAGGATTTATTTAAATGAAATAACGGCAAATTTTATACCAGTATAAAGGAACTTGAGAGTACCAAAGCATTTTGAAGGAATGTTTTAAGTTATCGAAATTTACAGAAAATATTCGTTGTTGCCTTGTGAAATGATGGTATATTGGTGACCACAAGTGACGACCATTGATGACCAACAGTAGTGTTAAGCACCGATTACTATTTATGATAACTTTCAGATATGTCCAGCGCTGATGACCACAAGTAATGACCTTCAGTAGTGTCCAGCATTAAAGGCTTACAGTTGTGTCGAGCACTGAGGACCTTTAGCGATGACCACAATTATTGACCAATAGTAACGACTTACAGTACCACTTGTGATGTCATATAATAGTGTCCAGCACAGGTGAACATTTGTGGAGCTCACAAGTAGTTAACAACACTCATGATGAATGACAACAAGCAATGTCCAGTAGTGATGCCCATTGGTGACGGCAAATGCGATTGGTTGAAACACAGAATACGGGAGTAAAATTGAAAATACAGGGACTACGCTATATTATGATTCAAATATAATAACACTGTCATTAAAAATACACGCGTCCAGTTATACTTACGATTAAAACGATGATAAAGGAAAACATGAATAATGAATAAAGCAATGGTTGTTAATTACTATATATCGTTACATTGGTGACCATGACCTAAAATATTAGTTTGCCAACTAAATCACATGACTGTTAAACATTTCAAATCGAAGTTTGTTGAAGGCAATTTTGACAATACAATATAGGCGACACTCCTCGAAAAAATGAGAAGATTAATAAGTTGTTTGTCTTGCAAAACAAGAAGCAATCTAGATTACAGCAGAACCTAGTGAATTTGATAAAACGTCGTTAATGACTTTCCTAATTAGTATCACAATTTTTATTGATAAGAATTTCCCTATAATGAAACTCTTTTCCATACATTTCATCTCGGTTATTAATTACTGAACCGTTGATATTAACATCACCAGGTGTACTAATGTTGTATCTGTTGTATGTTCCATGGTAACGGGTTTTAAAGTCCCCCCCATCCTTTCTGGAGACCACGAGAAGGCACTCTATCGGATGTTATTCTCTTGTCCTTTTTCAGCTGCTGTTGTTATGCCATGTGGTCTTCCACAGACCCGTCTTTACACGTAACGCAGGCCAAACATATTCCAAACAACTACAGTAAGAGAAATATATGTGTTCAAGTATGTTGATGGCTTAATTGAAGCTGGAAAATAATCTACATCGCAATTCGATTGAAGATGTCATTTTCTCTTTCTTGTTTTCTTTTTTTTTTTTCTATTATTTTATTTTCAATCTTTTTAGGATTTAATAACGTCGTTAACAATATATATTAGGTACATTACAAAATAAATGAGAGAAAAAAACATTTGTGAAGTTCATGATTTCTGTGATAAATACGCCATGCGCATGTGGAAAATACACTGATGCTGTTTGTCACCATGTGTCAGCATTCCAGAGAGGGTATATCGAACGATATATATCTACGTTGTCTCGAGGGAAAAAGAAAGAAAATGCGGATTCGAATGTGATAAGTCGTTTTATGTGCTGTTAAAGTTTACAATCGAAATGTGCGGCCATGCTTCAGAACCAAATAAGGTAATGTATTAAAATGAAAAAAATAATAGGTATACGATGTACAACATTATTCTCTTTACTTACATATAGGATTGGAAGCTATAATAAAGTTTTCTATAATTAGATCACACCAGCCAGCCATCTCATCTATGTGCATTATCCATAAATCCGATAAAGTTTAAAATATATAATCTTATTTTATCCGTGTTTTTTTTCCATTCAAGGAATTACAAGGCCCAGCAGATCCCACAGTTTCTGGTTTTATCGAATTAAGTTGTTAATCAAAGTGTCAATAAGTGTGACATGTTGAACCCAAATCTTAGGAACTAAATGTCTGTTGTTATTTTAACTTACCGGAAACATTGCGATAGCGATGGCAAGGCCTATTATTAATGTAAGATGGCTGGACAACAAGTCGTTAAACTTTGGATAGCACCCCTGGAAAATAAAATAAAACATCGATATGCACTGAATGCATTTGTGTGAGAAACATATCTTTTCTTTCTATGACTTTTCGAAATATAAATTTAATAAATATAAATAATAACATGTAAACACAAGTAAAACAAGTAGAATCTTCTATCGTGTTTTGAATCATAAAATGAAAATGATTAACAGGACTCTCCAAGTAATCTTTTATATACATGTATGAATAAGCGCGACATACCTGGTTATACAAGGATTTGTACACAGCACCCTTTGTCCCTGGCTTTTGTAGAGCCTCTTCTTGGCAGATGGTATCGTTTATTGCTGGGTTACAACACGTGTTAGGCACAAGCTAAAATCGCACGAGAAAATAATGCTCAACCTTTATAAAGATATAAATGTTTTAAAAAACGAACGAATATCATAATGCTCTCTGTATTCATCAGCTTTGCTTCTTTTTATCAGAGTGTATAATACTTAAAAACATGTTGATTTTTCTTAATAGAATATCGAAAACTTTATTTTATCAAACACAGGATGATGTCAATAAAAAATCCTTCCACAGTCGATTGGAACATCATGCCTTGCATTTGATGTGTTTTTCCTACCTGCGTCCCAGGAAATGTTACGTTGTTCGTCTCATAATCCATGTAGTTGTTTATACCACAACAGGAAAACTGGGGAAGCAAACATATTGCCGTTAACAAAAACTAGAATTTTCTGTCGTGTTTTGACTCGTACAATAAAAATCATACATAGGATAATGTAATATTACATAATGATTTATCACCTTCCAAAAGTTAGCTGCATACCTGTGTAAGCTTGCGTATATCTTAAACAGGAATCTTAAAAGAAGTAAAATATTACGTGTATATAATATTTCATTTCAATATATTCGGCGTTGCACTTTTTCACTAAATCGTAATACGTTTGCATTAACAACGGTTATATAATGGATTTTAAAATAAAATATACTGACAGCTTTCATTGAAATAAGATACCATTGACCAAGAAATATTTTCACTACTTTGCATCGAATAAATAACGTTATCCTTCTTATAGCTGAGTTTCTTGCTTAACGCATGTAAGTAATTACATACCAGTTTCTGTACTTCGTCCCATGTCTTGGTAACAATGTCGTTCCCTTGACTTGGTTTGTAGTTCTTCAACGTTCCACTTAGCGCATCTTTGAGCTCCGAAGAAATCTGAAAAACAAAATTCACGAAATAATCACATTTTGACTTTTCCCTTCAAACAACATTGCTTCAGACATTGAAATGAGTTCCAAATTTGAAAATATGCCAAGTTCTATACCGCAGTGAAGTTACTTCCTGCACAATCTACACCGTTACATGTGAAATTTGCAATAAAGGTAACTTACTTGAAGTATACGATAATTACCGTCTACAGTATTTGACAACAATAATTACGTTTGCAATCCAACCAGTTAGAAGTTTACTAACAATCTATCGTGTGTGCATTATGATCATGATAACCAGCGCATTGAATGAGGAGTTGGTAGTTCTTTACATGAAATTGAAGTTTGTCATACGCATTTGGTAATGGTTCTTACCTTTCCCTTGAAGACTGCTGCCATAATTCCTCCTGTGAGCTCACCAATGAAAATGACTGTAACAAGTGCGATATACTGAAACAAATATAACTTTCTTGTTGAAATTACGAGTAAATATATGTGAGTAGTGATTCTATATAATGAAATCAAAGGTTCCTGATTTATATGATTCTTCACAGTGTATTTCTATTTATAAACAGGACCTTGCATTTGACCATAATTTTCGAGCCGAGTTTATTTTGAAAATGTTTAGGTCGATTTAGTGTGATTTCATGATAGGTGTTTCATTAAGATTATTAAGAGTAAAGTTATACAGAAGCATAAGGAAAAATACGGAATACGAAGTCGATACAAACAATATTCATATCCAACAAAAGGTAAAACTATTGTGCAAAACATTTTGGATCCCGAAATGTGGCAGAATAATAGGTTAAAAGTGTTTTTGATTTCATTCTATGCTCATGTTAAAGTTAAACATTAATTATGTCTTTGTTTAATTTATGAATTAAATGGGTAATCTATACAAGCTCAGGGGTTCTTCAAAATATATACTTGTGTGGCCGAATACATACAAAGCCGAGGAAGCATTTGTTTTTCTTGATCCCTCCGACACAGCCGAATACTCCTATGATCAACACCAACACCCCGAATATAATAAGAATCCATCCGGCTGTAGACAGGAACTTGTCACTAGCATCCAGCTCGATCAACTTTTGGACATTCATCAACTGCGGGTCGGCTTTCACCCATATTCCAGCTGCAAGGACTCCAATACCAAACAGCTGTAATTAAATTGGTTAATATGAGGCGATTTCAGTAAAAATATTCGGCAAATCTCATTGTAATTTTAAGACCAGTCTGTGGAACTGTATTTTTGATGATCATTTAATTTTTATATTTTTGCCAACAAAACGGGAAAAACATAATGACCTCAATAGCAAATTTCCTTGTTTGATATGAAGTTTATTGCTCCTAATTATGCCTTGTGGTTCTGTTGTTGTTTGCCTTGTTCTCATATGGGAACGTAACATTATTTAGTTGGATTGACCAAAATTTACATGGATGGCGTCGTCGATGAAGAAGACACTAAAAACTTGGCCGTATTCTCCTTAGTTTTGTTCTTCTGTCTTCATGGAATATTTGCTGGTCTTATATGGATTCATCTGATTTAAGTTTGACCTAAGATTCTGTTCTTCTTGTTTCATGATATAGAATAGTTTATTACATTTTTACATGATACTGTCTTGATGAAAGTTCACATTAGAATAGATAATTTCTCATATTTCTTTAACAGAAACGTATTTATGCAATACAGTAGTTACATCAATACAATATATCTAAGCTCATGTCCAAACAAGTTCATGTCTGAGCTCTGACTTAAATGGCTGAACCCACATTAGATATCAGGAGCAGTATCGTTTCGAAAATAAGCAATACCATACACAGTGTATTGATAATTTAAAATTTCGATACAGATGCCAGGAATATATAGGAAATATAATCGGAATATAAAGGATGTTTCTGTTGACACAATAGAATGTGTGCATGAATATATATGAATCCAAAAGGATAAGTGAATATATGACCATTGCTGAAAGATACTTCAATAATTTGACCTCCTATCGGGGTATATAACCGGGAAGGTCTATGTTTATCATAATAGAAGTAGAATCAAAACCGTCAACTTACCACAAAGATGACGTTGAATGCCACAAAGATCAGTCTAGCGAATCCTTCACATATCCCCATTATGCTGAAAAATACAAAGCATTATCCTATAGTAATGTATAAACTACTAGGTTACTTATCCAGATGTCGCTCCAGCACCACCACTCTGGTTAATGAATACTTCAGTGGAATCTCTGCCAAATGCCCCAGGAAACAAGGTCGATACTTTTACTTCATTACTGAAGTCACGTGCTCGATTCTTGATTAGACATTACTTTGTATTAATTTCTGTCATTCGATTGAGTTTATTGTTAATTGTTATGAAAACGGTTATGTTTTTGTATTGTCAGATGCATTTTATATATTAGCAATGGCATTAACTTGATTTAGTTCAATTAAATCTGATTGGATGTAGAAGTCGTGCTAATATTTTAATCAACAAAAGCTAAGCCTATTCTTATTTTCTAGAGTATTAAGTGAGATGCACCGATATAAAAAATAATGATATTGTCGAAATATCGAATTAAAATGCCTATGTAAGCTTCTAACTTGTTTTCCAATTCTCTTTTCATATTTGAACGGTGGAAAAAATTGTTTTCTCTCTTTTTCTATTTTTTATTGGTAATTCAACAGACTTTGAATGACAAACGTGATATAAAAGCTGTGTCTACATGTCGGCGTGAGGAGGGGTAGATTACTTTCGGGATGAAAAGTAAAGATAAATGTAAAAACGGCATAGACATTAATATGTTGTAGATAAGAAATACTAGGCTATGTGTTGGCGTATTGGTTGATTTAGTTTCAGTTGTTTAGACAATTTGAAATGTAAAATTTCAGCACTGTTTATATACACAAACTCAATCACTAAATACTATGTCCGTTAATCTACCCGTTGTTATCTGGATGAATTACACTGATACATAAGTGTAATGTTGTACTTAGGTTATCAATCTCCCGCTCTGACGATCGGGAGATAAGTTGTCTCTATTCGTTCGGTGCGTGACCATTTATCAATAGCCGAAATGAAAATTAAAAATCATATTAATCATCATCTGTTTTAAAATATTTTAATTAAATATTTTTTCCATGCTGTGCAATATATCAATATTTGTGTAATATATATATATATATATATATATATACATATATATATTTTACATTTTAGTTTCTCCTATATGAATTATGTATACATATACAATGTCTATGTATGTATATTACATTTAAGATCAAGTGGTATTCCATTGTATGTGATAAATCTGTATACAAGTTCATGCACAAAATGGTTTCTAATGTAACGAAAGAACCAACATGGCAACATAATTATAATTCAAACTCAAATTCCGTAAAATCATGGCAAAATATGAACAAAAGAAAGATTTGCACGGAGACTCATGAAAAAAGTACAAGGAGAATAAGACCAGGTGTTCTGGAAGAGTAAGCGTCTTATGCTTCATCGACGACACCTTAAACCTTGGTCAATCCAAGTAAGTAATGTCACGTTCTCAAATGAGAACAATGTAACAATAAGCAAACTAACGAGCATCAAATACGTGCAGGTTCATATGGCGAAAAGAAATAGAATATTTACGTCCCATTAATGCTGCATACCAGGACATTTTCGCCATTTGCACACGGAGGACAAACATATATCATATAAAACTTTTATTTACGCCCTCAGTGGGCAAAATGGTAAAATCCGTGTATAATGGTACAATGGCGAAAATAACCTGGTGCAAAAATGTCAACATTATACAGTAAAAAAAGAAATATGAATCAGAAATAATATCATTTGAAAAAAAATTAATATTAAAGTTGAAAGTTTCGAGTAAAGATACATTTTCGATTCTATATGCTCAGTTGGCAACATGTGATAAGATCAACAACATTTTGGTGATGACATTTGTTATCAGTACAACCCTACTATTCTATATCAAAATTTAATCAATACTTGATATTTATGGTATAAATGTGTTTATTAAACTTAGTAAGAAGCTATACTTTTTCATCGTATACTTGAAGTTAAAGGAGCAACTTTCAACTTTCATGTTTTCTATGAATTTAAGAAAGGAATATATACATAGATGAACTATAAAGAATACATGCATTAGTTAAGAAGTTAAAGTATTGAAAAGAGACTACCATTGTTTGAAATGGTTATTACTGTCGATTCCAAACACTCAACAACAATAACAACTGAAAAGAGAGCATTTCCCCAATACTATGCGAGAAGAACGTTGACTTTCATCCTCATGTTAATTCCTGATTCTGGAACACTTATTTATTTATTTATTTATTTACTTATTTATTATTGTTATTCAAAAAGAACATCTCACCTGTAACGTTCTGCGTTAGATGTTAAATTCTGTTGTTACTGCTACCTCAGCTACACAGTTGTGATCTTTGATACTTATATGCTCAGTGTACCCAGGTCGCACCTATAGTTATCAGTGCTGGCTGCACCACCTGAGTACTCGTATGGTTATAATCTACCACTGACGAAGTATCAGATGATAATGCATCACTGTTATCAGTCCCATTGTGAAATATATTTCTGATAATATCACAACTCCTGTAACAATAAATACAGATATTGTGTCAGTTTTAGGCCGTTGGTGAGTTTAGGAAAAATATTCTTATCACGAAAAACAAAAACAAAAACAAGAGGCCCATGGGCCTTAACGGTCATCTGACAAAAAGCAAGCCAAACTCTAACAACAGCGAGTCTGCCGTTAAAACAGTGGGCTTTATTCATTTGAATAAACTTGGTAGCCCTTCCTCCCAGCATCCTACATGCCCAATATCAGCACTCTGAGCCTTTTGGTTACTGAGAAGAAGTCGTTTACAGATTTTAACATATTTGAACCCTGTGATCTTGAAAGTGGGTCAAGGTCATTCACTTGAACAAACTTGGTAGCCCTTCATTCCAGCATGCTACAGACCCAATATCAGCATTCATGGACTTTTGCTTATTGAGAAGAAGTCGTTTGTATATTTAAACATATTTGACCCCTGTGACCTTGAAAGTGGGTCAAGGTCATTAATTTGAACAAACTTTGTAGGGTTCTATGCCAGCATGCTATGGGCCAAGTATTAGCCCCCTAGGCCTTCTAGTATTTGAGAAGAAGTTTTTTGAATGAAAAGTTTACGGACGACGCACGGCGGACGGCGGACGACGACGGACGAAGCACGATGGCTTCGGGTCAGATGACTTAATAACAACGTGTTGAAATTGTTTTCTACAAATTGATATGTCCTCAGTTTTATACTCCATTATTTTTGTACTCAACATTTTGAGTACTGACATCGTATAGGTTTTGATGAGTATAAAACCAGTAAGATGTACATCACCATTTATTTGTTTACATAAAATTAAAAATTGATAGATGTACAATTATAATACACGAGAGGCACGAAGATAGTGACGAAAACGTTATGAAATGTTAACATGTTTCAGATAAAAATTTCAAGGTGTTTGTTTGCGTCTTTCGGGCGAAACGGAAATGCTATCAATTGTGATTAAAGAACTTGAATAAGTTGATTCCATTCACCGTTGTTACAGTGTCGGTCGTAATTTGAATTGTGACAGTAAAGACTCCTCTCAGTTTCTGTTTTCTTTCGACTATATGACGCTACACGAGACGCTTCAACAGACACACCATTCTATATTTATATGCTATACAAACAACTATATTTAAGCTATATTTACATGCTTTGCAACAAACAATAATTTAACTGTAGGATAATCTCCCAATAACGATTTTTCCCTTCCTGTATTTTAACAACCTTGTCTCTCCAGCTTATGGTATTAACAGTACATGGATATCACGATTTCATGCCAGTTGTCGAAAGCTTCAGAAGAACGACACGTGGTGCAATTATTCTAACACTTGCTTTTAAATTTGAGTTATGATTGTGTCGACATATCGGTCATCTATCTTTGATACTCCTGGTGTTACCATCACCTTCGCTTGCATAATTGAAGGCAACAGCGAAGTGATTTAATTGGTTCAAGGAGACCAAAATTGACCAATCACAAACTGATACGTTCCCTCTGAAAATTACAAAGGAGCGACATCCAACTTCAAGCCATTACAATATACCATTATGCGATCTCGAGATTCGTTTGATGTACATCAAAGGATCAAATTGGTCTTTTCGTCATTCCGCAAGGTTTCGCACATGGAACCTTCGGTTTTGCCATGACATGTTTAAGGGATGCAGAGAGCAAAACTGAGTGTAATCACTGGAGTATCAGGGATGATCGGTAATCATGACAAAATTAGATTCGTGACTACGATATGTACAACAAACATGACGTCCTACTGACGTTAATCATACTTACTCTAGCTTTCCTTATTCTCGTGGTTTCAGCTAAAAGTATTTTCTTATCAACAGTCTGACCAAAGTGTCGTGAGTCTATGTAGGCCACCGTTGTGTATTGAGTAAAATAACACTAAACAGTTTTCTATTAAAATCAGAGGTTTGCATGACATTCACTTCCCAATCATCGCGAAGTTTGCTTGTGATTCGGTACAGTACGGGTAAGACGCCTGATATTCTAAACGTTGATATCCATTCCGTGAGTTTAGACTCGAAATTGCAAGGAGAGTTTTTTCTAAACAAACCGATCCAACGAGCACATACTAAAATGACTATCGGTTGTCATCTTGTAACAATGACGTCCATTGTTATATTCGTCCAGTTTCATAATCATGGCTATATATATTTTCTGAAAATAATTGTATCACTTCACACTTAAGGTCAAGATTTAATTACCTATACTGTTTAATGACTTCTAAGAAGGCATCAAAACTGAAAACGGTAGTATTAAAAACAGTATATGATGTTTTCATGACTTTGACCTACACAAATGGCTTACATGCTCTTATGAGTCGGTTGCATTAAAGTTTCCAAACACTGGTCAGTCAAACTTTCTACAATGAATACCTATCAAATCTGTACAATGACGTAAGTTAAACCATTCCAATGTCACCATCTTCAAACGTTTGAAAAGAGTAACAGGAGAATAGGTATATAGATTTTAAAACAAACGTGTTTACTAACTTACATTTTATTGGTTAAACTCAATTCAACTCAAATTTAATTACGTGTACCTAAATCAAACATCTTGAACGATAAACGTGAATTTCGTAATTTCAGAATTTTATCAATGTTTGTATCAAGTGTTATACCCGATATTTCAAATCTGACCAAAGAAAAACCAGTGTTTAATGGATATATAGTATATCACAAGTAGTGCAACAAAACATGGCAGTGTCAATGTATTCTTTAGAAAATTAATAACACACCTTATCCAGACCGCAAATAAATATTATGTAGATATCTAACTCGAATGACAAAGCAGAAAAGAAGATGCCAAGTTTCACTGACAACAACAGGAACAAAAATTAGAGAGTCTGTTATGAACATCTAAAATGAATTCAAGGTAAGATCTGAAACATTTTCCCGGTGGCACTTTTCTCTTCAAAGATAACCACTCGGTCACCACAGACAGCAACAGAACACGGCTGACTGAGTCCGTCATTTCCTGAAAGGAAGATTTTGCTCTCCCCTTTAGGCGACACCATCAGGATGCTATTGTCGTCAATGGCACACACGTATATATTGCTGAATTCGTCAGCATCCATTCCTCTTCCACCAGAAATCAAATCGCTTTGGAAGAAACAACTCGGTATGTCCTCCTCATCAAGCTTGTGTAACATTGTTTCTCCTTTCATTCCAATCCTGTCACTAATAACAAAGGCATTGCTACCTTTAGGTGCAACTGCATGCCACATGTTTTTTTTTTTTTTTTTCAAAGTAATGCTTTTCTGATTCGAACCAGAGGTATCCACAATCAGTATTTCGTTCTCACGTGGACATGTTACAAGAAACCTGTCGCCTATGCATGCAATTCCATGACATTTGCCACTGACGAGAATGTTCCATTTCAAGCAAAAGTTATCATCACCAACCTCGACTATTGCGATAGTTTCCTTCCCCGGTATGGTTACCGCTACGCTGTCGTGGTTAATTTTGCATAAATCCCATGGCTTCCCGTCTAGTCTGAGAAGGAATTTCAAGCTTCCGTCAGTGAAGTTACAACAGAGCAAGTTATTTTTGTTGTCCACGGAAACAATGGTGTCAGCATCAAAGAATACTGCACCTGTCGTACGCGAGTTCTGTTTCATTTTAAGAGTGTTTGTTTGTTTCGCTTTGTTGCACCACACAAATGGATCAACATTTCGAACAAATTCTAACTTTGCTTTGGTTACAGAGAATACCAATGTATCGAGTATACTCTTCAATGCTTCATTCATTTCATATCCCAACTTATATCGCTTATTTCGTGAGACAATTTCCTCAATCGTCTCCTGATATCCGTCCCTCGTAGAGGAAACCTTCTGAAGAGTCAAAACAAGCTCAGCATCATCCATACATATTTCTGCAGCTCTGATCTGTTTCTGCGATTGTTCAATGGCAGATTTTAAGTTGCGTACTGGTGTCATTCTCGACTTGATGTCATTTTGCTGTTTTTTCAAATCCATTACTGATTTCGTCATGTCGATTTTCTGCAAGTAATCAAGATGTGTATCAATTTGTTTACGCAGGTCCACCATTTCATCCGACTGCCTTTTTTGGCTTTGTGAAAGTTCCTTTAGATTTTCTTCTGAACCTTTCAGCACTACATCCAAAGTGATGATATCATTACCGATATTGGTCAGAATCGGCACATCATTGCTTTCGTTTAATAGTTTTGCTTGTTCTTTAACAGTGATAACATTGTCACATTTTCTGTGTCCAACAGCTACACATGTAGAACAGCAGACGACCTTGTGATCCCCACAGAACAGTTTCATGATTTCGTCATGCTCCTCGCATTTGGTTGAGACGGTAATAGTTTTCGTTGGGTCTATTTCTACCTCTTCTGCTGTCAAAATATCGTGCCCGACAATAAAAATGTCGTGTACTTCTCTGCATTCCCCGCATAGGAACATGGAGCAATTTTTACACCAAAGTATGGCTTCTTTCTCGTGGTTGTTCTTTTTTGTGCATGGTACACATGTCCTATTCGATAGCTTCAACTTTTTCATGTCCAAAATAGCTACGACCAGACTATTTGTCGGGAATTGTTCAGCCCATTTTGTATGGCTGACAGAGGTGTCAGCAGGCTGAGTGTCCTTCCGACAAATGGGACAGGGGAAAATCATTGACGTCGATTTCGTGCCAAAAGCATACTCCTGGATAAATGTATGGAGGCATATTTTGCAAAACGTATGAAGACATGGTAGCGCTTTGGGATGTTGGAACTGATCTAAACATATCGGACATTCTGTCAGGGCATCAATAGAACTATCAACGAGCTTTGAAGGTGGGACTGGGTATGCTTCTGCCATTCTTCCATGCGATATCTGAAATAGTGAAATTTACATTTACGTTTTTATCAGTGAGTTGCACCGTTGTGAAAAAAATCATTCGAAAAACAAATTTAGAGGATTTAACGAAAGCCACATCAATGTACATGTAGTCTGTTCTATATGATAAAATATTAATTCATTAACTTATAAAAGGTTAATCTAAGATAAGATATCGCATGAATTTTAAAATAAATAACTATTTATTGTTATGAGAACATTAAATAACTCATTGTCTTGATGGAGATCAGATGAGAGTTACGTTAACAAACCAAATTCTAGACAATAACAATTCCTGATAAAGGATAGGATCAATTTCAAAGTAATGAAAATTGACAGCAAAATAATACATTACAGAGATTTGAAGCGATATACGTATATATTTTCTTACAGCTGTTCTCTTTGTGGTCCACTGATGTGTGGTAGAGCTCATATTGTGAGTGTAGTGTGAATATGTGACGTTATGTTGTGAACATTATAACATCATTGTACTTGAATATGAAAAATAGTGTATGTCTTTCTTGTCATAAATAGAAGTGTTTAATTAAGTACAGTCATTAGTACACGCAAGAACTGTGTCAGTATATTACAAGTAGAGCATAATGGGATATACATGTAAGATAATATATGTACAGTAAAAGTTTATGTCCCCGAGGACGAGTATCACAAGTGTTTGTGTACAGTCTGCACCTGTATTATACATGGAATACATTCACGGGCGATTTCCCGTACACAACATTTCGGTGGCATGACGAGATATATTTACCTTGTATATACATGTTTGTACTATAGCCTTTGAAAATAACATTGGTTTATGTGTATTTGATACTTCTGTATGGATATTGAACAATATGAAGTCATTGTTTGTGTTCGTGTGATCATTATAACCCTGGTAATCGAAGGTGTGCCCAACTAGGAATTAGGCGGGGAAAGTGCAAATTTATGGGAGACGTGAACAGGGGTCTAAGTAATGACGACAATAAAGTATGGTGGAACTGCAGCATTTCAGCACTCTAATATCAAAACAAGGGATCTTATTATTGTTTCATTCAACAGGAGTTCAAGGCAAATCCTTGGAGTTATGGGTTATTATAAGCAAAGTTCAAACCAAATTGGTATCAAAGTAAAACTAGAAGAAAATGGAAATGTAGTGGTCATTCTCGTGTGTTTGCTGCTGTTATTTACAAATAAGAAGATCCTGTTTACATACGTCATCTAGTATTTCTTCTAGCCGTCTGGAAGTAAAAGTCCAATTGTCGTGTTTGCAACCGAGAAAACGAAAGCAGGCTAGGTTTTTCTGGGAAAGGAGCAGATAACTACTTCATATGAGAGTTACCTCCCGTTACGTACAAAAACCGTACCATTGGTGATAATTTATTTCCCACTTCGTTTTCAAGAATAACAAATAAACAAAACAAAAACAAACACAGAAAAAAAAGCGATACAAAATATAAAAAAAACAAACCTTTAGTGAATGGCATGACATGTACAGCTATTTACTAACATTACGACTTCGAAATGCTGCATACCTTCACATGCGAAATGAAATTCAGTTGGAAATGTTTAAACTAAGAATTGCAACTTTTTATCAAATACAACAGACATAGAACAATTTATAATATTGCTTGTTTGTCATATAGTGAAAATGATACGCTTTTGTAAAATATCAGAATCACCGAGACACAAGAAAACCACAAGGACTGGGGCGCGTATTTTCTATACTCACGATCCATATATATGAATTATAGTCAATTAATATATATATACAGTGTATATGACATGCGGGTTAGGGATTCATGCCAAGTGCCTATGCACTAAACTACTTGCTGTCAAACAGACACTTTCTTACCTTTTTTTTACAGTAAAATACATGTCAATCTGTACAAATTAAAAAAAAGATATGTATCTCAGAAAATGAAATATCTGTAGGAATCCGAATAACTTCAGAATGACTGCTGGAAGGAAAAATACACTAAATTAAAGCTCTACCGCATTGATTCTCGGCTAAATAAAGGGAAATAACTCTGGGAGATCGGATTGAATTTTTGTATTATTGGCTCTATTTTGCCACCTTAGTATTGGCACTATTTTCTCACTTTAGCATGTTGAATGAATGTTTCTAAAGACATAACTGAAATACATTCAAGGACGTGCAGTAGAAATAGGTAAATCGTCGCCCTATTCCTCTTTCTGTTTCAAAGGGTAGACAACTTTACGGTGCTTGATAGGAAAGCCTGCAACATTGTCATATTTCATCAAAGAGAGATCCGAACGTACCAACGTACCAACCGAATTCATGTTAATGACGTTTGAACATTTAAGCAGCAGCAAAGTCGTCGAAAATCAATTATTAAAATCGGAAAATACATTTATCTCTTTAAAGTTACTGTAAAAATAGGTGGAGAACTTAGTAATCGAAATTATAACATTAAATTGGAGTGGAAGTAAGTATCTGAAATATCCTACCTTATCGAGAAAAAATGTTTTAAACGTGAATGTCAAAAAATCACAACCGGATATTTTTTGCATGCTTGAGCGACTTCATGGCTTTAACATCGTCGAAAAACATTAATATCATCTGCTTCCGAAATCACGGTGGTAACGGATGACGAAAGTCAATGTAGATCAAATGACATCGAGCCAGGCTTATAAACAACCAAAAAGAATGACCACTACTGAATTTTACTTCCACAATAGCAGAAAAATCAAACGTAAGACTTTAATATTTATCCGTGTATGACGTAGATAGCTGATGCTGTTTAAAATGTTGTTCTGGTTGGGTACTCATGCATCTTCAACCGTCGTCCACAACCGGAAACTGACATAGGTCATCCGTCGTCTACAACCGGAAACTTTCATAGGTCACTCGTTGTCTACAACCGGAAACTGGCATAGGTCACCCGTCGTCGACAACCAGAAACTGGCATAGGTCACCCGTCGTCTACAACAGGAAACGTGCATAGGTCACTCGTCGTCTACAACCAGAAACTGGCATAGGTCACCCGTTGTCGACAACCAGCAACTGGCATAGGCCACCCGTCGTGACACACTGAAAACTGACATAGGTCACCCGTCGTGACACACTGAAAACTGACATAGGTCACCCGTCGTGACAGACTGAAAACTGACGTAGGTACCCGTTGTCACGGCAATATTGAATACTCTATGCGCGTAACCTTTCTTGTGAAACGAGTGGACTGTTGCAGCATCCAACACACCTGTAATCATTTAGACTCTGAATAAAAGAAGTCACATGGAAAAAGTACAACGGTAAAACAGATCAGCTCAATTAAAATAATACAGGTATTAGTTCAGCAACTGACTTTACAGATGTTTCTCTCTTCCTCCCCCACCCATCCCCAATCCACACCCCATTTTTTTACGTGTCTGAACCAGGTTACTCAAATTGCTTCCATGAACACGAACCTTTTTATATCGGTCTGGACTTCAGACCGATTTTTAAACGATTGATAGAATATTTTAAAAATGGACTATTTCTAATGATGCAGAGAAGAGAGTATTATCAATAAAACGAATAAATGTTTGGTTAACACTAGGTGTGAGGCTAAATAGGCGAGTGGTTCACATAACACAACCAATAAAAGATTTAAGTGCGACATTTCTATGACAACATTTGTCACTTTCATCGGATAAATGACCAGCGTAAAGCGTATTAGCACTGACGCAAGGAGTGTGCGAAATGGTACGGAATCGACCAACTTTTTCGACTTCAGTGTCCACAATGTCTGTTGTGATACAATGAACTTATTTTTTTGGTTTTATGTTCCGAAAGACTAGGTAGGAGGCCATTCAAAGAATAGATAACTGAAGCACTATTAGTAATTATTTTCCAAGGTATGAAATAAGTTTCTTTTGCATTTATGTGCCGAATAATTTACCTTTCACGTGATTGCCGTATCTCCATGCCATTTTTTGTCGATTAGCGTAGTATAAAGATCGCATTGTAAATGTCGTGATCTGATGTGATGTAAAATTAATGAAAACTGTCAAACTTTCGTCAGGTTATGGAGCTCGATCGGCAGGAACTTGTTAATTTACTGTTTGGGGCTAATCACAGTCTTACCCTTGTTTCGACCCCGAATATTTACAACTTTTGTATGGTGTATACGAACAATAACAATATTTGCAGTCTACGCTTGCTTTCTGTATCGCCCTCTACGTCAGTTTATTTCATATTTTGTAAAATGCAGACCATTAAATATGCTTGCTTTTTGTAGCCTCCACATAGTTTTAAAAAGTATTTTTTCAAATACAAGCCATGTTTTATCTTATTTGCTGAATTCCACGCTCGTGTTTCAGATTTTATTTGATGATTCATGTCGCACGCTGTTCTGTGATGTTTTATGTCACATTGTAAAGACCCTGAAACGACATTGGAAACGGAGAGCATTCAAGATAATATTTAGCCTAAGATATTTTTTAATGTTTCAACTTATTTTTTTATTTTCATCTTATTTTGTGATTTATAGCTTTGACATTTCCTGTAGAATGCACATTTGCATATGCAGAAATTCATCATAAAAAAAGTAGTTGATTATATCCTCCGGGGAACCTCACAAATGCACATTTTCTATATATCACAAAAATAATTTTGTCCGTGCGTTTTGATAAACCGCCAAAATGCGGATAAGACCTCTTTAAACATTCCCATTCTTTATTTTGACAGGTGCCTAACTTTTTCTTTCCTGTAAAGGTTAATCCATGTTGCGCTTCTGAATATAATCCCTACTTTAGTTCTAACAATCATCAATAACGGTGAACGTTATCATATTATACTTATACATTTGCTGATGTGAAAAACAATTTATATTAAATGAAAAATTGCTCATGCATTTTTATGGAACGGAAATAATTTATTTATAACGAAACGTAAACAAATTAATCTTGACCGAATCACGGGCACCTGTCATGCGGATGAATAAGAGGCATGTAAGAAGTAGTTCCGTACAATACTGTTATGGCCGCCAACCTCAGGTGGATATGGAGAACCTGTCCCATTTTTTCTCGAGTTGATCATGTTTTAAACTTTATTGATGTCTGGAGATCGAGCAGTTTGTTTTTACAGGCATCCATCTGTCCGTAAGGATGCGTTCGGTGTCGATATTCATCCTGCTACTTGGATTGGTGGGTCTTATTCAAGGTAAGACAGTGATAACATTGAAGATGCATGGAACAAATATTGCATTCATATCAAGTTGTTTACCAAGTGACTGCATATTTCGCTTTATTACTTTCAGCAATGAGTTGCCTAAGTTATAGTGCAGTTGTCATAGCAATCCACGTGTCACGAACATATTTAGTCGCCATGCAGCTTACGGCCATTCCTAACCATGGCCGCCATGTTGGAAAATGTATGGCAGTGATTTCGAAGTATTTGTTATTAAAATTCATAAATTTGGATATTAAACTCACTTAGATTACACCTGGCAGAGTTTTACATAGTTCTTAATCATCACAGTCCGTTATTATTTCGGGATAAGTTCGATTTAGGGCTACGATTTTGGGGAAACTCTTGGGTTTGTAAACACCATCAACTTGGGGGGATTCCGAGTCACGTGACCGAAATACACACTGGCTTCTAGAGAATAAACTAAACAAACTTTGAACTATTCGACCCACTCAAAGCACTCATCGCACGTTTTCTACACAATATTTGTTCTCAATATGGTATTTGCTTGTTTTAAACTATTGCTATTTTTGTTATGCGTGTTGTTGAACAAAAACAACTGCTGTGAAAGCTGTGTGTATTGTACATCACACTTGGCCAATACACACGACATGTTTTTTGTTCAGGAATCGCCCTCCATATTTTTACATCGCTTATTATTTTTCAGAATATGAAGTAAGTAAGAAATAAGCTAACATCCTTTGTGATTCAATATTGAATCATAAGTTGTATCCCATATTCAGTGTTTTTGAAGCTATATTGTCAAATATTTATAGCTGTGAACAGAAAGAATAAATGTATATTTTCAGTAGTCTACTTTTCTATTATTTTGTTAAATGGTATTTGATTTTGCTTTGTCAAAGCTGATGTTTATTTTGTGCCATGAGTAAAAATTCAGTTAGTTTATTGCATGTGATCTGATTTTTCAAACAAACATCATCGATATTGTTAATGTGTCCCCTGAAGTGTTGTTACCAGATAAGTTATATAATAGTATCATTGAACATGTGGTAACAATGTATAAGCCGAAGGGCATAGGACTATATCTAGAGTGTCTAACTATTGACTACTGTGAAGCCAATACATAGTTATCATGTCTCTCATTACTGACAATGCTATTGTCATACTTTGATTGCTAGATGCATTGTAAATCTATATATTTTTATTCACTTACCAGTATATGTAAGTGTTCATAGACATGCTATAGTTATAATGTTTTGTTAAAATGATGATTAAAGTTAGAAGCGTGTATTTTGCCATTTGTTGTTGAATAATCCCACCTCATGCTCCCCCTGTCCCCCACCCCCCCTGGTGTTAGTAGTAATTATTTTTGTTTCTGTGTATTCATCATTGCATTCATTTGTCTGTCCATGTGTCTATATAATAAAGCTTATGAATATGAACCCTTACCAGATATCAAGTTCATACTCTCATTCATCCTAACATTATGTTCTATAACTTTTTACAGTTCATGAAGTCCTATGTTAAGGTTAAAGGGATAAATGCCACCGGACCAATTTTGAAATTAAGTTTGAAAACTATTCATGAAATAACATTAACTTGATCCTATTTCTGTCAGTCAACCATGTTTACATTGCCTTGTATTAATGAGTTAATAATCTGTAACTAGGTTAAACTGATTTTTTATTTGGATTGTTTACTTTGTTATGTGAAAAGCAACCGATTACGAATACAGTTGATTATAAGGGAAGTAACTTACAAAAGAAATTAAAATCTATAGAAAACATTTAAAAGGAAAGATTTTTATTTTGTTGTTGTATAAACTCATCATGATCATGCAAGAAAATGGGAAGTTACAATCATTCACATTACAGGAATGCTATGTATTTATGTGTACATGTATTTAGGTTCTCCTGTATTTGTGATCCTATATGAAGGGAAGGGTAGGGGCTGAGCATTTGGTCAGTGGTATCTTTACTTTTTTCATTTTATGGAATCTAAAATGTAATCCCGAGTCGAGCCAAGAAATATCATCTGCAGAATATACAACTGAACAACCATTAATGTTAGAAGTCCAGCAGTATGTAATTCTACAATAATGGTTGTAGTTGTAAACTATAAGTAGTAAGTTGTCCTCATCTGATTTAAAGTTTGATTTTTCTACCGATTAAAAATATGGCATAGTTATTGCAAAATATATGAGATGATACTGTGAAGTCTTGATTAACAATTTTATCATCAGTCTGATGGAATATTGACAAGTTTCCAATCAATTATATATTATATAACACTCTATAATTACCTGTTGCAGTTGCAAAAGATGATAACTTCAGAAAATATAATATCAAGTCAATGTAACTAAAAGTACAGGATGAATGTGCTCGTACATTGTGTCTGAGGATATTAATTTATCAGTAGAACTCAAGTACTGTAATACTTTCAGCTCTTGAACATGACCTGGCATCATGAGAAGTCAGTATCTGCATATGTTTGTGTATATTTAGATTTTTTGTGTTAAAATCCATTGCTACAAGTCTTTTTTTTTTTTTTTTTCTTCTTGTTTGCCACATTCCTTTAATTAGTGTTTATTCATGGTTTGTGCTTTAAACTTGACACATATGAACAAATAAATATCTTGGCCCAAAAGTTCCAGGTTATAATAAAAAATGAATATTTGAATTTAAAGTTTTAGATGCAAACTATTTATTACACATAATCGGTAAAAGTTTGTTGCAGTAGTAAGAATAAGATGTATAATTGTCTGTAGCTGTTGTATAAAAGAAGATATTTTATTTTACACAAGATGGTGGTCCACATAATTGTTTATAATTGAAAAGAGGACACCTGCATAAAGATAAGAAGGGCTTATGGGGGGTGCGCTTGTGTGTGTTCTCATATTAGATGGGTATAGTGAGTGATATTCCATATTCCTCATATGAATACAAATTCATAGTGTTAAGAAGTTTATCTTCCATTTATTAAAATTCTGTCATGTGACTATTGGTATTATAAAACAGTTTGTCAAAACAATGACCAAATGACCCCCCCCCTCCTTCCCCCCCCTCCAAACAAAAAAAAACAAACAGGTTTTAAATAATGTTTTAAGTCACATCAATTTTTGTAGGACTTTTTTCTGGTGAGTCCATAGCATCATTTCCAAAATTTTGATGAATCCCGTGATAGGGAGATATGGAGGGTACTGATTGATCGAGTTACACAGGAAAAGTCTGATCAAGTTCCACAGGAAAAGTCTCAGTCAATGAATTTGGGTCCCAAAAACCATTGGGTCATTACAATGATGCAATGCCTTGAAGGGTCCATAGTCTATAGAGTTATGAAAAATCGTCATGGCAGTAAATTTGTTCAGGTTTAGGTATTTGGTCTTGTTCCTTTTCATCATAGATTTATTTTGGTTTTGTGTATTACCTGGAGCAGTTATCATATTTACATCAGAAAAATGCTTTTTACCCTTGGGTTAATTTGGTCTTGATTTCCATTCATATTTTTTGAAGTGGGAGAGGGATCGGGGCCAATTCTGGTGGTACCATTGAGGCAAAAGTTACAGACTGATAATGTAAATACCCAGCTATGATATACAGGCACTCGGTTGGCTGATCTGCACTAGGTGTATTGATAATTGAGTGTTTAATTAAAAGTATTTAGTGGTTTGTTGCTTTAGATAGAGAAGACATTGTAGAAATGTATCTGGCTATATGGCTATATGGCACACAATAAGTTGGAGAATTATAAGCTGTGTGTCTATACTGCAGACAAGCAGGCTGCTCTAGGATGTGGTGTTTTGTATGCAGTGGAGAATGAAGGAATGTGTTTTGGCAGCACGATAACACTGGCATGAGTTGCGATAAGTCATTCAGCATTAGTAGCATCCAGAGTTGGTAGGATTGAGCCAGACTCTGTACTGTATAGCCCTGGTACAGGGCAAGCTGGCTGTCATGTCAGTGCCTGGTGTAGCTACACACAGGAGATGCCAAGTACACTCTCTCTGCTCTGACACATGCTTCTAGTGACACTGATAAAATACATGGCCAATCCTGGGGTCTGCTTCATACTAAATACACTCTACCTGTCAGCACTGGTTCTGCAGTCAACACGCAGCATATATATCATTAATAATGTAGATATGTAGATAACTTCTGGTTTGCCTTTACTTAAATAATCTCTATCTCTCAGACCTATTGTACACATTCCATCCTATTCTGCACATTTTACTTATATTATTAAGCATGCTAACTACAAAGTTTGGCATATAATGTAGGTAACCTTCTGTTTGTCCCATCATCTGTATACAACTGACCAAAACCCTAAATGATTTAGATAATGGCATAATAGTTTGTCAGTGTTATAGGTCAAGGTTATGCCTTACCACTTTCAGTGGATATGTTGAGCCACTCTTATTTTCTCATCTTGGCTTTTTTGTTATATTCCCCTACTTAGGTAATTATATACGGAGATAATTCTAGGAAGGGGGTATATGTAGTAGTTACCTTGTCGGATCATTGTTGTGCAAGTTCACATCTCTCCATCCATGATAACCACGTGCATCTCTGAATATACCAGGTAATAAAAACCTACATAGGGTGTGCACCTATGTAATGTGCGTAGGTACTTTTTGTAAAAAGTAAAAAAAAATCTTCCTTGCTTAATGTGGACACCGGAAAAATTATTCGAAATTGATCTCCATGAACCAAGAAATTGATTTCAGAATGTTCATCTAAAACATCCGACCAATGAAAAAGTCTAAAACTTGAAAGTATTTTCAGAATTTGTATTAATCTCATTTACCAACTTTTAATTACCTTCTGTTCTACTTGTGCTCTTTTTATTTCTTTTCCTTGATATCATACATGTTATGCTTTATTATTCTATCCAATTAATCCATATTTATTTATCTTACGTACAGAAACACTTGTCTTCACACTAGGTTTAATCAACAGTGTTCAGTATTTAAAGTCACTATCTGTCTATTAATGACCAGACAATCTCGGTGATTCAAGTTGTCTTTCATCGTCAAGAGAACAACAGTGTTTTAATGCACATTTTGGTAAGAAAATCATGTCAAGACTATTTCTTCAATATCATTAGACGTATAGATAGGCTTTGTAAACATTAAACAGACCAATTTAAAAAATAATTAATTAAATCCAGAGACCAGTAATAAGTCTCATTCTACTCTCTGCATACAAATATGTAAATGCAAACTTCCGCCAATACAAATGAAACAGAACGTGTGCTCAAGGCTTCTGGTTCATTGCGATATGTGACATATAGGAGAATGAAATGAACCTTGTTAATTTCTTAACAATTGAACATGTAAGTGTTCCAAAAGATAACCATTTTATAAAACATATTTTTCAATGTCCAAACGGTGTACTTGCTTTGCTATTATATTCTGTCTTCCTAGTTGCTATCATGCCATCAAACCCTTTGTACTGTTATTTCATGATATTGACTCTGAAAGTTTGCATTTAAATATACAGCAATGATCTTATTTTTTATTGTTGTTTATAAAGAAATCATCAGATCCTTTTTGTGTCAGTTTTGCTTACCAGATAACCCTGACAATCAATGATGGCAGTCTCAAAAAATCTTAAATTTTTTCATGAAAATAAACTTGAAAATTCTGTAGCTATATGTTGTGCTCATTTCCCAATTTAGACCTTTGTTTTCCAAAACCAAAAAATGTACATTACATATAACGTGGGTTTTTATGGTATGTCTGAACATATCCACTCAGTGGTATCATACCTCTAAGGTATACGTCTGATTTTGGTGGTCATTGGTCAAGGTTAAAGGTCAAGGATAATTCAAGACCACTTTGCAAATAAAAAAGCTTATGTACAAGATTTGGGGTTAGGGTATATCTATATATGACACTGCTTAATTTGTTTTTGTTTTTATTTGAAATAATTTTTGAATAAATTTAACATTCTTCTAAAAAGATTAGAATGAAGCCCTTATCTGAAAAGCTATTTAGGTATTTGAAAAAAGTAATAATCAGTTTGAGTGTTGGCTACCAATTTTAAATAAATCTGCAGCAATTTAATGGTTTCTTCACTGATATGGATTATGTCATGGTTTTGTTGAATGACATTAAATAATGGGACACACATCTGAACGGTTGGTGGTTCAACGTGTGCATTCAACCTGGGTAGAAATTGGCATGTTTCTTTTCACATTAATGGCATCAGAGTGGCGCATAAATGTCAAGAGTATTGGGATTGTTTCATTAATATTTGATAAATCTGCCATTGTTAATTATGAAAAAATGATCACTGAAGACCAACAGTCTTAATTAATATGGGTGAATGCTGCGACAGATTCTACTGAATAATACATGTCCTTATTTTGTATTGTAAGTATTTTGTTGTTTTCTTTAAGCTTTAGTATGGTTACCAGCTCCTAATCTTTTGAGAAGTACCACCCAAGTATATTTTCCTTCTTGCTAATCTCCCCTTAGAAGAAATTATCAATCTCATATCTTTTTCAAATTCAGGCATCTAGACAAATGGATCAATACCTAAGATTGTACATATGTGTTAAAACTCCTTATTTAAATGAGTCTTCATAAATGTACACTTGTCAGAAAAGTTTTGTCGCTTGTAGTATTAGTTTTTTTCCTTGTGATAAACGAACAAACAAATGAATCATATTAAACATCTTGATAGCTTTGTAGTCACATGATACTATCAGTGTATAGGTTGAGGAATTAGATATTGAAGGGAAAAAAACATCATAAATCGTGGTTTGGTGAGAAAATCTTGTTTAGTTCTTCAAAATTATTTACAATGACAAAAACAGAAGATGTTAGCAGAGATTACTTCAAATGATTTGTGCTATCAACAATATTTATATTTGATAAGGTATGATAAGCTTTAAGTACGCTGATGCGATAACAACTTCTTCAAGGTATTTACTATTCAGTATAGGGATGTTGTTTGATGATGCATTAAGATACAGGGGAACCAGACCATGCAAAACAAGATTTTGTCAGTATGGATACAACGGGAAACAGTCTACGTAAAACAAAGACTTGTGGTATACAAGTGTTTACATGGATGTGGATGAGGCTGACCTAGAATTATAAGTGCTCCTTAGGGCGTTAAGTGGCCCCTTCCTTTTGAGCCACCAATTAGCGTTTGGTGTAGTACTGGTTGTGTCACAGGTGATGGGACACCTGTCTTACCAACACTAGGGGCCCTATATACATTGTAATGATACATTAAGGTAATGTTCTACCTGTAGTAGCCCAAGGGTTAAGGGTCGTGGATACACAGTTACACTAATCACCATCACACAGGTAATCCTGCAGGTGTTTCGGGCGGAGACATTAAAATCTAAGTTATATCCAGCTTTGATAGGTTTTATTGATTTGAAGGTTTTAACTAAAAGTAATCAGAAAGTCCATTTTCAAACAAATGCGTTGAAAGAAACACTGAGTTGAAAAAAAATCTGCACATATTGCAGAAGGACACATTTTTGTGTTTGGTACCATGTTTGGTGGAAATATGTATACACTTAATCAATAAAATTAATGTTTAGTGAGTGTTTAATTCTGCAGTGCTTTTTTTTGCCATGAATTGCATTGTTGAAAAGGTTAAAGAATCAAAGTTTGTTGGAAAATTTATAGGTATTCTAGGATATGTAACATTGAATCAAATAAATAACTTCATTGTGAGTTATCATTACTATGCAAATTGTACATGCAAGTTCTCTTCATGTATAATTGACCAATGTAATTTGTTGTTACATCACTACCAGGTTGCTAATTAGTGCAGCAGTTGACAGGTGGAGTGTACTAAAGTTACCCTGCCTGGTTCGTGGTGACATGTAATTAATGGATGGGCTTGCGTCTTAGCCCTGCCAGTAATGCTGACAGATTGAGCCCTAAAACTCAGGTGTATTTGTTGTCACAATATACTTATCACAGTCATGTATGTTAACTAGGTCTATATTTAGTAGACTCTTATTTATCAAACATTTCACGGGTGTCAAATCCTGGCTGGCATACTTTTACATAGTGGTAATTACTCTGAAAAGGCCACTTTACACTCGAAAGACCTGTTTTAACAAGGAACTATCATAGGATTAGACTAGTGTTTATGTGATTAGCAGTGGGGCGATGAAATACACATACATCGTTGATGTAATTACCACAAACAGAGGTAAAACGCAATATAATTCCTATTTAAAAAAGAGGGCTTGCTTCAGAATGAATACTGTATTCACCTGTCATTACCGTGTGTGACAGGTGTCACAAGTACTACCTGTGGGTATACCTGGCACCTGAAAGGTGAAGGTAGTCCTACAAGTATTGTATTTTCGGTCAATACTTCATTGTAGGGCCTAGAGTGGAGGACAGCTTTAAACCGGCCCTTGACGCCGAGACACCTCCCAATCATAGAGACTTCAAAGTCACTATGCACATAGTTTTCATTCAGATATGTAGTGACTGATTTATCAAAATTACATTCATTTTAACAAGTGATCTGATGCAATTTTCTGCATTTTTGAGTAAATTTGGTGAAAGAGATTTCTGCGTGTTTCTTTGAAGCAATCACACAGTCTGTGGTTCACATGTTAATGAACCATAATTTCTGATTATGTGTTTCTTAAAGTGAATTTGTACACAGCTCGGGTAGAATGTTTATCTTTGTTAGTCTGTACAATAGAATGTTTGTTTGAATTAAAAATGTTTACCTTTTTATTAATGGATTTTTTTCATAACTAAACATGGCAAGAAAAGTGACAAATTGTTCTTGGATTTTATCCAGTGTTTAATCTTCGACATAATACTTCAGGTGGAAAATTGTTAGATGAATGAAAATTTCAAATCAAATATTAGATTGCGAAACATATTATGAGAAAGCTTGAACTTGTGTACAAAGATATATGACTATAGTTAAGAATATTGGGGTTTATTTTCTGATAAAATTTGGTCCATAAATAATTCTAGAACATAACATTTAATATGGAAGATTGACTTTATTTCCTGTTATAGGTTTGGTTCAAGAGAAGTTGGGATTAGCCTGTACAGTCTTGTTGAAAGTCACCAACAAGGTGTACATACTTGTACATTCTTTTTAATATAAAATCCAAAACACACATTTATTACTGACATTAATTTGACTGTAAATCAGGAATATTGACCTTTTGTATGTTTAGGCTGAGTCAATATTTAAGCTTTTCTTTGTCAGTGTGGTGAGAGGGGAGAAGAGGGGGGTTGGGTAATAGAAGGTACATGGGATAATGAAGGGCAAGTGAAATCAAGTTTATGATAAATAGCACATTATTTATGAAAGTACCTGATTTTGAGTGCCATGACTATGTACATGAAGGCATTACAGAAATCTTGTTTGCTTTTAGTTACCTTACCATCCCTATTTTTAGTGCCTATTTTTTATCATAATTTATGAGGTAGCCCTTCTAAAGTCTTGATTACCTTCTTAAGTACATGTAAGATATGAAAATATTGTTTGCCCATCTACAGATATCTTTTTGTTTGGCTCGATAATTAGATATTAAGATCTCAATATGTTTGAATTTATTTTCTTTGCATTCTGGAATGAATGTTAGTAAAAATAAAAGTTTTGCAGACTTTTGGAATTATTGAATATGTTTTGTATTTAGAAAACTATGGAAAGAAGTTTATGTAAAGTATTAAACAATATTGACTGTCATAAAGGCAACAGGGTGTTTAATTTGCCCTTATTGGGCTTGAAAATGTTTAGAGTTAAATACTCGACCACTTAGGTTTTCTCCTTACTCTTTGGTTTCGTTATCACACTAAGGCACATTTCATGCATCCATTCGGCCAACAGATGATTCCCCTTTTTATAATGGTTGTGAAAAAGAATATGCTTATGGTATGATTAATTCATGATTGTTTGGAGTTGAACTTGTCAGAAAAGTGAAAATATTAAGTACAATTGGTAGATATCATAATCACAGAAGAGTTTAGATTATTTGTTTTTGTTTTAATTTTAAAGCATGTGGTATTTTTTTATATTTGCAGGCGATCCATTCCTCATATTTGCGAATCGTAAAGATGTCCAGTTGGTACAGGTACAAAATGGTAACGGAAACACAACCATCCTTGTTGATGGATTAGAGGATGCGGCTGCTTTGGACTTCTACTATGCAGAGAACTCAGTCTTCTGGACGGATGTGAGCCTTGAACTGATCAAACGAACATGGATCGACGGGGCTCGCACAAGTGTCAGTGTCATTTCGTCTGGACTTGTATCTCCTGACGGATTGGCATGCGATTGGCTAAGCCGCAAACTTTACTGGGCAGACTCTGAAACAAAACGAATTGAAGTTAGTAATTTGGATGGAGGGCATAGAAAGGTTCTACATTGGCAAGATTTGGACCAGCCCAGGGCAATCGCATTGGATCCACTACATGGGTAAGAGCTGCCAGATTGAGCCGTATTCCAAAATCACTCCTTTTTTTTTTGTTTGCTTGTTAAACCTTTTCATTGATAAAGAGACTAGGAGATAAACTAATACTTATCTTAGCAATGTAAGCTCGGAAAAGTTGCTTTCTTGCTCCAAAATGCAGCAAATTTCTGTGAAAAATATGGTTAAAAAATGTTGTTACCCAGGTATTCACATATAATTATATTCTGTCTGTTCCATTTCTTCGATTTTGTGTTATCACTCCAATAACTGAATTTCAAAGCAGGTTTTGAGCAAATCTCATGGAGTAGGTCACCTGGAAACAGATTGTAATCAATTAATTAATGATATGGGAATTACCACAGAGGAATTCATTAGGGTGTTCTGATGTCAAGGCAACTATTGTCAAGGCAACTATTTACAGAAATCTCAGAATGGTTTGCATGAATGGCAGACATTTTCCAGTCCAATGTGAGTGTGACTTCAGTTCAAGACTGATTCTAAGTTTAAGAAATTTTATATTTTCAAATCCAGAAGGGAGCAGAAAGGATAAAGGATGTTGATAAAGGATACTCCATTCTGAATGTGATGCACATGAAATGTTTTTGCATCAAACTAGTTGAAAGGATTTATCAGAAGATTTTAAATCATTACTATCTTAAAATACATAAAATAAAAAGACCAGTCATCTAAATGGTGATGGCGATGTTTAAAGGTGATTAGAAGTTGATGAAATTTTGGAACTAACATAGTGTTATCACATGGTGGATGTGGTTGGCCGAGATCGATGCTGACAGCCGTCTACTTTTACACAAGGTCCAGAGGTTGAACTGTAACATTATAGGTAGTGACAGGAAACCGGAAAGAAAAAATGATCAAGTTTGATTCCATGACTTAAAATGCTGTTAAATAGCTGATGCTATGTTTAGAAAGTTGTCTAGCTCTGCATTCTCTGCTTATCAGGTGTTTGGCAGTCGACCCATGAAGGGTGGGAAGGGGTGGTCTTGAGAATCATAACTTGACGCAAAACAAACAAACAACATATGTGTTGAGGGAAGAAAATGTTCTGTAAAAAATATTAAAGGAGAAAGGATTACTGAAAAGAAACTGATTCTTGCAGAGTATAGATTTGGATTTAAATTTTGGTACATATCGAGATGATTGATGATCATACATTGGCACATGACTGCATTGAGTTGGCTCAAATATGTTCATAACATTTAGCAAATTTTAATTTTAATTTAATGCAATATTGGTATTGAATTAAAGATATTGACTTCAATCCATAAGTTTTATTATTGTTTTCACTAATTAATGTATTTTTTAATTAATCTCTTGGAGTGAAAGATACTTGCAGATTAAAACATTGCCAATATTTGGATGGGGGAAATCTGTAGGTTAAAATGAAAATAATAATTGTTTCCGCCAATATTGATCTGTTTAGAATATAACTTGTGGTGTTGTGTTATGGAAACTTTTTTTTTTTTTTTTTAATGTTTACTGGAATATTATAAATCAAGATATCCATGTTGACAACTAAACATTTTTTGCTTTAAATATTCTCATCAAAATAAAAGAATACGAGACAATAAACTGGAATCATTGGGAAAAGCAAAAATCCAGTTAATTTTATAACAGAACTTGTATATCTGTGTGTGTATTTGATTAAATCATTTTAGGCATGATCATGATTTGGTTAAAGAAAACAAATATTCACAGAAATTAATATCAAACAGTTACGGACATTCAAGTTTGTCACTTTTACAGAAAATGAAACAAGATCTTTCGATATTATTTAATCTGTACAAGTTTTGAGACAGGAAACTGAAAACTAGAAAACAAGATAATCAAATTAAGAAAAAGCAGCAGGATTTATTTTTACATATACCAAGACTTTAAAGCTGACAAATCTTGGTGTGTCCCAGATAACGACTGTTGCACAATACACATGCAAAACCTTTGCAAGTGCATCCATCAAATATTCTTCAACACTAGATAACAGTTGATATGCTAGCAAGGTAACGTTGACAGGAGGCTATGCAGAGATGTAAATATTGAAATAATAGTTGTTATTCTCCAAGGTGAAATTGAGCAGTAAGAGAAGCTGGATATGATTTAGAGATAGTGTAGCCAAGGGGTTGTTTTAAAGAAAATGCATCTATTAACTTGTTATTGCATTTTTACTGTGTGTTATGTGTAAAAGCAATCTACAGTCTGATATACTGGATTGTCACTCTGAGAGAGATGGTACAGAGAAAGCACTATTTCTTAGAGCTAATGCTTGGAAACATTTCTTTAAGTAATGTTGGGTAATTCTACTTGTCTCACACTCAAGAAATAAGGTACATATTTCTTGGAGTGAATTTCTGGTAAATTTCTGTAGTACTGTCACTTTGGGAGAGATAACACAGAGAAAGCTGCATTTCATAGAGGTGATATCTTAAATTTAATTAGAGCATTCTGCTGTATCATGACCTATAATTATTTTGACAACATTACAAAGCTTCATCAAAGATTTTGAATTACTTGTGAGTGTCTGTCTCAGAATTAATCCATAGAAAACTAAAAATCATCTGTTTTTTTAAAAGTAGAATAAGTGATATTGATTCTGTGACATCATTCTGATTTTAACTCGTCAGGAGGGTACATTTAAGGCAATATGTTGTTGTTGTTTCAGTGATACAGCACTTAAAATTGTGAACTTTGTGTCCATACCTGTTAGTAAAGTGTCATGTCTTGTCCATTTACAATGATGTGAAAACTGAAGAAAATATTTTGCTGTCACTTTATTGTTGTATTGTCTAATACAGAAACAATTGTAGTGTTCATATTCAGTTTTTGGCTCGGGGACAAAAGAACATAAAATTTCTTCGTTGGCAAATAGGGATGGAAGGATCTTATCAAGGAGAAATTGAATCATGCTCATGTTTTAAAATGTAATACCTTTGGCAACATATCTTCTTAAACATTTTTAAAAAGTTGGTTACACGACAACACATAAAAACATATTGAATAATAATGAATTGTTAGACCTACTGATGATTTAATGGAAATGTGCCTTATCCAAAAATTGATAAAAGGTAGAATGTTTTTTACCCAGCAGGTCTAGCACCTAAGATGAGTTAAAATTGTTACTAGGTACATAGTCTTAAATGTAGGCCTTTTTTGGATTGAGTCCTTTTCTCTTTTGTAAGAAAATGAAACAACTAAGAACTTAATTTCCAGATGTAAACTGGAAATTTTAAGAATTATGCATTTATATAGCAAGAGAGATTTCTGTAATGACACTAATCAGCCATAAACGGCTCTAAGTAAAAGCTCTATAAACCATTAAAAGACAGAGTTCAATTTCTACTTTCACTTTGTACATATATAATTTTTGCACCAGGTTAAGATTTTGTTCTACTTTCACTTTACAGATACATGTACTGGACCGACTGGGGTGAAACACCCAAAATAGAGAGAGCGGGTATGGATGGCAACCAATCAAGCAGATCTGTGATAATTCATGAAGAAATTTTCTGGCCCAATGGGTTAACACTAGATTATGATGAGTCAAAAATATACTGGGCGGATGCCAAGCTCAGTTTTATACATAGTAGTGATTTTGATGGTCAAAATAGACGTGTAGTGATAAAGGATGAGCTACCTCATCCATTTGCATTAACTTTATTGGGTCCGACCCTTTACTGGACCGATTGGGAGACACGGTCAATACATTCTTGTGACAAATTAACAGGTGACAATCGCAAGGAAATATTACATGAGGTTTATTCTCCGATGGATATACATGTTTACAGTGCTAGAAGACAGCCTAAAGGTAAATATTCAAAATCAGAAAGATCTTCATATTCTTTCTTCAGTTTACAAGCAAGACTTGGTAGGGTTAGAGCTTAAAGTGGCCCTAATATATATTAAATATTGGCATTGTAAAAAATGTATCAAAATAAGTCCCAAAAAAATTTCAGCACATGCAATCGCAATAAAAAACGTCATCCTCTTCGTTAAATCCACTTGTAACTTTGAAAATCTACTTTCGGGGCCGTGATCAAATTATGAGGTCAGTGATGTCAATCTGGTAAAGTAGTGGTTCCCTTATCTTTTTAGTTATCAGAAGCTACATCTTTCATCAGAATTTTAATACTGTGGATAAGGAAGTTTTGTTTACTATCTGATGTAACACACTCGTAGTTCAATATGTTGGTAAAGGTTGTCAACATTTTATATATTTCACTGTCATATCCATGGCGCCATTTTTTCAAGCTACTCATGGATTGGGATTAATATAGCTGTCTTTAAATATAGAATTTAAACGAAAATCATCCTACAGTATTATTGAGATGGTATCTATCCCTTGATTTTGTTTCCTTTAAAGTTATTTTTTTATTCTTTGTTCAATGCCGACATTTAAACCAATTTCAGCTCTAACCCTACCAAGTCCTCTTTAGAGCAAAATATTTCAGAAATCAAGACAAGTGTTTTTGCTTATTTTTTCAGGAAATGCTTTTTTTTGCAGTGTGAAGTATTCTTTTAACATCAATTCAAGACGAAGATTTGTTTGTAAATTGTGTAAAATGGTCACTCTTATAACATATTAAATATTGGAGCAAAAGTCAATCTTGCTACAGGTTGGAGAGTGAGTTGTATTCATTTCAGATGACTGGAAATCTTCTATACTGTCTAATCATCTATTGTATGTTCAGTAAATAAGCTCATGTCTAATTCACCCATATCTTATACTGATCACCTAAATGTTAACAAATGCCATTTGTGCCGTAATAAGCCCACCCTGAAGTTTGAATTGAATGTTATGTTGTTCCCTTGGCTTATTGCAGGATAAATATGGGAACATTTTTCTACTGTCAGACTCATAAGTTTTTACCTGATTATTTAGCTTACTGTTTCATTATGGTGTCGATGGGGAGGTAGCTTTCATTTGTATTTGGGTCAAAAATATCCATGAAAGAAGGTCAAAGTCGCACCCTTTATACTATTTAAGTTACTACCTGCTGATTGAATCTTAACTGTAGTAAGTCATATCCGATAGGCAGAAAGGAAGCACCTGTCACATGTAAAAGGACAGCAATATGTCCCAATGTGCTTTTACTGATCAGAAAGCAAATGTTTAAAGTTTTAAGAGACTGTGATGGATTACTTTTACTGATCAGAAGGCAAACGTTTATAGTTTTAAGAGACCAAAAAATTAACCTGGCATTATCACCCCTTGGATGGCCGGGGTCAAGATTAGGAAGGTCCTCTTTGTAGTAGCTGATTGATACCACACTGAATAACATACTGGAGGTCCATGGCTTGCCGCCAAGAGCATTTTGGGTAAAGTATCTCGCCCAAGGACAAAACAATGTCAGCAAAGACCAGTCCATTTCTCAGTAGCTTTATGAGAAACACAAACTTCCAACGGTAGGGAGCGTCCAACCATGCACGGATTTTCACCCGAGGTTGCATGTACGAACGCTGTACCACCTGAGCTATGGCAGCCCTGGATATGTGGCTCTGATAGATTTTTACATATGATTGGTTTTATGCTGTACATGTATAGTAAAATGTCATGTGAAAGTTCAGACATTTTGAGTGTAGCTCATTGGGCACAAATTGAGTAACGACATGTACGTGTCAGCATGTTAATTTAGCAATTTGACAGCAGCTGGGAAGGTTGTGCTCACAGACTTTATTTCTGAAATTCCATAATTTTTCAGGATAGAAACCGTATTGCTGAAACTTGAGAAGAAATTTTTGTTATCATTATACCATCAATTTATTTTAACAGGAAAAGAATTTGAATCTTTTAAAGTTAATGCTTTTCACTTTTTAGATAATTAAAAAAATTCAGAAAAAAGTATGTAAAAATAAAATATCACTTTATTGATTTATGTATGATTTCAATGTAGGTTGTATGGGAAATGTTTTTGAGGTTGATTTCTTCCTACTTAAGTTTTCTCAATGTTTTATATATTTTGATTCTACTGCTGATAAAACTTTTTTAATTGAGAAGGCAACGAATTGCTTCTGCTGGAAGGTGTTAATTGATTTGTAAGCTTGGCATGTATTGCAGGCTTGAGACTTGTACCAGTCGAATTTCTTCCTTTATTATTACATATACTTTCCATATGAGTGCTACAGGCACATTGAATTGGTTTTAAATTTCATTTTATAATTGTACAAACCTTATAATATTCCAATGCATATACTTCTTGTTGCCTTTTAAATATTTTGGGGCAGTTTTTGTTTCAAGTAGATTGGGAAACCAATTACTGCCTAGTTTTATCAGTCCTGCAATTTTGACAGGATGTGCAGTGTTGTCATGGCTACAGGGACTTGAAATTTAAGAGGTCTTTGTAACATTGCATTACTCAAGTTGGAAAATGTTAGTGATCCCAGACAACGTTATGTTGGGTATGCTTGTTCCCGTTCTGATTGTTCGCCTGTTATTAACCACAGACATTTTCAAGAAGAATGTATTATGCCAAGAAATGATTAATTATTTCTGTGGTCTATTATTTCTCCAGTTCTAGGTTTTTATGGCACAGGATTATTTAAGACATTTTCTGTAAACTAGGTGAAGTGATTTCAGTAGGAAATGAAT
The DNA here is from genome assembly GCF_031769215.1 of Ylistrum balloti. Lineage (NCBI taxonomy): Eukaryota > Metazoa > Mollusca > Bivalvia > Pectinida > Pectinidae > Ylistrum > Ylistrum balloti. Next base: position 281,114 of record NW_026782128.1, on the reverse strand, counting down.
TCCATTGGAACAGGATTCAGATTTCAATATTATAGTACTTCCTCTATATGAGCTGTCATTCAGACGGAAGCATTCTACCATATTTACCCTGCATTAGACCCAGGGGCAACACAGAAAGTTTGATTAAAATTAGGGCGGTAGAAATATTATTACAGGACAACTATGATGCTTTTGTTGGTATTTCTTCTGAAACTGTCAATAGATTGGAGTGGGCTTATTTCCAGACGGGCTTATTGCCAAAGGCATATGGTAGTCATAGTTCCTTGAAAACTTTGAAATATTGGAGTTAGTGATATGAACAAAATGTACATAACTATACGTTGTAAAAATTATCTTGAGAAACTCCATGAAATTGGATGACATGTATTTTTTGTTATATTGTTACAGCTTGCTGATCTGTTCAGATTTTATACTTCAGGAAACTAACATTTTTTCTTATGATGGCCTTTAAATGGTTTGGAGGCACACATAAACAGCAGGTGTATAAGTGTATGTACGTACTAGTTATATAGGCTAATATAATTAGCTCAGGTAGGAAAAACACAAGTTTTCAATTTCATATTTACAGTCCACTGTTGCCATGCCAAGACATTTTAGAGTGTGGAATGATTTTTGTTATGTATTAATATTGTGATGTTTTGATAGCTGACTGTATATGTTCTGCACATATATGCCAAATGTACCGTTCATGGTCAAGGTAGAAAAAAATCTCTTTTGGAGTTGTATTTTTGTGTTTGTACCACCTGGGTCAAATTAACATTGTTTTATTCTGCGGTTTACAGCTCTCAAACTTTTGAGTTGGTTACCTTTACAAATAATTTATTGCTGTTAAGAATTTTTGTTGTTTGTGACTGTAAGATATGATGAATACAATTCTCGGGTATAACTGCTTTACAGTCATACAACTGCTAAACATATAGATAGCAAACACAAGTTTCATCAATCTTTAATCAATCGAAAACATAATAGATGCTGTTTATAATGCAGCTTAAGACATTTCTGCAAACAAATAAGAAAACAATTTCCCAATTGTAAAACGTTAAATGTCATTGCTGAATATGGAAAGTGAAACAAACCAAAAATTGATGATATATTTGTATTAGGTCGCTAAAACGCATTGGCAGATTTCAGAATTTCTGCATATACAGGGTTGATACACTCGCATTTTTTTGGAAGTGTTATGAAATTCAGTACAGGTTGAAATGGAACATATTTTATGATTGGTTCAATGTTTTATGTTTGAAAGGAAATTCTGTTACTGTATTTTTAACATGCAACATTTCCAGTGTCCGGTACAGGCATGTTCATTTATTCTGGAATAATTTAATTTCAGTAAGACCGTTTCAACTGGTTAACATGATGGTGGTTATAAGCCATTGATTTCTTTGTATTATCAAGATTATGGAATTGAATGAAAAAGCAAAATCAGATTTCACAAATGATTTCAATCTTATCCGTGGTATTTAGAACGTAACTCTTAAGATATTGATGTTTGTTAACTGCTTCAGCATTGGAATCAGCTGAGCTGCTTCAGTGTCACGACACATTGATGCTATCATTGACTTACACCAGGGTGTACTATAGATAATATGGAGCAGGTTTATTACAAGTAACCCAGTATTCGGAATGGCGTTCCATTGGAGGGAGAATCGGGTTAAAAATATAAACCTGTCAGAAAAGGAATCATTTTGTCTTCTCTTTTTTTAACAGTAAATATTAGAGATAATATATACGCAATTGAGTGCAGGATGCTCTTCTGGAAAATGATGAAACACTGGGACTCTGAAATAGCATTGGTTTTTTAAGTTTACCAAATAGAAATCTACAGACATATTATTAGATAATTATGGGTATTGATATTTATGTTCTTCAGTATGTTGTAAAGATGTATAATCATTATTTATCTTCAATCTTTTGATACATAGTATCACATTTTAAACACTGGTCTGTACTTGTTAAATATGAAGGAACTATCAATATATGAAACAAAACATTTGCATACAATTGAATACATCCCCGAGACTGAGAAGATTTTCTCAAGGGAAATCCATCTAGATTTGAAGTTTAAACGTACATTTTGTAAATGAACCAGAGGCGACAGAAAGAGATAAGAGAGTAACACAATTATGAGGTTAGCGTGTGTGTCTGTTGTTTTGATAGAAGTGAAAGCCGATGATGATGTAATGTGTATTGTCTATAGCACATTTCATCTATGTAGTATTTGCAAGATGGGAGGGCGCTTGGCAAGAAAAATTTTCGAAAGTTTATGGTTAATAAAAACAGGTGATTCGTGTAATTTCCATGATAAGCTGTTTGACTGAAGTTTGTGTTTGAATGTATAAGAAATTATATAGAAAGAACTCAATTTTTATTGGGAAATTCTATTAATGCTAAATGATTTAATTTGTCTATCTACAATTTTTATGTTAAAGGTGGATTTTTTAACTGATTAGTCCATGTTTTCAGGTGTTTTTTTAATGTTGCCTCTAAGTGAATCATCCATAGAATCTAGTTCTCTAATCATTAGATTTTATCTATATAAAATAGATTGTTTCACAGAAAATGTATTGCCTGCACTATTTTAAATAAGCTAAATATAAAGTTTGACGAGATTGTCACATAAATGAATTAATTGCTGATTGCTCTTGTTTACAATCATTTCTAGTGTTTCACAGGCCTTGAAAAACCTGATTTCTCTCTTCACATAATTCCAAACAATGGTTTTCCCTAAAAGGCCCCAGTTGAGTACAGATGGAAGGAAACTTGCTGGAATTAGATAAATGCTGATACAAATCGTTTGCAAAATAATATTGATCTATTCTCCTGTAACTGACTGATCTGAGTGTACAAGATAATGGATTTGTGGAATTCACTTATTTTGCAGCAAATTTTCAAGGAAAATCAATTTGATCACGAAAACCTGTACAAGAAACAAATATATGTATTTTTCTATGTGCTTACACATTGTGTAGAGAATGCTAAAATTGGTCATTCTCAGTGTTTCCTATTACCCTGAATGAGATTATTACAAAACCTCCCATTTGATGAAATTCAAGACTTGTACTTTTGGTTTTTAAGGGGTTTTTTTATAAGAAAACATTGTATGTGGTAAAATGTAACAATACAAGGGAGAGCACTGAATTCTACAGTTTTATTATTATACTGGACACCACTTATAACAATGACAATATTTAACATTAAACAGAGTTATTCTAATAGTTTTTAGTACCATCTGTACTTGTAGCTAAAATTGCTTTGTATATGTTTATGTTTTGTTCAGGGTGGACTTTTGTAAACAGCTTAAGGACTCATTGTAATGATTCTTATTATACAGGGTCTTTCTCCTGAGTTTCAGGTTGTAAATGTTTGTATTCCACAGAGTAGAACTACACAGGTAGTTGAAATGCGAGTTTTATCTGTAAATATGAATGACTTTATGAATGATGCACTTCATGTTAGTGGTAGAATGATTGCATTCACTTTTCTAGTCAGATTTTATTCTATTTTATTCCTTTTGCAGGTATTCATGACCTTCAGTGTTCAGTTGACAATGGCGGTTGTTCTCACCTTTGTCTCATCTCACCTCATCCTCCATACTATACCTGTGCCTGTCCCACTGGCGTCCAGCTCAAGGAAGACAACAAAACCTGTGCTAATGGTCTGTACACTGTCATTGTGCCAGTTTGGAAAAATGTTTTTAAAGAAAACTTATTTTACGATGACAAATAACGATGTAATACGTAAAAATTTTCTTGTGTTAAATGACGTAAAAATACATTAATCTTTTTAATTTCAATCCTGAATGTTAAGATGTTGATTTTTGTGTATTAGATGAACTTTACTTTGATTTTCTATGCTTGGTGTTAATTTATATGCATTTGGTAAAACATTCAGAACACTGTAGAGTTATGTCCCTTGGCATCACTGTATGAAGTTTCGCTTTTACAGGTGCCCAGCAGGTCATACTACTTGCGAGGCGGACAGACCTCCGCAAGATATCCTTGGATACTCCTGATTATACAGATGTGGTTCTTCCACTTGGAAACATCAGACATGCCATTGCAATTGACTACGATCCGGTAGATGGTCATGTGTACTGGACTGACGATGAAGTCAAGGAAATACAAAGGTCCTCCCTGGATGGAAGTGGTATGTGCTGAAATATTGCCCTTTGTCATGTTTATATCAATAATATTAGACTATGAGTACAATTCAACTGATTTTCTTGTCAATTATAAATGAATAAAAATATGAATTCTTTGCTTAGATTCTGAGAAATTAAAAAAGATGTGAATATATTCACAAATCAGTTTGAAAAGTTGGGAGAAACATAATGATGTACAGACTAATCTGTAACTCATTTCATAATGTTAACTACAAAGTGATTTGAAATCTTTGTAAATGCTTCCAAATAACATCATTGATTGGTACAGACAAAAATGGAGACAAAACTAATCAATATAATGATACCAGATACCAAGTCTGATTTTGAGAGTGCTGACATAATTGATCAACTGTTTCTCCTTTTAGAATAAGTTTATGGGGCAATATGTTGTTAATCTAAACAAAAAACAATAAAACTTGCTTTAAAGTTTTAATGAAGTAGACAATGTTCAAAAGTACTAATGTTTGCCCTTTTTAATGGTTCAAATTCTTAGGGTTTCACGAAAAGGGTGAAGAAATAACACGTAATGTTAGTGGAAATTTTCAAACTGTGTCGTTGTTTTCTTAACAAATTTTGATTTTCAAAATATCTTTCTCGCAGTTTTATGCAGTCCTTGAAATCAGAGGAAAATAGATCCTCTTGAAAATGTTTTTAAAATGTGACTGGAATTAGGACTGGAATTAAAATTTCAATACATATCAAAGATATTAAATTTCTTGCACTTTGCATGATTGAGTAATAATATTGGTGTTCATCGGACCATTACTAGACTTTATATGATTTTGATAAAATCCAAGCTGGATTGTCACAAATAGTGAATTTGATAGAAAACCAGGCTGAAACATCACAGATAGTGAATTTGATAGAAAACCTGACAGAAACATCACAAATAGTGAATTTGATAGAAAACCTGGCTGAAACATCACAGATAGTGAATTTGATAGAAAACCTGGCAGAAACATCACAAATATTGAATTTGATAGAAAACCTGGCTGAAACATCACAGATAGTGAATTTGATAGAAAACCTGGCTGAAATGTCACAAATAAAGAATTTGATCAAAAACCAGGCTGAAATGTCACAAATAGTGAATTTAATGGAAAGCCTGACTGAAATGCCATAGACTGTAAAGAGATTTCTTCATTTATCTATATCTTGTGTTTACAGATCAAGAGACAATTGTCAGTACAGAAGTGAACCATCCGGATGGTGTGGCCATTGATTGGATAGCAAGGAACCTTTACTGGACAGACACTGGTACAGATCGGATAGAAGTGACTCGACTCAACGGCACGTCCCGTCGTGTTCTCATCTCAGAGGACTTGGATGAACCACGAGCAATATGTTTGGATCCAATCACTGGGTAAGATGTTCTTCCCTTTTTTTCTCTCTCTCAAGAATGTTGTTTTGATTAATGGAATAAAGTAACTATCACTAAAGCTTGAAAAGACCTTAAGATCGATAGAAAATAGATATAAGAAATATAGAATAATAGATACTAATGCTTCATCTCCTGTGCATAAAAGTATAACTGCCAAAAAATGCAATGATTATCTTCGAATGAAAACCAATGGGTTAAAGTCTTGATAAAGAAGAAAATAAGTATTCAAATTTTTCCAGTTTGTAGAATGCATTTCTAGGTGTGATTCTTATTGGTGAATTCAATGTGAGCTTTAAAACCAGATTTGACTTATCACTGGTAAAAATTGTCACAAGTGCTGGGCGTATTGGTGAGGAGTTTTTCCTGACTTATTTAAGCAGATGGTTGTTTAATAATTCAAACACTTTTCTTTGCAGACACATGTACTGGACGGACTGGGGAACTGTTCCGAAAATAGAACGTGCAAATTTGGACGGGAGTAGTCGAATTATGTTGATCAACACTTCCCTGGGCTGGCCCAATGGGATATCAATTGACTATGCCGAGCAGAAGATGTATTGGGGGGATGCTAAGGAGGACAAGATTGAACTGGCCAACCTAGATGGCACTGGTCGACGTGTTCTTGTATCAGAACAACTACCTCATATCTTTGGCTTCAGTCTCCTAGGTCAGTCTTTTCTTTGTTTTGAAAAATAAAAGGAGGTGCTACTTCTGTTGATATATGCCTTTCTAGACTTGTGTGTGTGGTTATTTATGTCTAATTTTAATTGAAAACTTACTGATTAAAGTGTATATGATACGTTTTGATTGGATATAACAAATGCTGCTGAATGGTGTTTTCACTTATTGAAATCCCTCATTTTTATGATAGTAGAGAATCGTATCCTTGTGTGAGCTTACCATAATTCAGATGTTTGAAAATATGTTTCAAAGATGAGGGAGAATTAATTAAGTTGAATTGTTTTGCAGGTGATTACATATATTGGACAGACTGGCAGCGTAGATCTATTGAGCGTGTAAACAAGAAAACAGGACGGGAAAGAGAAGTGATAGTGGACCAGCTACCTGATATCATGGGATTAAAGGCCATCAATGTTCAAAAAATAGAAGGTAAACAGTCAGTGTCTTGTCTCCGATATTACTTCCGCTATTAAGAATGTTGTTTATGATTGTCTTATTGTCGCCCTTAACAATACTTTATGTAGTAATTTCTCAGATTTCATCTCACATTTCCTGATTGACTCATCTAGAATTCAAGAAAACTGCTCATTGAAAAAAACAACATTACCACATCATATTGTGATAATTTGTGTACTTTCTTTGACTTTTCAATGGGAGAAATATTTTTGCAAAAGGGGATATATTTTCCCACTTTTAGAACAATGCCGTGGCATTGCCACAGTTAAAAAATGGTGCCAGTGTTTTATAACTTAAAGTTTGGAAAGTGTGTAGATGACAAATAGGTGCTTGCAGATGATTTGTTTCCATAGATGTTGTGTTAATATATGATTTTGAATCATCGATAATATCTCATACCTTATGCAGTGATCAAAATAGAAATAAGATCGAAGTTTATAAATGGAATCCTTTATACAACATGTTTTTTAATGTTGGCAATACTAGATTGAATAGGAAGGCGACTTCGTGAATGAATGCTTAAATCTTGTTAGTGTAGTGTTCTATGTGTGTGTGACTGACTTGGCCATGCTTCAGTGACCACAAGATGGAGGTCAGATGTCGTCTGTTGAGGACAGTGAAGGCAGTGTGTTGTTGTAGGGCCAGGGGGGTCATGCCCCATTGCACATATGATGTATGTAGAGTGGCCAGTCAACCGTGACCCAGACCCCTTAATTATAGAGCCAGTGGGCAACCTAACTTGATTTTTCGACTACACACATTGCTAATGGGAAGGCAGGGCCACAGGACAAACCATAAACATCAGGGTATTTTTTTGGTACAGCCCAAAATTTAACAAAGATACAGCATTCACTGTCCTCGAAGGCAGTTTATGTATGTTGAAGAATGACTCATAACAGAAGTAAAGTTGTCAGATTCTGATCTTAGAGATATCAGTAACTGTAGGGAGCAGACAGCAGTAAAACAAGGGTAGTTTCGTTGAATTGAAATTCACATCAGGACTCTCAGAAGAGTGGTAACAAATTAACTTCAGTTTTACAATTAACTAATAGTAAAAGTTATTTCATCAAATGTCAAGCTTGTGACAGTGGGTAACTATAGGCCCCAGGGTACTTGAATGGTAGATCTGTTTCTGACAACACTTAGCCACAGATTGTATTGTGTATTTGTCAAAGTGAGTATCATCATATTGGAAATACATGGGCCATTTGAACCTCCATTTGACATAAAAATTATAAAAGAAACTACATCTATATATAGTTTGTTTTTCTGCTTATTACGTCTAAGCATTTTATCATTTAAATTTGAAACATTTTATCCATTAAATTCGAAGCATTTTATCATTTAAATTACGGAAGCATTTTATCAATTAAATTCAACGGGTGGTACTCTTAACAAAACTTGCAGTCCTGTGGTGGGTTAAATTTTTGCTGAAATAGCCTATAGTTAGCTTCTATCAGTGATTGAAATGTATTGAAAATTATTTGTAGAATATATCTTAATAGAGAGCTGATTAAGTAACATATAAAGAATATAGAAGGATGGACAAGCAGGTGTTGGGATATGCCTGGTTCATCATTCAGGTTGAAATGATAGGACACATCTGAAAATTTATAAATAAAGTCACTATCTTTTATTTAATGAAAGTAGTTTCATATCTTGAGAACTGGATATCACATTTCTCTATAAGTGACCGACATACAGATATGAGAGTAGGTGTATAGACAGTGAGGTGTATGTAGACTGTACACAGATACAACAGTTCCTGTTACATCAGCTCACTCTAGCAGTCACTTCACATTTGGTAAAACAACTGGGGTGGTAATGTCACCAACTGGCACAATCCAGTCAAATTAATGTCGCCCTCTACAGTCATGTCAGGCACTCTGCACCCGTCTGACTTAGGTTGTTAAGGGTCACATTGGAACCAGAAACCATGGGAAAGGCTTGTTGATATAGCATTACATGTCTAGACCTAAAGGATATATAGGGATGGTAGAATTGTAATTTGTACTCGATATGTGTCGAGGTATATTGGGATTCTGACAGGATTAAAACTTCATTGTGTAACAAATAATAGGTATATTACACCAAACATTAAACTTTCTGAAATAAGCATGCTTACAATTATTTGGCACTGTCTGTTCAAAAAGATGATAGTGTATAACATAAAATATTCATGTGTTGAAGCTTTTGTTGTTTTTGTGGCTACAGATAAACCACTAAAATAAAACAACAACCAATAGGATTTGAAGTAAAAGACTAATAAGTGTAGTTATGTGTTATCCACTGAAGAGTTTCCATTGAAAATCATTGTTTATGTCTGAATCACAAAGAACTCACCAACATTACATGTTACACATATTTAGTGGTATTATACTGTTTTTGATCTGGTTAGACCCCCCCCCACCAGATTCTTAGAACTTAGAATATTTGAATGAATGATAAGATAATGGAAAATTGAGGCGAAAGCCTTAGATATATTTCCAATTTTTTTGGAAAATTGTGTTGAAGATGAAATCATTTCACCCAGATTTATATTTACTAGGTCAAATACAGTATTGGGTTTGAATATGGCCACTTACATCTGTAAAGATTGTTTGTATCTGATTGTTCAAATTTTTACATTTTTGCAATTTTTTTAGTTTAAAGCAAAAATTACATATTTTTTTCATAGCAATCATCAAACAAGCAAAGTTGCTATTTGTTTCATTTTCAAAGTTTTGATTCCTCTCCCCCCAGCTTCCATTTTTAAAATGCTGAATAATATAAGAACCTCCCAGATATTACAATCTTTACAGTTTGAAAGTGCCTGATTTTCTGTTGCTTTATTAACCTTACTGACTAATGAAACTTCACTCAATATAAAAAGTACTCACGCTTACAACTACGGCTCCAATTTTTACTCCATGGCCATTCTATGTTAGCGGACATCAAGTTCATGCTGCTCTTTGAGGTAAAGTCAAATCTGTAAACAGCCTTACACATTTTTGAAGGAATTTTGTCAAGGATTCGAAACAGATGCTTTGTATAAGCAAAATGGTTGCTATTAAAAACTAACAAAAAATATAAAATGCTTATTTCAGGAATGAAAGTTGTATTTACAAAAAATAGTAAATATTGATTTCTGTTATCACATTGTATTCTCCTGTATGTTTTATAAAAAATAAACAGAATTGAAAAAAACAAACAAAAAAACCAAAAAAAGTCAAAATGATTATATGTGTTGGGTACATATCTTTGAATATGAGAATCTGAGATATTAGGTATAAATATGGAAATAAGACATGCCTTTCCTTTGTCTTTGCAGGTACTAATCCTTGTGCTGAAAACAACGGAGGATGCAGTCACCTGTGTCTAATGACTGCCGACCAAGGTCCAGTATGTGCTTGTCCAATGGGACTAGAATTGGTTAGCAATGGTAAGACATGCATTGTACCTGAGGCATTCCTTCTGTTCACGCGCCGGCGCGACATAAAACGGATGTCCCTGGAAACGAGTCACAGGATCATGCCTGTCCCCATCCGTGGTGTCAAGGACGCACTGGCCATTGATTTTGATTTCAATGACAGCAGGATATACTGGACTGATGCAAAACTCAAGGTCAGTCATTGTAGAAATTGTAGGAAATTATTGATTTCTCAAAAATTACATGATATCTTCAGTTTTTTAGACCATAATTAGAAAATGAAGAAACAGAATGTAGTCCAGAAAATTATGACTTTTCCTATTTTAAGTAATTATGAAATGTTGAATAAACATGTGTAAATATGTACATAAGATGTAAAACTGACCAGGATATATTTTTTTCAGACCATAAGTCGAGCCTTCCTTAATGGCAGTGCTCTAGAGACTGTTGTTGAATACGGGCTGATGTATCCTGAAGGAATGTCTGTAGACTGGGTTGCCCATAACATTTATTGGGTGGACTCAGGCACACGCCGGATAGAGGTGGCTCGTACTGATGGGACAGCACGCAGAGTGCTTATTTGGAGGGAGATTCACCAACCACATGCTCTGGCAGTTGATCCTGCCAACGGGTAAGGTTTAATGGTTTTTAAAGACTTTAAATTGGTCTTCCCTTAGGAAGCTATTAAGTATAAATTTGGAATGTGTAAATTTGAACAGGAGTTGTACCTTAATATTTATAAGATTTAGTGCCTTCTTCATTTACAAACCATCAACAGAAAATGTGGCATTGATACCCTGTAGCTTGGACTCTGGCAGCCAATTTACCTGTTATTTACTATGACAGTTGATATGACATAATTACCTGTTGTTGTTTACATTTATTTTATAAGTCAAATGTTTACTTTTACAATTTTTCAACAGTCTGATATACTGGACCGACTGGGTAGAGCCACACCGACTAGAGAGGGCAGCACTAGATGGTTCACAGCGGATGACATTAAACAGTAACTTTGGTAAGGTCAATGGCCTTACCATTGACTACGGAGAAAAGCGACTCTTCTGGGCAGACCTGGATTCTATGTCCATCGAATCAGCAGACATGGACGGTAAGCTTAAAAGCACAATCTTTAGGAAACATTTTTTTTTACTGGTTGTTGATTTTGGTATAAAAGTATAGAAATGTAGTTTGCTATGCTTTCAGTTTTTCAAACCAGACATGTATTGAAATATGAATGTGAACCTTAATACTTTGTCTTTAAACTAACTAATGTTATTTAACTGATGTCAGGTACAAACCAAGTGACGATTGTGAAGGACCATGTCCCTCAGCCTATGGGGCTAACTCTATACCTTGACTTTGTGTTTTGGGCTGACTACCAGGAGAAGACTATCGAGAGGGCCAATAAGTCCTCTGGAACTAATCGTACTACAATACACTACAACATGGAAAATGTTGTTGATCTGCTTGTGTTCCATGCATCTCGACAATCAGGTATTATATCCAAGCCTACATTGCTGGGTACTGACAACATTATGTTTGAAAGGCTGTTCTTAATGCAAACTTTGCTGTGATTTTGAATTTGTTAACTGAAGTCTGATAGTAGTAACCATTTATTCTTGAAAAAGAAAAGAATACATATTTTTGAATGAATTCATGAAAAAAGCAGTGAAAAGAAAAAGATCATTTCCGTTTTGATATATAGTTGTAACAATAACGAATTGATGTTTATTTTGACGTTTAGCTTTCAGCAAGAGTGGTTTTGTGTTCCATTGCTCATAATCATTACCTGATCAACCATCAAATTTTTTGTTAAATATGTTTGAAACTAATTTCCCTAATCCAATTTATCATAAATGTAATGCTTTACATGTCTTGATTTATGAAAACGTTTTTTTCCCCAATATAGGCACCAACAGTTGTAAGAATAATGGAGGATGCTCGCATTTATGTTTGGTAAGGCCTGGAACAGAGGCAGGGGTGATAACTCATCAGTGTGCCTGTCCTACTCACTTTGCTCTCAACACTGACCAAAAGACATGTGTTGGTAAGTACAGATATTAACCCTCTCTGTTTAGAAATACATATGTACTTTTGATATTTTCATTTTAACATTTCCAACTTCATATTAGCTGTGAATATAATTATTTCTTGTAGTGGTATCAATTTTATACAAGCAGTCAGTAGTTCTTGGATATTGAAAGCATCAGAGGCATTTAAATGCTCGTTTATTTTCTTTTCAAACTATATTTGTTTAGGAGCTTTGCTTGTCCAGGATTTCATATGTGATTATCTGTTGAGACAGTATTAAATTACGTGTTGATCACATCTTGTTATCTCTTTTGTGTTTCCACAGCACCCGAATCATTCCTACTGTTTAGCCAAAAGAATGTGATAAGTCGTCTGGTCATTAGTGACAACGATCTTGACCCTGACTCACCTGATGTGGTCCTACCCATCCCTGGTTTGAAAAATGTCCGTGGCCTGGCGTACGACCCTACTGACCGTTACATTTACTGGATTGAGGGTCGACAGTGGTCAATTAAAAAGGCTAAAGACAATGGCACACAGGTAATGACAGACCCACTGGTAAGGTGGTGATTGCATGAACACACAGAGATGAAACTTTACATGGTGCTCATTCAGTTAGGACTTCTTTTTGTATTCAAGCCACTTTCTTGAGGAACATATTGTGTTACTCATTTGTTTCTGCCGTGCATATCTTGAGAACCTCTTAACAAATTTGGTTCATGTTTACTCAAAAGAATCATAAATTGTATTCTTCACCTGAGTAAAGTAATATGGTCACTCATCAAGTTTAAAGAGTCAAAGGTTAAATTTGACAACTTCTGCAGACTAATCAAACTATGATACTTGTATGGATAGGAATGAGGGCATTTATGCCATAAACAAGTCAGTTGTCATAGTTATCAATGTGCTGCATTTAAATTTAGTTGCCATTGAGTTTTATGTCTGTTTCCATAGCTGCATTGGCTGGAAAATGTAATTGGTGATGCAAAAGTCTTGTTCTTGCTGACATGCCATGGCTATTTAAATTACATGTTAACATTGGAAGAAGGTCATTTATCTAAATACCTTACTGTTCAGAATATGTTGTTTAATTAAAAGATTGAAAAGAAATTGATATGTGTATTTACATTAAGTGAGAGGGATATTTGAAAAAAATTAAAAGAAAAAAAAATTGAATGTAAGACAATTACTTGAGTATCAGAACTACATTATCTAACCTGACACATGACAAAATAAACTTTCCTTTTCAGGCTATTGTAGTTGTATCCAATCAGCAGGGCATCTATCGTCCGTTTGACATTGCTATAGACCCTTACTCACAGACCATATTTTGGACGTGTTCCACAACGAACAACATCAATGTCACTCGCTTCGATGGTTCTTCAATAGGGGTGGTCATTGCCAGTGATGAAAAACATACCATCAAGCCACGCTTTATTGTCCTCAATCCACAAAAAGGGTTTGTATGGCTTAAATATAGTAATTTTATTCTTCATTAAGGTTTTTGAATTCCAAATATATTAATATTTAAAACTGTTGAATATCTATGCTTGATAGGGTAACATTTCTGATTGCTGAAATTTGGCCATTCCATGAGGGCACAATAGAATAAACGTAGAACTGTAGAAGTAAATTGCTGGACTGGTGACTCCAGGGAAAGATGATTGTATTTGATTGTGGTAAATATGTTGGAAATCTGGATGCTAAACTCAGAATTATGACTTTAAACCTCCCCACCCTGACCCTTACACCCAACTCCCAAAAAAATCAGAAAATTTAAATTTCATTGGCATTTCTATACAGGTACATGTACTGGACAAATCTGGTTGGACAGCCTTCAATAGAGAGATCAGCTTTAGATGGCACTGAACGTGTATCATTGTTTCAAACCAGCCTTGGAAAGCCAGGCCCACTTGCCATCGATGTTGAAGGAGGACGCCTGTACTGGGCTGACTCAAGTCTAAACAGGATTGAAAGCTCAGACTTGGATGGAGGTGACAGAAATGTGTTAGTTGATGAAAAGATTCAAAATCTGAAAGGCATGGCTGTTTTTGGAAATTTCTTGTATTGGATTGATAAAGAGCAACGTGCCATCATCCGGGCAAATAAATTAGATGGGAAAAATCGCACTTATATCCAAGGTCGTTTGGAAAGTCTCAGTGACCTTGCAGTGGCCCAGTACCTCCAACTTGTGGACATCGATCAGCATCCTTGTGCCGTAAGCAACCACAAGTGTTCACACATCTGTGTTGCCCAAGGAGATAACACAGCACGATGTTCATGTCCCATCGACTTAGTACTGAAGGCAGATGGGCATACGTGTGCTGATCCTCCAACATGTTCGCCCGAGCAGTTCACTTGTAAAAGTGGAGACATCAATTGTATACCTCGTGTGTGGCGTTGTGATGGTCAGGGCGAATGCGGAGACGACTCGGACGAGGAGGATTGTCCTGTTTGTGACCCGTCGCAGATCAAATGTGGTGATGGAAAGTGTATTGACAGCAACATGGTGTGCGATGGTGTGGATCAGTGTGAGGATGGCTCGGATGAGGAAAACTGTTGTGATCCGGAAGATCCCCATTGTGAGGATATGGAAATGGAGGATGATCCGGAATGTCTGCACAACTCCCAAATGGAGCCGTGTGAACGTACGGCCACTAACAAACCAGCTACTCCACCTGATGCTCACATTACAGTGATCATCATTGTGGGGATTTTCTCTCTTGTGCTTATTGTTGGAGTTGTGTTCGCATGCCGAAGAAAATCACAAGGAATGAATAATTATTATGATAGAGACATGATCATGCTCACCAAACCTCTTAATGCACAAATAGACCAGACTCCCCCCAATACACTGCCTAAGAGGAGTAACAAGAATGGTGCTTTGCCGTCGTCTGTGTCTGGGAGTACAGCACAGTACGACAGAAATCATGTGACTGGAGCTTCCTCCAGTAGTTCTACTGTGACTCACTATCCTAAAGAGACACTGAATCCCCCACCTAGTCCAGTGACGGACCGCTCCGTGTGTTTCGGGGAGTTTAATGGTTACTCCTCTAATAGTCCGTCAACAGTGCGGTCTTATAAACCTTATAAACTACCGCGGCACATTCCCCCGCCGCCCACAACCCCTTGTAGTACTGACGTTTGTGAGGAAAGTGAACCTTACCCCCCTAAAAGATACTACAAGTTTAGTCGGTCAAGAGAACTTTACAACGACTATGACCCCTATCCCCCACCTCCCACACCTCGTAGCCATTATTTCTCGGACGATATGATGAGTTGTCCCCCCTCACCCTCGACAGAGAGAAGTTATTTCAATCCGTATCCCCCACCACCCTCACCGGTGGGGAACTCGGACTGCTAGCCAAATGAGTGAGAGTGGGATTAGTGTAAATGCATGAACAAATGAGAGAAAAAAATGACAAGTGTGGAAGACTCACAAGTGCTAATATTTATGTATGTGTGAATTTAAGGATGAACAAATGTGCTGATTTCTTTTTCAAATTTATATATATATAATATATATATATAAATATATGTATATGAGATAAAAAAATTGTACTTTGCAATATATGGTATCGCAGCATTAATCAACAGTATGGGTTATGTGAATGAATGGACAGTATTGTCAAACAGTCAGTCACAGTTATTGCCTCACATCTTCTTTTACCTACTGTGGTTGTTGAATCGTACTATAAATGGCAGAACCCTTTGTTTATTTGTTTCTTTGTGTGTAATCATGTGAGCTGTTTCTCCCTTCAAACCTCATCTACAATCATTGTAAAGGCTAAATCTGTGACTGATCGTTTGTACAATGTTAAATTGACAAATTTGATGTTGAATCTGCCATCATTTGTAAATCTCTAAAATTGTTATTTCTCACTTTATATGTCGTCATCCAAATTTACACCTTCACATCAGGGAAAAGGGTATCATGATTTATCAGTAACAGGAGACAGTCAAGTCATTCTGATGGTACGTTGAACATCAAAATTGTACGAGAGTGTGAAAGTATCCAATTTTTTATTGGATAATCATTGTATTGGTTGCTAGGTAGTGAAGCGTCCCTGCGGTCACCGGACAAGTGCTCAATAGGACTTTTTATAGAATGTATAAACTGGCTGGGACTGCTTTTCTGCTTACCACCATTTTGTTTGTTTTTGCAAATTTTCTTTTCATATAGCATTATGCCAAAGTGATTTTTTTTTAAACATTGAATTTTGTGTTCATTTGAATGACTTATGTATTGAGAATTATTATCTAGGTTTGTAACAAACTTGTCGTTCATAACTTGTGCTATTTCCACTCAAAGTTCCAGGTCGACAAGTCACGGTCAGCATTGTTTGAAATGTGTATTTGGAATGTATACATCTGTATCACACCGTTCTTTTGTACAACATGGTAGTGATTTATTGTTTGTGTTAAACCTGGGACAGCAATGACAGAGAAAAAAAAGGGGAAAAAATAGAGAAAAGGGACAGAAGTGTTCCAAATCACCATTTACATGTATAAGTCTTCAGTGAAATTTCTTGGAATTGTCATATGCGAGTTCAATAAAAGATGCATTTTTTAATGGATGTACAGTAGATGCAACTATTTTTCGAACTGTTTAATCCCAAGTGATTCAGATGTTGCAATTTCCAACTTATACAATGAACCTTCTCATTGTCTAGTAGGTAGCGGAGAAAGTCGAAACAACAGCTAATGAAACACATTTCTTTAATACATAACTGGCAAAATGTCTCTCTTCGTAACGGTGGGTTGTTATTACTTTGATATATTTAACTGATATATTCAAATTAAGAGAAAATGAGAATTCTGATGGAAATAGCCCAAGCTAGGCGGATGAGTTTTAATTAGTTATTTTTGAGTGACCTTGCTACACAAGGTTGTGTTCAGAATGCTTGCTATGTCAGACTTCTACCTCTGTTTAATAGTGTTAGGCATTATATATATACAGAAAGCAAGCAGCTTTTGAACATGACTTTTAATGGTGAATAATTATATACTTAATGGCATTTGGTGTACCCTTCCATCCCCTCAAACCATATTAGACTGATCCAAGAAATTTTCATTTTGTGTCAATTTTTTTTCCACAGAAAAAATAAGGTTTAAACTATTCCATGTAGCTGGTTAAACTGAAGATATGATTAATACATAATCAAGTTAAATATTTAGTGTAATTAGTCTTCCATGTCAAACTGCACATTTTGTATAAATTGGAAATTGAGCAGAAAGTGAAAGTGTGAACTACCAGTTTTTCTGCGTCTCCATTGTTCCAGGATTTAAAGTAAGTAAATTCATGTGATCTATTGCCAAAGATATGTATAATATGAACTTCTACAAAGTTTCTAGTGTTGTGACTATAATACCAAAACTAATTTACCAGTTATATAATTGAATGGTGATTTATTGTATAAATACACTAGTGCTGTGATTAAATGATAGTAGGAACAAGTGCTACTACTAGTTCACTAAACTTAAATATACATGTATTATACACGGGACCTGGTGTTCAGATAAAAATATTACAAAGTAGTAAGTATAGTTGTAAATTTTGATAACTGTCAGATTGCTTTGAAATCATTTGTTTTTATTATTATTTGAACAATTCCATTCCAAATTGGATTAAGTTCTTTTAAACATTTTAATACTACTGTTCTTGTCCAGGACAAATTGTCTTATGAATTGCTAAGGTTGTAGAAGTTGTCGAAATTTTGGAAATTCTTTAATTCTTCACATTTGAATGAATATGGAAACACTTTCATGAATGGATTTCATATTTGTAGTTTTACTTAAATTCATTGAAAGACAAGCTTATTTGATATTATACTTTAATGGTTGTCTTTATATGTACATGTATCTAAAAGAAAGTTGTGTTTTTTCCCATACTTTCAGAATTCATCTGAAAGTGTAAAATCTTCATCATCTGTTATTATTTACCTGAAAGTCTTTCTTACTTGTTCTTTATTATTCAGATGTCATATTTGGATCAGCCTAATATAGTTTGAGGAGGTAAAAAGCTGTAGAAATAAGAAGGGTCACTATTGTTTTAAAAGTATGAAATCCTAATGCGAATGTTGTGTATGGTCACCAGATGAGAGTAGACCTCACCTGTTCATGACTCGTTAAAGGTGTATGTACAGTGGCCAGGTAGAATCTGTGTATTTTTTCGTAATCCTGTAGAGATATGAGTTGTCGTATATATATATATTTATGTTAATGTACAGAAAATGATTTTTGTAGTAACCACGGAGATAGAATGTGGGTGATAATGTTGTCAGTAGGTTCAAGAAATATTTTTCATGAATATTCAGCATTAGAGATTCTCTTGGACAGGACATTTTCCTTGTATCCATCAAACAAACAAAAAATGTATCTTTTAACTTGAGTTTTTACAGGAAGTATAAAGACAGAGATTTCCACAATAATTTTCACATTATTTTTTTATTACTTTTTACAAATTGACAAAAAAATTGTTTTGAATATTTCTTGTTAAAGCTGATATTCCTTTTAATAGTTCCTTGGCCTACAAGCAAAAAATATGTTTGTACGTAGATATGAGAGTACCTGTGTATATATTGTACGTCCTACATACTTACAGTGTATGTAGAAATAAAACTACTTTAGCTGCTGCTGAAATGTGTAAATATATGTACATTATCTACAGCATCGGTTAGGTCACACACAAAAGACGGGGGTATATTTCACTATGTCCTCGGGCATGCTACACTGCCCTGTGCTGCTACTGCTTTTTACGATTAGGACAATTGGTGGATTTCTGTTGCGTGTGGGTTTTTTTTTAAACCCTCATCCCTCTTTGTTTTATTTAACCTGTAAGTAGCTGCCAGACAGAAATACACGTAATAGGTGCTGTTTTTGTTATAGATTCAGGTCTAGTATGATCTGTTCCCACTATGTCAGCAAAACAAATTCTTTAAACCCTCATTTTTGTGATGTTGTGTTTCCTACTTTATACTTGTCCCTTACTGAAACAATTGAAGATCAAACAAACATGACAAATTTGTGATATAAATTGTGAATGTAAACAATATTCATGTCCAAAATCCATTGGTTGTTTGTGATATATGTGGTAAGCATATATTTTTCACCATGATCAAATTTCAGCACAATATCAAACATATTGATAATTTACACACCAGCAGCATATATAATACAAAACAAACTACACCAAAACTGTAATTAGCATGACAGTTATGCACAACACTTCAACAAACGTATTCTGCTGAAATTGGTATCTTGATAGTTTATTGGCAGAATTGAACAAAACAGTGCTTAAGTGTACCAGTACACCAGGATACACCTATGTTGATTGGAATTTCTTGTTTAAGAGAAACATCTCATCTTTGATGCTATCTCTGTGTATCTTTACTGAGGAGAAAATTCAAGATTATTATTTCATGGCAGTTGCTCATGATGTGATTTTTTCATTTGTTTTACAACGAGAAGTATAATATTTTGTCTTTATACACATTTTATTTTCTACAGAAGTTTTAGAAACTTCTTTTATTAAAAAAAAAAGCAGTGCTCTTTTTAGACGTAGTTGTTTTTAGAGTTCAATCTTTCATGCATGGAAAAGATTTTAATTCATCAGAGAAAATCTAACTTGTTAAGATTTAATTATTTTAGTTTATTGCATGCTAATTTTTAAACAGATGATTTGAAAAGATGGGTGTGTATGATATACAACACCATATTGTGATAATAAAAACAAGTGCTGGTTTTTTTTAGTTCTTGTTTATAGTTTTAAGTTGAATTATGACAGAATTGACTTAGATAAATATCTTTTTAATTGGAATTCATATTGCTGAATGTACTATGTACATGGATTTTTGAGAGAGAGAAAAACCCACTATTTTTTAATAGAATTTTGTCTGAAATCCCAAAATCTTGCAGAAGTTCACCTACAAGTCCATGTGACCAATATTTCAAGGCATGAAATATCAATATTTCAGCAAAAACATGTTCTGCATAAAGGTTTTTTGAAGTAAAAATTAAAGTGTTTTTAACATTGTTTGGGTTAATAGCATTTAAGTGAGACCTTAACACAGTGTCATTCCAAAGTCTTCATCTCTGTGCTTGTTCTGCTCTTTAATTCATGTAAGTAGCATGACTGTTCACTTGTAGCCTGCATCTGTTGCCAAGGTGGCAACACTGCTATGGGGCGCGGCCAAAAACAGTGCTAAATTTAACGGGTATATCAATGTAAATATAATTTTCTGTTGAAATCATTCATTTGTTGGTTTGCTCACCAGGAAAACAGACAGGTTGCTTATAACATATTTATACCTATATATTTATTCAGTATATTTCATTTTAATGTGATTTATGTGGTATTTTGAATAAGAAATTCCATTATAGAATGAGTGTTTCTATGAATGTACCGTTTTGTAGAAATAATCAATACATGGATCACATCGAAATGGAAAGGCAGACTTTCATATAAAAAGGATATCGGCCTTTATTGTCACAATATCACAAATAAATTATTCAGTTATTGTTTTTGTGTACTATGTACATATCAAAAGATCAAAAATCAAAAGAAGTTTTTTTTTATTTGCAACTTTGTTCATGTTTCTATGGTGATTACCCTCAATACAAGGCCAGTACAGATACATGTATCATGTAGCCCCTCCCTGCTGTTGTATTAGTTCACTTCACTCCTTCCAATAAGTGGAGGTTGTGTTTGTTTTCCTCACTCCCTCCAGTAAGTGCAGGATGTGTTAGTTCGCCTCCCTCCCTCCAGTAAGAGACTTTGTAGCTATTGGTAGCATGCAATGCTTATTTTTCTGTGCCTTATTTGTGCTATATAAACCCCTTCATTGTCCAATATGAAAGTACAGGTATTCTTACGGCTATTATAGGATAAGAGCCATTATGTATAATGATAAATTGAAATAATAAAATAAAAAATACTAAAATAATTCTCATTTGTTGTTCTCATTCTTATGTGTAATGAAACTGGAAAAAATAGATTTGATTTTGATCTTCAAAAGGGTGTGATGCATACAAAGTGTATGATATCAGTTTTCAATAGATTCTGGTGTATACAGAGTGTATGATATCAGTTTTCAATAGATTCTGGTGCATACAAAGTGTATGATGTCAGCAGTTTTCAACAGATTCTGGTGCTTACAAAGTGTATGATGTCAGCAGTTTTCAATAGATTCTGGTGCATACAAAGTGTATGATGTCAGCAGTTTTCAATAGATTCTGGTACATACAAAGTGTATGATATGAACAGTTTTCAATAGATTCTGGTGCATACAAAGTGTATGATATCAGTTTTCAATAGATTCTGGTGCACACAAAGTGTATGACAGCGTTTTCAAGAAGTTCTGGTACATACAATGTGTATGATATGAACAGGTTACCTGCAAAAATGTATCCCCACGAAAGCGAGGAAAATGTAGTTTTTTCAAAAATGGATGTCAGAATCCTGACTAATACAGGTGTATGAACTGAACCAATAATTAAACTTGTCCGTGGTAGACACCCGTCTGTATATGACATTGCAGTAGAAACTGCCTTTTGTGGAGAAAACAAGTATGAAACACACAGGACGTGATAGTAAATGCCTCAGCACACATCGGACACATGGATATCCATGGAGGGATTTTAATATCAAATTAATGGAACATTCAGAAATACAGATAAAGCTGATGTTTCTTTCGTTTTGTGTAAATTTTCTGAACACCAGGGTTTGTTCCAGATTTAATTTTACACTGACCAAAATGAAATGGTAATTACATTATAGTGAACATGTTTTGGCATGTGGATCACACTAGTAATAAAGGTTTACTTTCATTGTATCCTGGTACATGAATATATTTCTAAATCTAGAGCTGTCTATGTCATTTGATGTGCCTTGATGCAATTAATCTATGACCAAGTCGTAATTGTATAATTTCTGGCATGGTGTTTTAACCATTCAGATCTACTAGAGTTACTCCCCTTTGTTACCCTTATGGTAAAACAATATGTCCAACAGCAGACACCTATTAAATTGTTGTTATAATCAAGTGATATCTAAATATGACTAGATTTACCTTGTATTAAGTCTAAGTAGACGTTTACAATATCACTGATTAGCTCCATCTCATTCCATCAATTATCCATTTAAATGATATACTCTTGATTGGAGTTGACTTGATAAAATACTAGCTTATTCTTAATGATTTTTCAATGGAGATTATCTGTTCAGCTTATTTTGCAGAGCATCAGGCCTTTATCCTGGACTTCTAGGTTCAATACCAGACAGAGACAATAAAAAAGATATAACCACTGTTTTAATGGTGCCCATGAAATACCTTGCACTACTCGCACAAGGTTCTCTTTATCCCTGGAAACTCTTGGTCACTTATTGTCCCCGAAATTGATACCACTGTATATTGTTTCCATTAAATCAATCGTGAACTTGTCTACTGGTAAGGATAATTTTCATTATCAATTTAGTTAAGGAATAGACTGGTTAGGTCCAAGATTAAAATCTCAGCAAAAGTATATCAAACATGAAAGTCAAGCTTAATGTAATTCTAGCGGGTTTCATTGTCCTGCCAACAGCCAGGATCATTATGCTGCTGAAACTCCTGGTAGTTGCTGGTTATTGCCTCAGTGTTCAACAGACTGAAGTTCTATGACATGATATGTTAACATTATGAAATTAAGTGATTGTTTGATATTAATTTGTTATAGGATCATCTTCATTGATGTGTAAACGTTTACCCACGTCATTCAGTGGCAATAGTATGTGAGCATACAAGGTTTTGTATAAATTGCTTCTGATCACAAAATACCAAATAATTTAGCACTTTGGATTTTCCTCAGTCGCCTCTTAGATTTAAAGTTCAGGCCCTTATCATCACTGATGAGTCAAAGAAGGATGAAACAGTTGTATGATGCAGTTTAATTGTTTGGCTCAACTGTTTCTTATCTAAATTTGAATTAAAAGGTATTATTCACTTGTGTCTTTTGTACAATCTTTAAAAGGCTAGATACCCCAGAATTATAGCTAGTAACATGAAATACACCTGCATATCTACATGTATACAAAGTGCAAAGTTACTTTATAAACCTTGATCTTAGGACAGCAATCCACTGTGTATCGCTAATAAAACTGAATCATATTAGCAATGAAAGTTTGATCAAATTACCAGTTGATAATTTTCATTAATTTTCAAATTATCTAATGAGTTCATAAAAACTACATATTTTGAAGTGCATTGTTATGAAAGGCACATTTTTTCTCCGTGAATTAAAATCAGTAAAATGTATCGCACTTTCTATAGGAATTATCATCACCTTCAGCTTTTAAAAAAAGTTTATTTCTAAAGATATTTGATATGAAATGTACAAAGAATTTGAACTTCTTTAGTTGTCATCTTCTGTTTCTCTCTTTCTGATACTTCTCAAACTTTTGCTTTTTTTAGATTTGAAAGTCACATTAGGTTTAATAACCAACGACTCTTCTGAATCTTCATCATCTTCATTGAACTGATCACAATTCTTCTTGTCAAATTTGCTTTTTGTTGAATCAGAGTCCTGTTTATCACCTCCCTTTTTGTTTGGTCTTTTGAAAATAATAGCACCCTGTGAACATGCTCCTCCCTCAACGTCAGCCTTAACTTCCTCCTCCTTCCCCTCGGCAGCCTCCCTCAACTTTCTCCTCTCCTCGAGGAAAGCAAAGGCTGCCTTCGTATTGGAAGCTTGGCTCATATCCTCATTTGAGACATCTTCCAAGGTGTATTTTTTCCATTTGCTGGGATTCAGTTTAAAGTCTGGGATTTTCTTTTGTTGTCGGCTTGGAAATCTTTGAGGTGGAAGTTTAAAATCTGAATCCTTTTTCATTGATTTATAATCAGATTGAGGGTTGTCTCCCTTCTTCTGCCATGGAGGAATATACAGTTCAGATGATGGCCTTTTGAGCCCTCTTTTTATATCATTATGTGATTGATCTTGTTTACCAGATGAATGTTGAGGCGGGTTTGGTTTCTTAAATTTGCGATATAATGTCTCTGTGTCCTCTATGGTCGGATCAGCTTTAAACAGTAGTTGATTTCCTTCCTCATCGACAGACTGGTCGTGAGCAACATGTTTATCCTCTAAGGACTGAAGACAACTGAACACGTCCTTACATCTATCAGAAAAACTGTCGTTACCAGAGGCGATGGTGAAGTCTGAACTACCGGGCGGACTCCCCTTATCTTGCATGTTTTTTTGTGATCTGAAATAAAGCATAAGTCATATCAATGACTTCACTATGTAATCATCATCAGTTGATATAAAAGCAAATTAAATATACCACATTATGTGTAGACCTGTTTTTTTTTTTAATTTGTTAAAATTCTTTTAAGTGAATTCTTGCTCTCCTTTGCTATTGAAATAGAAACTTATTGCAGCGGTTTTATACAATCCTCTGGGTGCACATGATGCTAACAGAATGAAGCAAAGGGCAGCAATCTGGGCCAATCATGTAAAGACATGGCGTATGCTGTTTTCAATAGAACCTGTAAAGGTACATGTATCTAATTTTATAAATGGGAGAAATGCTATTTTAAAAATCTTGATTGTAAATGTGGGAAAATATTGAAGGATCTTCGCTGACAATAACAGATGGATATTGGGCGAGTTGAATCAAGTGTCACAGTGTAATCTACTTCAGAATATATATATATATATATATATATGTATAATCAAATACCTCAAATGGGAATTAATTACCTATACAAGTTTGATTAAAAACAAGTAGTTCTGACATGTATTTAAGTATCTCGACCGCTGTACAAGTAAAACCCCACAGTTGGCCATGGACTAGACCTAGATGGATTTTTTTCTCATTACCTGTAAGAACTCTACTAACATACTTCTAGTTATCTAGTTAAACCTCGTTCACTACTTGTACACAAGGGGGTAAATGTAGTCTATATTCAACTGTACTGTCTCTGATGTAAGTGATCAATGTCTGAGTGTTGCTTAAAAAATAATGACTTAATGTACATGATCTCCCACTGATTGAAACAGAAAGGTGGATTCAAATTTCACAACGTCAACGGCCGCGATGTGTTTTTCCTCATCTACGTGGAACTCCTGAGTTTTATCCTTGGTTGAGGCTTGTATACTATAACAATGTTAGAGGTTCAAAATGGCGAGTAACTGGTTACCCAATGCTATTAAAGACATTCACTTTCCAAACATCCGTCAAAACTGGTAACGCAGTTTCTGTCACAGTACATGGACACAATACCGCAAATTCATTCTGAGCTGAATATTTAAAATATACCCCAAAAGACCCATCGCAAGTGTTGAGACTTTTTTGTGGTTTCACCCTTTTTAAGACTGAATATCCTAAAGCAATATAACTTACATCTCTCAGCCTCGTCCGTTCGCCAACCTCACCAAGCAACTGATGGCCCAAGTCATTCAGAGTTATTTCCCTTCCACCGCAAAAAGCTAATGCAAAAAATTGCATACTGTATACATGTATACAGCGTGATTTCACCTGACACACTGCATACCTCCTTGATAAGGTCACCTGCTATACCTCCATACAGAGGTCATCTGCTATTGCATATCTCCATTCAGAGGTCACCTGGCATAATGCATACTTCCTTAGAGATGAAGCAGACGCCTCTCTCAAAACCTGGTCATAAGGTACTTTTCAGGAGTCTGTACAATCGTTCTTTTGTTCATATTTTCCGCTTGTTTAAACGAATTTGAGGTTTGGTTATGGTTATGTTGACATGTTGGCATTTTCTTTAAAGTTGCCATACAGAGGTCACCAGTCATACTGTACAACACAATATAGAGGTCACCTGTCATTCTGTACACCTCAGTAAAGAGGTCACCTGTCATACTGTACACCTCAATATAGAGGTCACCTGTCATACTGTACACCTCAGTATAGAGGTCACCAGTCATACTGTACACCACAATATAGAGGTCACCTGTCATACTGTACATCTCAGTATAGAGGTCACCTGTCATATTGTGCACCTCAGTATAGAGGTCACCTGTCATAAATATTACTATATACCTCCATATCTATATCACCTGTCATACTGTACACCACAATATAGAGGTCACCTGTCATACTGTACATCTCAGTATAGAGGTCACCTGTCATACTGTACACCTCAGTATAGAGGTCACCTGTCATACTGTACACCTCAGTATAGAGGTCACCTGTAATACTGTACACCACAATATAGAGATCACATGTCATACTGTACACCTCGATATAGAGTTCACCTGTCATACTGTGCACCTCAGTATAGAGGTCACCTGTCATAAATATTACTATATACCTCCATATCTATATCACCTGCCATACTGTACACCTCAGTATAGAGGTCACCTGTCATACTGTACACCACAATATAGAGATCACATGTCATACTGTACACCTCGATATAGAGTTCACCTGTCATACTGTACACCTCAGTATAGAGGTCATCTGTCATACTGTACATCTCAGTATAGAGGTCACCTGTCCTACTGTATATTTCAGTATAGAGGTCCCCTGTCATACTGTTCACCTCAATATAGAGGTCACCTGTCACACTGTTCACCTCAATATAGAGGTCACCTGTCACACTGTACACCACAATACAGAGGTCACCTGTCACACTGTACACCTCAGTATAGAGGTCACCTGTCATACTGTACATCTCAGTATAGAGGTCACCTGTCATACTGTATATTTCAGTATAGAGGTCCCCTGTCATACTGTTCACCTCAATATAGAGGTCACCTGTCACACTGTTCACCTCAATATAGAGGTCACCTGTCACACTGTACACCACAATACAGAGGTCACCTGTCACACTGTACACCTCAGTATAGAGGTCACCTGTCATGATGTACACCTCATTATAGAGTTCACCATGTCATACTGTACACCTCAGTATAGAGGTCACCTGTCACACTGTACACCACAATACAGGTCACCTGTCACACTGTACACCTCAGTATAGAGGTCATCTGTCACACTGTACACCACAATACAGAGGTCACCTGTCACACTGTACACCTCAGTATAGAGGTCACCTGTCATAATTATTACTACATACCTCCATATCTAGATCACCTGTCATACTGTACACCTCAATATAGAGGTCACCTGTCATACTGTTCACCTCAGTATAGAGGTCACCTGTCATACTGTACACCACAATATAGAGATCACTTGTTATACTGTACACCTCAGTATAGAGGTCACCTGTCATACTGTACATTTCAATATAGAGGTCACCTGTCACACTGTACACCACAATATAGAGGTCACCTGTCACACTGTACACCACAATACAGAGGTCACCTGTCACACTGTACACCTCAGTATAGAGGTCACCTGTCATAATTATTACTACATACCTCCATATCTAGATCACCTGTCATACTGTACACCTCAATATAGAGGTCACCTGTCATACTGTTCACCTCAGTATAGAGGTCACCTGTCATACTGTACACCACAATATAGAGATCACTTGTTATACTGTACACCTCAGTATAGAGGTCACCTGTCATACTGTACATTTCAGTATAGAGGTCCCCTGTCACACTGTTCACCTCAATATAGAGGTCACCTGTCACACTGTACACCACAATACAGAGGTCACCTGTCACACTGTACACCTCAGTATAAGGTCACCTGTCATGCTGCACACCTCAGTATAGAGGTCACCTGTCATACTGTACACCTCAGTATAGAGTCACCTGTCATACTGTACTCCGCAATATAGAGGTTACCCGTCATACTTTACACCACAATATAGAGGTCACCTGTCATACTGTACACCTCAATATAGAGGTCACCTGTCATAATTATTACTATATACCTCCATATCAAGATCACCTGTCATACTGTACACCACAATACAGAGGTCACTTGTCATACTGTATACCTCAATATAGAGGTCACATGTTATACTATACACCTCTGTATAGAGGTCACCGGTCATACTGAACATCTCAGTATAGAGGTCACCTGTCATAACTATTAATATGTTCTTTGATACAGAGGTCAGCTATAATAACTAATGACTCCATACTTAGGTGGTCATCCTGCATACGTCCATTATGACATCACCAGCCACACTAACACAAAACAATAATTTAATCAGCTACACTCTATAATTATTGTGCCAGGTAACATAATGTGCTTGTATAAAGTAGGTTACTCTTTTAAGACTTTCTTTTTACTGAATAAATAAAAACAACAATAGCAAGATTATTTTCATCAACAAGAGAATTTAATTCTTGCTCTGATTTGACAATGTCAACTTGAGTCTTCCCTGGTACAATGTCCAGATTTCAACATTTTGACAGATAACTCCGGCAAGACACCAATGTATGTAACATAATGAAGTTGATAGTGGGAAATATTGACCCATCACACAATAGTTTTTTACAAGGCAACTCAATGACAACTGATATCAACATAAAAAACACATACATACAACTGAAATGTTAATCTTATACACATGTAGTTGTGGTCCAGTTTTGTAGGCAACTGTTGATATAAATACACGATGAAATGTTTGCTTATTTCAGTAACTACAAATATCACAAAAATATGCACTGATACTTGCAAGCAGTTTTGTATTTTGCAAGCAGACAAATTTTCCTGCAAAAAAACATATATTGCACACATTTCCTCGTAAGATACAAATCCAAGTTAAAGGACAAAAAATACTGTTCAAACTTTCAAAAGAATTTCAGAATGTTCAGTAAACACTAAGCCTTTCTTTTGAAAGTTGTCCTTACCATTCAACATAAATGATAATTATTAAGTGTAAATATGTGTAACACATAAACAACAGTTCAAGTTCTAAAAAAAGATCATATCAAATTAATAACTTGATAATGAACTTGACACAGAAGAAAAGAATGAACTTGATGCAAAAGAAGAAAATGGAATATTTTGTACCCCTGATCAATAGGTCATTCTATAACTTTTATACTGTACAGCTACTAACGTTCAAGAAACCATTTAATCTAAGAATGTTTATACAAACTAATTTCTTGAGAGCTGGGAAAAAGGAAATTCTGGAATTGAAATTGAGTAATCAAATTCTGGAACCAAATACAGTAGCAGAAAACTGTCTGATTTGGTGAAAAGATTAATTTCAATAACTACAAACATTAGTAGCCAATACAGAATATATTGCAAACAAAACATATTTGTCATGCAGGGCTTAAACAATTGAATTTATTAATCAATACAGTAGGTCTTTATGATATGCCCTACTGTAAAAAAATAAAATCATGAAAATAGAACTCAATAAGTTACATGCTGAAATCGAACATGACCCATATACAAATACATCTGAATTCTTATCAGCTTTAAGTTTGTTTTCCTACCCCATATGTAATCTATGTACAATGTATGTGAGTTATTGTTGAATTATAGAATGCAATATTGTTTAAACTAGAATTTTTGTAGTTTACCTTTTTAGAAAATCTTTCCATGAAATTCTCCAAAGAAGAACAAACACATGTTGATAGTGTATTGATAAATAATTACCAGCACCTTTCTTTTATTCTAACATTATCTCCTTATAGAAAAGTTCTGAGAGATTTTTTAAAACAGGGACATGTACAGCTATAAACAGTAAGAACCATCAGAAAATGCTTATCATCTTAGCCTGTGTGTAAAGATATCTTCACAAGGAGACAGCAAAATTGATAAGTGAAAGATCATATTGGGAGGTTGACTGAAAGTAATATCAAATACTTCAATCAAATATATGTATAATCACATCAATTATTTGTTGTAAGTTTTTTCTTTAGCGCTTCAAAACTAACGTCTATGACATCAGACTTTTTGAAACTGAATCAAGACACTAATATCACTCCTTTCATTTGTTTCCATTCATAATTGACTCTAGCATGAAAAACAGAAATGCCCTTGTATACTGGGACCTGCCAAACTGAAAATCTAAATATTCTGACACCCCCAGTAAATCAAACACATAAATATCCTGACAAATTTTCTTATTCAACGAGTGTATAGTCTAACTTTGTAAAATCAATCAGATTGCTATGATTCTGATGAAGAATTCTATATCCAGGCACACATGAGGTGTGCATATCAATATCATGTCTTAATCTGATTAAAGTTTCTTGTCCAAAGGCATCAAATTTAACAGTTTTTACAAAACCTGTATTTGATTCGAGTACTAACGTGTCCTCCTACTAGTTAGAATATTGTGATGAAGATGAGATTCATTCTGTTTTCTGTCCCTTAGGTTCTTCAATTGTTCCTTTTGAAAAGTCTGTCATTTTGGGATATTTCACTTTTTTCTTATCCAGTTCTTCTTGTGACCATAGCAACAGTTTTAGTAAATTAGCTAACTTAGGAGTAGCATCCACTTCCAAAATAGCAGCATTCAATTCACTTGCCACCTGAAGAATAAAGACACATTGCATAGAATCAAAGTTACAAGTATCGGTAAACAGGATATCTTTTACTGTATAAACTATTGTTTTACCCTGATCAAAGCGATTAATTTTCACTCAAATAATTTCTTTTTTTTCTCAGTACCAAATAGATGCTTTGATCATAATCTGAAAGTTTAATGTGATGACCAACCTTTTGCCTCTGTGAAGGATGAAGCAATTCTCCAAATGGTGAATTTTCTGGATTCTCAAATGCAAGTAGTGCTAGAGTTCGTTCCAGCTCTGATAAGATTTCTGGATTTTCTTCTCCCCTCTCTGCTAGATGGGTTTGAGCATATTCTAAAGCTGCTTCAACGTTTTTATCACGGATTAACTCAATCAGCTGTTGTTGCTGAAGATACAAAAAAATTAGTGATGAATAAACATGACACAAATATACATGATCTTAGACAAATCTGTTTGTATAAAGTGTTATAAATACAAGTTAAAACTGACAGTATCATCAACCTACCTGTAAATGAAAATACAGGTATCTGTCATTATCAAGTAATTCTGGGTGAATATTGTTAACAAGGGAGATGGCATCTTGAATTTTCCCTTCCTGAATCGCTTCTCTGATTTTTATTCTTTCATCCAACTGGTCAAGATCAATAGATGGCTGGACACCCGATTCCACTTTAAACTTTTCAGCTGCTTCCTTGAAACCCTCTGTCAAGAAAACATTACATATGTGTAGATAAAGATTGAAATGTACGAAAAAGTGAGAAAACAGATACAGAAATGTTCCTGGTACATACAGATGAGTAGAACTGGGACATTAATACATGCAATCTATTGAATCAGTGAAAATGATAGATTCCATAATTTTTTTCATCTGAAATAGGAAAACACTTGGATAGAAAATTGGTACAGAGCTGTTCTGTTGGGGGAGGAGGGGGGGGGGGGGGGGGGGGGGGGGGGGGGGGGGGGGAGAATGCAATTTGAAAGGAATGTTAAGATATGATTATCTGATTATCTCCCTTTGACCAATGGAAATATCAATCAACCAGTTTTTTGCCACTGATACCAAAGGCAATGAAATGCTTTGTTAACAGATATTTATCATGGCCTTGGCTTGTTTTACAATGATTATAATACTGGTACTTGCTCATGATTTGCCACTTTTATAAAATCAGTTTGAAGACTATACAGATGTAATACATTAATAAAGAGAATAAAAACTGAAAAATCATTTTGTTGTGGGTTTTTAAAGTCATTTCTGCACTTTTCCCAGAATTCCTATGCCCTGATCACTATGATGTTCACTATACCTGTGACCAAGTAATTCATGATCAAGTTGTTCATATCAGCGCGGGTGATGTGTACATTGTGTAGCTTATCCATCCATTCATCCTTTCCCACATCATCATTTTTTTCGGCACTAGCACGACCTCCAAAGTTCATGTTGATTTCTGTTACAAGAAAGATATAAACATCAGGACATTTTTTTTCGTATCTGGAATTTGCTATATTTATTAGTGCTTCCCTGCATATAGCAGATCTATGAAGGCAACTTCCTTTAGCAATCAGGGACTTTTGGGTCTTGAATATTATTGTCCTGGGCTCATATTTTTCCTAGTCTAGTAAATTAACTTGGTTGAAGCACAAGGTTTGTAACAACATTTTCTTTGAATTCTTTTTGTAACATGCCCTTGTCTTTGTCTAGGATGGTTAAATTAGTAACATCAAAATGTATTGTAAAATTCAAATTTCAGATAACATAATGTAGCAGTTTTCCATTTCTTAAAAATTCAATGCCAGTTTTTCACAAATATACTCTAGTATTTGCATCAATCAGTGTTACTATAGGGCAAGGTGTCTGAATTAACTTTTGAGGGAGCAAGCAAATGACAAAACTGTGTAAAATCGAAATATTTAGATATTAAAGAAAATGCTTCCGATGGGAAATAGAGACTTTGAAGGATTCAATGGACTTATTTTGTTTCACTCCAAAACAACACAAGGGTTTAATTCTCTCAACCCTGTACATTTTCATATTGAACTGTATATATGTAAATCTGTATATTCCACTTAATTCTGACGTGGGGCATCATCTTTTATATATATCTGCTTTGAGTTAATGAACGTCAGAATGATGTACCTTTTAAAAAGTGAGGAAAATAAGCAACCCATGCATGGATCGGCATTTAAACAATAGTTATGGATAGAAATAATAATGTTCACATGAATCGAAAGAGTCATTTATCTGCCTCATTTTCTATAGGGACATAGTTTTAACGTTTGTCGACTTCAGGCCGATGACACGTCAGGATAATTCGGATTAATAACCCAATGTACGTTATTTCATCTAGAGAATAAGCCTAAAATAAAAGCTAAATAGATTGAAACTACCGGAGGACAACCAAATTCGACTCCGTGTCCTGCAATGTGAATTGGAAACGAAAGCCGAGGGTCATCGTGCTGGTTAAAACGCATAATTAAGCTAAGAGCTGACAAATCAAACAGAACATTTTGGATAAAAATGTAAATTTAAACAAATAAATTACCAAATAATGGCAACGATTTTATCGTGTCGACTCCAAATCAGACCAAATTTTAACTTAAATGTTGCCACTGTCACATTTCTGCTTTGTTTACTCCATGGCGGAAGTGAAAGAGAAAAGCCGGATGTGCACTGTACGCATGCGTAATAGCTTTGGCTTGAAGATGCAGTGATTAATTAATTTTAGTAACATTAAAAGAAGATCATCATCCGTTGAGTGCAAAGTAGGATGTGTTATGTCTTCACATGGCCGAAATAATTGATTGGTCCTGTGGTTAATCTTTCACATCTTGTCGTGACAACGCCTCGAGAAAACAAGATGGCGGATGAGCAGCCTTGTAAATTGCTCCTGTATTAGAGACATGTAAACTTCCGCATAATTTACCTTATTAAGGGTACTGAGCCCCCATTTCCAGAAAGGACGATATGGCTGAAAGGTAGGCATTCCTTGTATTATATATTTTCTATTTGCTTATTATTTTGATGAAATCAAGTGACGTTTGGTAGTTTGACAGTTCTTGAGGTTCAAAAGATGAAGGTGTTGGCTGTTGCCTTGCGCATGACTCCAACAGTAGTCGAAATGAATTCACACTGGTTTCAGAGGCTGTGAGTCTATGCTTTTTATTTCCAGAATGTCGATTTTGAAATAAGTTTTAGGCATGTTGCATTGCATCCTTTCAATATGTACCTTCATTTATTATTTAAATGAATCAAATGCAATACACAACGAAATGCAGGCATACTAAAACAAGAAGGGGCACCTGCTATCAAACGGGCATGTTATGACGATCTGATGTGCGATTTACTTTAACTTTCCATTTCAAGTTAATTTTTCTTCGTGAAATGTTGACATATAGCCGCCACATTGGTAGTAGGATAGCTCCAATGTAAACAATAGTTTTGACATTATGCCAATTCAACTCCTTGGTGCCATTAAATAGACATATCCTATAGCGAAACTTATAATGTCTTATTCAAATTAAAATAGCAATAGGTTTCGTAAGATTTATTGGTTTAAGTTACATAAGATATAGAATTGACAGTTCACTGTTTTATATTATTTACGGTACTATTATACACATGCACAGTTCGCTCACGGATATAAATAGTACGAGTTGCATCCTATTCTCACATTCCAATGAATCATTAGTGATTAAGTGCTAATGTATTATTAAACTTGTGTGTTATATGACGCAGAATATATTCCTGATGTTGTTTTTATTCTACATGATGCATATTCTCTTCATTGATGATTTGTTTATTAGTTAAATAAAAGTTGTATATAAAGCCCACCCTATTTTTAAAGCATTTCCATATATACTATACATATGCTGTTGTGATATAGAATGAGGCCCTATTGTGGTATCTACGTTATATTAATGTTAAACATTTTACATCCATGAAATATTGATCGCATTACATCCCCTGGTTTTGCTGGAATGTCGGTGTAAACAAATGTGAACTGTGGATTTGAATGAATTTCCTTCTACTCATGATCTCCTGTCATTGTTAATAATAGCCCATATCTGCAGGTCATATGACCAAGAAAAGTTTGTATAATGTCTGGATATGTATACAGCTGTATACTATAATTGGGTATATTGATCACTGCGATAATAACAAGTCATTACAACTGCAAGTTTAAATGACATACCCTCTTTATTTTTCTTACTTTTTTGTTTTTCTTTTGAATAGAGATATAATAATTATACATGATAGTAAGTTAATAGCTATGGCTTGACTGTTAGAATGTATGCTAAGATGGCAGATTTATTTTATTTATTCTTTAAAGCTTGCTTATTTCAGTTTTCTGTTTTGTTTTTCTTTGTATCTGATATAAAACCAATATGTAATGTACTCTTCCTGCTCTTGTTTGGATGGTTTGCCTTTGATGTTTCCAGCAACAACAAGAAATTCCAAGAAACTCCACATTTTTATAAAATAACCTGTAGTTAGCAATAACTATAAATTAACAAAACTGATAAAGTTAGCACAAAATTATCATGGTTTATCATTCTTTCAAAATCATTCGCCCAGAGATATATAGGTAAGATCACACTTGTACTGCTCTGAACATATGTGTTACAGCATTTTCCTATTGTATTATGTATAGATGTGATGGTACATTCCTCAACAAAGAAGGCAGAGTATGCCTTGCCTGTCTGTAGCATTATTGGTACTGAATGGTATGTGATGGTGCTGAGTATGTATAGGGATCCTGGAGAGGGGGATGGCCACTAGGGATTGAGTAAGCCTGTCTGGGTTAAAGCAAAGCATTGATTTCCTCTACATATTCTGCTACATTCAGGCAGATAGGTGGCATAGTGTAGTTTAGTAGGTGTGAGCTAGGTCTATCATACATTATATAGTATACATGTTTTCCATGACAGTCAGCAGGGATATATCCCCTTTGTACACTTTTATTGAGCTTAAACAAAACAATATCTAGATTCTGTCAAAGGGTGCATGCATTGAAAATTCCATTTTGCACAAAAAATATCGGTAGAAATTTTTTGTCCTGGCAAAGCTGTTCAAAGCTAAAACAAATGTTTAATTTTCTTTTTAATCAAGATTCTTTTGATTACAAGAATATGTATCAAAATGTATCACAAAGAACATATTTCATTGGTGGGTCATTGATACTGGTATCCAAACCATGTTTCATATTTTCATTTTATTTTGTAATATCTCACCATCAGGATGTGATATCTTAATATTGTCTAGTATCATAAAATGTGAGATATTTCAATAGGTAATTACAAACCGTTGTATACAATATGACATGATTGTATTCAGGATCACTGCAGAGTTGAGTTGTCATGTGATAAATTCTCACTGTAAATGTTCTAGAGATGTCATACCTGAGTTAGCTTGTATTATTTTAAGGCAAAATGCCAATACAGAAAATCAACTTCTACCTGTAGATAGCCACATGTACATGTAACCAGGATTGGTAATAAGATATTAATGCAGGGTTGTTACCAGGATATGAGCACAGTGTTATTAGGATGTAAACACAGGATTGCTATTAGGTTGTAACACAGGGTTGTGATTAGGTTGTAACACAGGGTTGTTATTAGGATGTGAACACAGGGTGGTTATTAGGTTGTAACACAGAGTTGTTATTAGGTTGTAACACAGGGTTGTTATTAGGATATTAACACAGGGTTGTTATTAGGATGTTAACACAGGGTGGTTATTAGGATGTTAACACAGGGTTGTTATTAGGATGTTAACACAGGGTTGTTATTAGGATATTAACACAGGGTGGTTATTAGGATGTTAACACAGGGTTGTTATTTGGATATGATTACTAGTTTGAAATTAGGATGTGGACAAAGGGTTGTTATCAGGTTGCAACACAGGGTGGTTATTAGGATGTGAACACAGGGTGGTTATTTGGATGTGAACACAGTTTTTTTTTATTAGAATATGAACACAGGGTTGTAATCAGTATGTAAGCACAGGGTTGTTATTAGGATGTAAATTCAAGGTTGGTTTCGAGGATTTGTTCATTTACAGTATATTAGAAAAATTCATAAAATTTCCAAATGCTGATGGGTTAGTAAAAGGACTTTGTTGTTTGACCCGTGCACATGGCAAATAATTTACATATAAATGAAAACACTGGGTTGTAGAACATAGTATCATATTTAAGATGTGTGATGTTGCCTGTCTACCTGTTACCGTGTTTTCATGAATAGTTTAGATGTTATTGCAGTCTCGCTTTCAAGCTTACTATCTGGAACATTTAAACAGACAACAGATGGCATTATAAAAACAGACTTGTACACAAATGCTAGATCAATGTACTCAAAAAACCTTTACCATGTTTTTTTCTAATAAAAGACATGATTTTTTTAATGTAGTATTACCTTTAGAATTCATTTCACTGTTCGCCTTGATGATCATAGACATTAGCAATATTCCTGTGTTTTTAAACCAAAATTGTCTGCCTGTGTAGTGTGATATATTATTGATGAATGGGGAGGATATTAAAGTATTTGTCAGATGCATAAATAAGTTATTTTTAATCTGTCTGTGATGGATGCCAAGTTGAATAGATTAATCAATATGCGGGGGTCTATCAAATTAATTCTATAATAACACGTTTGGCTGTCATGGGTATTTTTTCCCGGATTCTATAATTTTTGCCTCAGTGGGATGGAATTATTAAATTGTGTATGGTACTAATGTTAGTTCTTCTGAGAATTGACAAAAATGTGAATGAATGAGGCTGTTTCCCAATATTTTTCTTGACATCATTCACCTAGATTGTATCTAGTACTTGTGTATTTCGTGTGATGATTTGAATGATGTAAAAAACTTAATTATTATAAGCGACCTCTGCAATTATCTAATGTTGATTACTTTCTGCATGCCAACTCATTTCACCTATCAAGATGAAACCATTGTGGTTCTATTCGACATATTGTATTATATTAGCAACAGTGAAATTTCAAATATGGGAGTCGCATGGTCGGCTAAATTACATGCATGAGGTTTTTCCCTGTAGTGCGGTGTGCGTGCAGGTCGTATGATGATCAAGATCTAATTGTTATTCAAAGCTTTTAAAGGTCTGATTTAAATTTGAATGCACAAGAAGGTCTTGTGAAATTACAGGATTTATTATGCAGTGCTGTTGACGAGGTGTCATCTTCCTGGCATTCTAGTTCTTGTATTGTTTACTGTTGGTACTGAGGGCACACAGATTAAAATGCTTGTCTTAAGCCTTTAGATTTTTTTTAGCAAATGATGAATTGGTTCTATTTACGATTTCTGATATAGGTATCATTTATTGATTTATACAATGAAAATGTCTTTAAAATTGTTATTGATTCAATTACAACTGATTTTTATTTGAAATCAATACATTATGGTTTGAGAGAAACTACCTTCATTTTGTTGGTAAATGTCAGGCATGTGGACATTGATCGATATGAAATAGCATTACCAAAGGAAACCTGCGGGATGCAGAAATTTACAAGGGAGCATCTCAACACAAAACTTGGCTCAAGATCTGAACTTGTCATTTGAATGTTTGACATCATATGCTTTAGTGTAGCTGACATATGATCTAGATCTACAATATTTATCCTGTAACAAGCCCAGAGGCAAGAAAATTACCTCAGAAAATAGGAGACAGATCTTGATACAGGACATGGACTCAAGCTTTAACTCTATAAGTAAAACAGAGTGTTCCAGAATTCATTTCATTGACATTGTGTCCTATCCTGAGACTTCAGATTGGTACCATAGTGAAGAAAAGTGACGGGTTAAAGGAGGACTATAAGCCCACTCTTAGTCATGATATAACTGTTGGACCCATGGACTATGTAACAAGATCATAGTGTAGTGCATTTTTTTATTCAGACCCCATAAGTTTCCCTGCCAGCCCCACCCCATCCCCTTTGACCTGACCACATTCCAGCTATTTGTGTTTGTAGTATTTTGCACTGGAGTGTCTTTTTTGACCATTCATGATTGATAACAGATAGAAAACTCCACCTTAATTTACACCCAAACCTGAAACCTGTTTGGAATGTTTTGTATGAGTTCATGCATGAATTGACCTTTATTGGTTTGTGAACTCATAAATAACCGAGGTTTGTGTTTGTTTATTCTATACCAATTGCTATAGATTTAGAATATATATATTGGTCCAGGGATTTAAAAAAGGGCTTTATATAAAGGCTTGAAAAATTGTATTTGTATATGATTAACATATGAAAAGGTTGTCCTTCTGCTTAAACTACATTGTACTATTGACTTTGGTTGGAGTAACAGTACTTTGTGTAAATCTGTACATGATTTGTATACTTTTAAATTGAGATCGAGTATAAGGTCAGAAGATTGTTGAAATTTTAGCCTTTTTTTATGGTTGACAAAAGATAATGTCTTGTAATTAATAAATGCAATAGTGGTACCATCATATAATGCTATGCAGTGTTTTGTCTCCAGCTTTTTGTTGTCGCCTGTAGTTTATTACTACATATACTTTAATCCATTTTGTACTAACTTTAAGTTAAGTTCAGGCTGGTAGATTTAGGGTCATATTTTTTGCCCATCTTTGGATGGATACTTACCCAACACATTCATATATGTTGAAAGGCGAAGATAAAACTCGGACAGGCTGTGATGAGCCATTCACTGTTGAACATCTTTTATTGGACTGCATTGACTTTCTGTCTACTCTACTTGAGAATTTTTTTATTGTAACGTTAAAGACTCTTTTTGAAACTGTCGATATTTATGAAATTCTAGGTCACCTGAAAGATGTTGGTCAATATCATAGAATAAGACTTACCATTTTGATCTTCTGTGGTAATACAACCATTTAAGATTTTTAGCATTTGTCTTTTACCTTTTAGTTTGTTTGATGCTATTTCCTTTTGGATCACTGTCTTATTCACCAGTGATTGGCCCTAATGACCTATTATGTATTGAAGGGCCATTGAGATTGTAACAAAAAAGATTTTTAAGAAAACCCTTTTTTTTTTGCGCATAATCACACATTTAAATTTGATACAAGAGCATATATACAGGTACCATGTTCACATGAAGTGGGCGTGGCACTACTCTCCTTTGTTATATATAAGAATTACTTACCAATACTTTTTTTTATGTAATCCTTACTTTATTTATCATTCTTCAGTGTTATAATCCACCCTCTTCTTGTCTATGAGTGTCTCTTTTTAATCTGTCTAAACAGAGTCTATGACCTTATGGTGACTGTCCTTAGATAATTCCCAGTGGAAACACCATATCTAGTTAGACATGTATACTGTATACAGTTTATCATGTAGTGTATTATTAGATATTTTTAAGTATAAAGTGACAATTATTTCGTGGTATTTCTATAATGAGCATATGAGAATTGGAGGGTAAATGCAAGGTCACATTGACCTTTTAAAAGACGTCCCTGTAAACATTGGATTAAATTTCGTATACATAGGAGACACGGATATACTGCAGGTAGAAAGATGGTTTGTACAGAGTATGTATTTATATATAGGCCATTGAATTTAAAATCCATTTATTGAATATAATCAAAACTGGATTTGATAGTATTAACATTTCATTATTGGAATTTGGTTTAGTGTTTTCTGTAGGGAAGGTAAGGATTTGTCTTAACTTCTTACTGTCAAAAAATAATTAGATGGACATATCCTTAATCTTAGGCTCAGTGGGGGTAACTTGTCCATAATATTTCTATATATACATCCATAATCTGTCAATAGGTCCTCTATTTAAATGTTGACATAGTCACAACTAAATTTTTCTTTCAATCATGATCTATGTAGTGAGATCTGGGTTATATGTGACAAGTGTTAATATAGGTATTTAAGAATTGTGTGGATTTTTAAAGTTGGTCGTTGTTTATTTAGACATGTGGTTGATGTAAACAGATACCTTATTTTTCCAAAATAGGCAAAAAAAACCTCCTAAGATTTAGAAAATATTTTGTAAACAGGTTATACCATCTTTGCGATGTGTCATTCATATTGTCTTACTGAAATATCAGATTTTGTTTAGTCGACTGTGATACATCAGCTCAAATATGCTCTGTTGTTTCAAGTTTAGTGAAATATTCATATAGGGTAATTATAAGATTATTCTGACCTAATCATTTAATTCTAGGTGTATCAAGTACACTACCATACCTGCCCAAGGACATCTATTTTACCTGTAACTTGATATCCCTTGAATGTCATCATCCTATGCTCCTTGTTAGATTATTCACTCACCTGTAATCAATATGTTAATTTGAGATAAACACAACAAGTTATCTTCATTTCAGTAAAAGTTAAAAATGGGTGAAAAAAGTCTCCCTTGAGTCCTTATAGTTTTAATACACATAATTTAGTCATAACACTTTACTTCTCAGTATATGGATCAGATTTTGTGTGGAAATAGAGGCATGATCAGTGATTTTTATCGAAATACTAATATACAGCCTGTTGTGGAAAAATTTCTCTCTATGTATATTAAAGATACTAGTCTATGCTGACATGCTTGTGTTTTGGCAAGGTCCTTTACACTTATTTCTCCAGACAGCATAGGAGAAGCATCCTGTATATTGTTCAGGATAGTTCACCTCAAAATGACCCCTCAAAAGGCTGTAAACCTAACAAACCATTTTTCTGCAATAAGCCCAGTGAACAAGATTTCGCTTTCTACTCAAAGCCAGGAGATTAGACTTATTACAACATACTGGAAGACCATGTTGGTTTATATTTTTCCTGAATTTTACAAATATTTGTGGGCTTATTTCCAGGCATTGACTTATTGCCAGATATATACTAAAGGTTTCTGTCAAGAAAATGGCTAAACCTGACCAAAACTGACAAACATGTTAAAAAAATGAATTTTTTTCCCCTTTTTTTTCTATATCTCTGTCAATAATGATTCAACTTGCATATTATCTTTTCAAATTGGCAAATGCTAAAACACGAAAAAAAACCTGATTTCCATAACCTTCCGTTTTCTATAATAATGTAAACATTGTGTACAAATGGTTTGTAATCAGTCTGTCTTTGGCAGTAAGCTGCCTGTACAGGGTTTTCGTTGACAGGGTATAGATGAGTTTGGAGCCCAAAGTACTGATGTCTTGTCGGTGCTGCTTATTGATTCACTGGGCAGCATGTAGTACAGACATAATGGCCATATTGACATGTATGCTAATTCCCTCATTATTCACAGGGAGTAATCTTCTGATGAAAAAATACTGACGTTAGTAACAGGTGGTCAGTAATCTTGAAATCTGATTTATTTAAAATGACCAAATTGTATGATTATCATTCTTGGCGGCTTGAAAATCTACCATATTATGTGTCGGATACTCTGTGCCGTATTTAACTTGATAAACACCCCATCCTGTATATTAGTGACCCTCGTACCTTTTGTTAATGCCAGAGTTTTCAAGGTCTTTACAATAGATAAATCATGATTGTAATTCTTAGAGACTTGAAAATCTACCATATTATGTGTCGGATACTCTGTGCCATATTTGACTTGATAAACATCCCATCCTGTATATTAGTGACCCTCGTACCTTTTGTTAATGCCAGAGTTTTCAAGGTCTTTACAACAGATAAATCATGATTGTAATTCTTAGAGACTTGAAAATCTACCATATCATGTGTCGGATACTCTGTGCCGTATTTGACCTGATAAACGCCCCATCCTGTATGTTAGTGACCCATGTATCTTTTTTTAATGCCAAAGTTTTCAAGGTCTTTGCAATAAGTAAATCAATGGCTTTTCTATGAGAATTTCAAAGGTTCTCTGATCAGCTGTTTTTTTCTGGATTTATTGGGAGATGAATGTGTTTATTAAGTTAATTATGCTATAGAAATATAAAACACTACAGTAGTTAATTTTGAATGGTCAGTCAGGGTCAACGTCTGACAACCTCATTATAATACTGTGAATGAAAGATCAAGACAGGTCAATCATTGCAAGGCAATGACTAAGCACTGTTATTGGGTCAAGCATTTGTATACAGTATACTTGTACATGTACTGTATTTTATTGTCAAATCAAATGATCCGTTGATGGGACTTTTATGTGGATATTTGTATCAGGAATGTATTTTATTTCAGGTATGCCCTATACTGACACTGTATACACATCTTAAGGGTTTGTTATCATTTTAGCAAGGTAAACATTTATATGATATTATTTAAAACTAGTTTGAAATCTGGATGTTTTCTTCAAACAGTAATGACCGTCTAATCAACATGAATTACAGTGTCGCCTGACATTGTATTTTTCATCTGGAAAATAATCTTTCCGTTTAGTCTTGATCATACATTTGCATGTGAAAATCTAGTTAGCAATACTTAAACCTGTAGGGAAGATCTGTATATTGGTAATAGTGGTGATTAATGGTAGAAAGATTTGTATTGTTTGTGTATGACTGCCAGTGTGTCTAGACTAAGCATGTCCTTGTCATATGTAGTCAGTTTCCTGATCAGATGAATGCCACTCATATTTCAGGGATGTCCTTTCTGCCGTTTTTACTTAGCTTTGATTTCATTGATCCTGCTGGATTGATATATGTTAGTTTTACATATGATCAGTTTGGCTGAATTGTATATGCTGGACACTGCTTATTGGAATTTGCCAGCTTGGCTGTATTGTGTACTGGACATGGTATTGATTGGTCAGTCACCAGATTAACATGTGCTCTATGTTAGTGGTCAGCTACCAGACAGGTTTTGAAATAAAATGTCAATTGGTGGTGGTCAGTTTTGACCTATTGCACTAGAAAGAAGCTTAATAGCAATTTTTCATTAGGATATTTTTTTAATAATTATTGAAAACTGGTTTTGAAGAAATTGAAATCAGATTATCTGGTGGAATACTTATTAAAACATTGATGAAATTTTAAATTTTTTTTGAAAATATTCAGAAACTTTCATTGAATTACTGTTAA
This sequence comes from Ylistrum balloti, assembly GCF_031769215.1. Classification (NCBI taxonomy): domain Eukaryota; kingdom Metazoa; phylum Mollusca; class Bivalvia; order Pectinida; family Pectinidae; genus Ylistrum; species Ylistrum balloti. Next base: position 237,585 of record NW_026782128.1, on the reverse strand, counting down.
GCTTACAAGGCTTTGAGATGTTGGTCAGGGCAGTGGTCATAATGAACCAGACTTTATATTATTGGGCAGACTACAAGACAGTTCATTTTGGACAGACCTTTCTATTTAATTAAGAAAATGTTGGTTATTATTTAATGAGGTTTTCAGCTAAGAGGGAGATGATTGTTTAAAATAGGACAAGCTTTAACATTTTTTTTTTCACAGTGCAATATTTTCATTGATTAGAAACAGTTTTCAAAAATGGAATAATCACAGATACAAAATGATCTTTAAAAGGTTTGAAACTGAAATAAACGATTGATTTTACCGACAAAAGCCAAAATAATTTCAAAAATCAGTTGTTAAGTTAACAAGACTTTTGAACACCAGCAAAGAAGAGTAGTCACAAGAACTTTATGGGGCTGACCAATAAAGCAACGGAGGCACAGAACTGACCAATTTTATTGCTACTCTGAAGTCCACTTAAGTACCTCCCTAATAACCAGTAGTAAAATATCCACAACATGGATATTGCACGATGGGGAAGAAACTTTGCTTCCCTGTTTTGTCTCTGTTTCTGATATTGAGTGGTTGACCTTCGATTGGTTTAAAAATAGGTACTGTTTTATTGGCAAAGATTCCTCTGTAACAGGTACTGCTTGAGGGTAAATATCCTATGGCCTGTTCCTTAGTAAAAATAAAAATCAAGAAAATTGAAAGTCTTCTGTAAGGGAGATACTATAATGAGTTTTGGAACAACACCTTAAGGTAATATTTGGTCCAGTGGTACAGCAGATCTGTTAATACTGTACCATCTTCAATGGTAAAAGTTTGTTTATTGTTCAACTTCAACTTTATCAATTAAGATTAAATGTTCATGCTTAAAAGAAAAAAAACGGAAGCTAAAAACTAATATTAGATGTTGAAGAGAATTAGAAAAAGAACAAGATTCTAAGTGCATTATGAGTTTACAGTGTCCATATGATGATCTGTTGAGCCTGGTTCAGCATCTGTTTATAATTACACTCTAGAACTCATTTTCCAGTAACAGAAACATTACACAAATTCAAACAGTGGAGTAACCTGGTCTGAGGTTGGGGAATGTCTTTGAGTTCTAGCTTCAGACAGATATAAAATCAGAGCTCTCCACTGTAAACTGGATCATCTCAAATCAGGCCTTTCTCATACAACAAGGAATTCACTTTGATGGGACATTGCTGTTTCAATTCAAATAAAATCAGGTATACAGTATAGAGGGGAGTTGGAATTTTCATGGTAGATGTTGATTGTTGAATATATGAAATTTTCTCTTTGATTCATTATTTCTTAATAAAGATCTTGGTCTGTTCAACATGCGTGGCACACCTTTTAGATGCTTTACAGATTTCTGTTCATGTAGTACAGAATTTTATACTGGATTAGTTTAAGTGTATTAGAATGAAATGATATTTTTACAGCGGATCTCCCTTGCCTTCGGTTGGAAGCAGTTGTGTTTTACTGATCATGCAATCAGAAGCCATACCCGTACGGTGCATATAATTATGACAGTCACATTACGATGGCATTTTGAGCTAGCTCGAGTCTACAATTATCTTTCAGTTACTAACGTGTAATATTGGCTACACCTCAATCACTAATTCATGGGTTTGTCTCTCTTACGCTGCATATATATGTATAGTGTTTGGTGTCCAATTGTATTATTTTTGGCTTTGGGAATTATATGCATTAGACGGTCGTTTCGGTATCTCCCGACAAGCCTCCAATAGTCTGACCAAGCAGAAATTGTTTGATGTTATGTGTTTTGGCTCCGGAAATTATATATTTAGTTGCTTGCTCGGATGGACCGTATACATGGTACATGTCCTAAAGCTTTGTCAAGTATTGTATACAGATATGGATTCACTTGCAGAAGTCTTACTGGAGTTTTGTACAAAATTGGGCTTACAAGGAGAATGATGCCCTTTTTCAATGTCGTAAATCTAGTCAGTGTTGTGATTCCAGTATATTAAAAATAGGATGTTTAACAATATTTTCTCTGCTGTTGGATTTGTTTGACAGAAATCAATGTTGTGAATGTGAATTGATGAACCTTACCAAGGAAGCTTTGTATAAGGTATAATGATAATGATCCGGTCTCATTAATAATTCTAGTTTCCATGGATTGTTTCAAGTTTACAGAAACAGATCTCATCTTGCGATTTTTTAAAAATTTTTTAGTCAGAGGGATTTTATTTTTGTCCAGGAAAAGTTGTGTATTGTGGTCAATATGATAGACATAGAACAAACCCTGACCACCAGTAGAGGAAAATTTGTAGTGGTCAGCAGAATCAGCGAGATGAAGCATTGACTACTTAATCAGTGAAGAAGTAGTCTATATATATGGTGTTCAGTAAAATTTTAAACATAAAACATTGACCAGAAAAGTTTGTGTAGTAAACAGAGTCCTTAAGATAAAGCAATGATCACTGGTAGAACATTTTTGTGGACACTAGGGTCGTGAAACACTGACCACTTGACCAGTGTTGGAGAAGATATGATCATTATGACATATGAAATGCTGACTATGCGGTAGTCGGGCTGAAGCTGGCGTCCATCCATCACTAGCGATCTATAACAGTTATGACAAGCTCAGGTATATACTGTAATGTTATAAGATTAATTACCAATAACAGTGTTTTTCTGTCTGCCTCCACGCTTTAAATCGTGATAAGTACCATGTACAAACAGATTGTGGTGTGATACATGTGTACAGGACTAGTGAAACAAAAGATATTGTTTCAATATGACTGGACTCAGCAGCCCGTTACACACATGTCCATCATAACTAATGGTCTAAAGTACTGACCAGGATGTATAGTGAGTGGGTGGCAGGAATTATTAACCAGTGTAGTGAAAAATGTGTGGAGTCATGGTCCTGCGGATTTAGAACGTGAAAGTCAATGGTAGTAGTCGGGATTAAAAATGAATGTTTTAGAAGTTTCACAATGTCAGTGTCGTTGCCCATGTTTGTGTCATACTCGAGTGGATAATCGTTTCATTTTGAACGGACGACTGGATAATCACATTGTTCATAATTTTAGTCCACAGTTTCAAAGTCAAAGGTGAGTTTTCCTTATACTTTTTGATTGATCATCATATAATATCCACTAATAAGAGCATGAATCCTTATTTCTGAAAATTTTCTTAATTTTTAGTATATTCAATTTTATTTCAGTAATAAATCTGAAAAGTAAAGTTTGATATAAGAGGGCAAGTTTCAGTTCTTCTCTGATGAAAATGAAGCATTTGTGAAGAAATAAATTACAGAACATCTGTGAAAGTATGTAATTTTGATTCTAATCAATGTTCTGAAATTATATTGTGTGTGTGTGTGGGGGGGGGGGGGGGGGGGGTGGAAACTGGAAAGTATTGATGTGAAAATATATGATAATTTATGTTTCTGTTTCCAAGAAGTGGGAAACAGTCCTCCGTTCTTTATATTTGAATTGGAGCATTTACTTTGAGGTTACAACTAAAATCATAATTAACTTTGTTTAATATGGTTCTCATGTTCAGGAGAGATATATGCTGAAAATTTATCCCAGAATGGTCATTTGGCCAATGGATGTAAGGCAAATAGGGACAATTGGAGGCCAAAATGGGTTAATGGTTTCCCAAGGGAGTTGTTTTGAGTGTACACCATTGATTTGTTCCGTGGTCAAACATTTACTTGCTACTTAATTGGATGTTGAAGGAGTACCAGAAGGAATTTAACCCGTTGACCCCTAAGTATACACAATGGAATGTACTGTTGATTGATCTGGGTAGATCCACTTTAAGTCTGTAGGAGTGAAGGGTTGTAAATAATTGGTTAAAGATGATTTTTGTAAGATATGGTAATAAGGTTATTACCAGTATTCAGTTAATAAAACAGTACATCTAGAAGTCTCCTACACAAAGTGTTAGATTTGTGACCAGTCAGTGATCAATAATTACTCTGTTACTATTTGATAACATTGCTGACAATGATAATGAGAGTCATCAATAACCAGAGGCCCAAGGCCTAGTTAAACAAGAAGTTGTTGAAAGGTTGTGTAGGTCAAAATTATTTTCAATATGCATAATGCTTAGTTTTATGAAATTTGTTCTCTTTCAAACTTAACTTTGTCATAATACACTGTATCAAAGATTTTTGTCAAAGGAGTTCAAAGTATAAAATTTCATCACTAAAAGGCAAAACAGAAATCATGAGAATGTATCATTGAGTAAGTGTAACAAGCAGAAATTGCTAGGCAAACTTTGACGGACAAATTTCAGAGCAATACCATCTCGGTAAGGTCTATATGAGTAGTTATCAATGTTGCAGATGACTTTGCAATTGTCTTTCAGAGCAATTTCGCTGAGATTGACAATATTGGCATGCATTTTCAATATGTTGACTTTCAGAGCAACATTTATGAGGTCTGAAATGAATTTAAGCATTGAACTTCTTTTAGTTGGCATGGATGATATGAATGCAAAATAGACAAAAACAAATTCTACAGTTGGCAGTTCATGGGCTTATAATGCACGACTGACTTTTACAAGTTCACACTGTAGTGATGTCATACAATGGTGATATAAAATCTACAACACTGCTGTAGACGACCTTGACTGGAGACATTGAAATATCTTCCAATGACCTTGGCCCCCATCGTAAGCAGTCATATTGAAGGGATGCTGAAAAAGAAATTTCCTTTTCCTTTGATGATGATGATGTTGATTCTGTAAATGAATAAGGTCGTCAGTGTAAGACAATATTGTTGATAGCACCCTAATGGTATCCTCCAGCAGTTTAGGAAAACCATTTTGTTAAGGTTATATTGCAAATCTTCCCTGTCTAGGAAAACAATATTTCTATTTTTCTTGTGTTACTGCAGCAGACCTTGCAATTACTCAGAAGACCAAAACAATCTGCTTGTCAGGCCTGTTCCTGAACAGCACACTGTTGAACGACTTTGAAATGATTATGCTGTTGTCATGTGTGCATGCAACAAGTTTCATGCACTTTCACAACTGCTAGTTGTGGTAATCAATCAGGATTATCGGTCCTGTTTATGTTAGCCCATTAACCACTGGTCAGAGCTCATCATTTCAAATTACAGCTGGAACCAAATTTGACCAGAAAGAGTGCAAGGAAAATTACATCAGAAGTTTGACAACAAAATTGCCCTAAACATTTCAAATGGATCAGCTTGTTATTTGACTTGGAGCATTCTATGTTTGCATTTAGGGGCAAGAGGTTGCCATCTATCACCTGAGCATGCCAGTAAATCAATGCTGCTTGTTTACATGAGTGTCTTAGGGAGACAGATGGAACAGAAGCAGACTCTTGGAAAAATGCTGGAAAGAAGATAGATTACATCTTTACCTGCTATATATTCAAACTGCTCTGCAGATCCTCTCAAGAGTGATCGAAAATGCGCATAGCCTTTTGAAAGAACTAGTTGAAAAATATCAATAACGATGTTTGCATTTTCGATCTTGTACATTGCATGACAACCTATTCCTAAAGATGGATTTTGTAATAGATTTCCTGTAACCTGTGTCTAGGACCGAGTAAACTCTTTTATGGATTTTATATATCAATTTGTTTATTGATAGAAATCCTTTTCATTTCTTGTTTGCATGTTTTGTTCTGTTTTAATCAGAAGACAAGAGAAGAGAGTAGGTGGCACCATTTCTGTATGTTTGTGATTAAACATGCAGATCTGGTTTTCATCACCACCTACACAAGACAAATGTGTATAAAAAGATGCTGTATTTATCCACAAATAAACCCATTTCTTGTAATAAAACCACTGACATAATCTGTTGCACATCATTATAAAAGCTCCATAAGATATTGCAGTGTTCTGCAATAAGCCCAACTTAATGTTTAATCAGAGATTATGTGTTTGCACCATGTAAAAGTGAATAAGATACATGATGTCAATCAGCTTAGTTCCCAGATCAAAACTCAAGTTATAATCTGTGATTTAAATGTTGTGTCAAATATTTATTAGTGAAGTTACCAGAAACTTAAAGTCAACATATTTAAATATTGAAAGTGTTTTCTATAATTTCCATGATTTCCTCCATTGACTACATTAAACACTTGTGACATGACATAAGCTTATAGATTTTCTTGAAATCTTGATTCTTAATATGGCTCTCCTGTATGTTAATGCGATTGTTGATCATTTGTTTTTCATAGGAGATTTTTCTCAGATCCAATGTCGTTCCTGAATGTGTTGCAAATTGAAAAAAAATACACAGAAAGCTATAATGGTGAGGGAGATTTGATTTCAGAATAATCTTCATGCAAAATGCACATGACTAAGTGTGCAGCTAAAACGTTTTGAAACGTTCCTTCTTTCAGTTAGAGATAGTACGCCATTAAGCAGACTATATTAGGTGTTATTGGACTCCATTTCTTCATGATATTAGTTTTAACAGAGCATTGGGTTTGCTGCATCCAGGGGGCTGTCTGTACACCAAGTGTTTCTGAACATGCAAACCAACTATTTCCATGCAAGACTTCGGGTAAACATTTCATGCTTTGAGGGTTTCATTTAAAATCTACCTTACCAGAACTAGCTTATAATGGAGTAATTACCAGTAACAGACATTTGTAAGAAGTTCTGTCAGCTTTAAAAAGTGAAAATTATACCATCAAAATTATAAAACTATTGGATATGTCATATGCTTAATGTTTTTAACAATGATATAGGTAAAATTGAAGTCTTTTTCAAGCCTCATGACTAGAGATGGAAATCAAGTGAAAAGTATTCATAAGATGAAACATGCTAAAAAGTTAACAATGCTTGATCATGTTGAGATATAATTTAGAAAGTGAATCAGATGGAGGGAGTTTAAAATGGGTTTTTTTTGTAATTCACAACATGTACAGTAGGCTATAACGGTTTTGATATAGTTTTGGCTGATGGTGCTGCCATCTACCGGTCAAACTGGGAGGTGGATCAGGTCGAAGTATTTTTGTTTTGGTACAATGCCCACAATGTTTTGCTAGTTGTCTGATGTTTCCTCGGGTTATAAAGAAGAAAATGTGTTCACCACGATTTTGTTATTAGAGAAATTATTTTGTTGTTTCTTTATAATAACTTGAAGAGGTTGTGTTTTGAATAAATAAATCATAGACTGACTTTACATTTACCTGTTATTACAGGGGAATGGTGCATTGCTGTATTTATTCAGAAAAATGCCCAGAATATGTCACATGAAATGTGACTTAAAGTGGGCTTATTACAGGGCAATAATATGGCATTTTTGATAAAATTACCAAAAGATGTGGATAGGTCTACTACCAGGCATGGGCTTACAAGGGGATGCTTACGGTAGGTCGTTGTGTATAACTTCCTTAGCAGTAAGAATTTGCTGGAGAGCGTTAATCTTAATTTTTACCAGCATTGGTTAATTGCAGGATACCTAAGGTAATTTGTTGTGTAAAACTTCCATAGCAGTAAGAGTGCGCTTGAAAGTGCTAATCTTTGTTTTTAACCAGTCTTGGGCTTATCACAGGATACATACGGTATTTTGTTGTGTATAATTTCCTCATCATTGAGAGTGCTGGAAAGTGCTAATCTTTGTTTTTACCAGGGTCTATCTGATATTTATCTATTTACTATGGAATGTGTTGTTCTGTTTTCAAGTAGGAACCATTTCCTAACTGAGAAAGTAAGGATGTGTTACCCGATATGAATATGAAAGCTTACTCTAGTCTGTAATCTAATGAGAAGATTCTGATTGGAAAGATTTTGTTTTGTGTGATATTTTGACACTTGTATATGTATTTTATATGATAATAATTCTTACAAACACATAATGTAAATATTTTACCCTTACCTTGTTTTCTGTATATCCTATTGTATTGCATTTTATCCCAAATGATTGTTATCACTTTAGAAACTTTATTTTGTAAAGGTTTTTGATTGCTCAACTCCATGTGAAGGTCAATATTATAACAAAACCTCAGACGAGTCCACATCTCAATATTTCAAGGTCAGAGTGAAGGTCATAACTACTATTTATAGAGATTTTCAGACAATGATATTGATAAAAAGAATCCATTCTTTCTGATATACACAAATATTTAAAAATGCCTCGTGAATATTCACGTTTTGATTTCGGTTGATATTGTTGCCGTCAGATTTATATTTTACTTTTTTTTACTCATTATTTTTGAGTCTATAGCAATGGTTGAAACCCTGCTCTACAGAGGGCTTTGGATTTCATTGATCTATGAAGAGTACATTCACTCCTGGGTGAAATGCCGGCAAAGTTAACTTGATTGTATTACATCATATTATTATTGCATTTGTGTTGATTTGGATCATATACCATTTGCACTAGTGTGACCATATGCACCATTTTACTGAAAAAATGCATTTGATCGTAAATGTTTTATTTCTCTCGAGAGCGATACGTCTTGTACTCCATGAATGTTAAATGTGTATCAGTTTCAATATCTCCCCATCAGTGCAAAGGTCTGGGTGTCTGTATTCAGCATTGCTTCCATCACATCACTCAATACATAATGTTGGAAGCTTATTCGAGGAACTCAGTTTTATTGGGCCCTGTCTGATGGATTACAGTGCACAAGCAATGGGGTCATACCTTCAAAAGCAATATCAAATTCTCTTTGGTTATAACAGGACAAAAATTTTAATACGATAAGTAAATTTATTATCATGAAATCAGAGGTCATGGTCATGGAATGTTTGATTTGTAATTATATCTAATTAAGGTAAAAATACCAGAAGCCTTTTGTTTTTATCTTGTAAATATGTAGCTTAATGATCATAATTTTTATTAGAAACATCATATGGCTTATTTTATAGGTCAAGTTAGTTTATAATATTAGATGTGATGAGGCTATTTCCCCCCCCCCCCCACAAAAAAAAAAAAAAAATAAGCACATGCCCCTATTTAGAATCAGAGATAATAATGTGTATACCCCCTGGTGGCCTGTAATAAGCCCACCCCCTGACCTGTTAGTCACGGGGAATGTATTTGCCCTTTTGATAAGGCATCCCCAGACTTTGAATCAGAGGGGTTGGCCATTGGGCTTATTACCGGATCAATAAGATAATACATGTGAATATCTTTGAATAGTTGGGAATGTGTTGTGTTGATCTTTACGTTAGACAGAGTGGGACATACATTTTATGTTGTGTAAAACATGAATTGAATAGTTGGGAATGTTTTGTGTTGATCTTTACATTAGACAGAGTGGGACATACATTTTATGTTGTGTAAAACATGAATTGAATAGTTGGGAATGTTTTGTGTTGATCTTTACATTAGTCAGAGGGGAACATACATTTTATGTTGTGTAAAACATGAAATGAATTGTTGGGAATGTTTTGTGTTGATCTTTACATAAGATAGAGTGAGACATACATTTTATGTTGTGTAAAACATGAATTGAATAGTGAATGTTTTGTGTTGATCTTTACTTTAGTTACATTTTATGTTGTGTAAAACATGAAATGAATTGTTGGGAATGTTTTGTGTTGATCTTTACATAAGATAGAGTGAGACATACATTTTATGTTGTGTAAAACATGAATTGAATAGTTGGGAATGTTTTGTGTTGATCTTTACCTAAGATAGAGTGAGACATACATTTTATGTTGTGTAAAACATGAAATGAATTGTTGGGAATGTTTTGTGTTGATCTTTACATAAGATAGAGTGAGACATACATTTTATGTTGTGTAAAACATGAATTGAATAGTTGGGAATGTTTTGTGTTGATCTTTACCTAAGATAGAGTGAGACATACATTTTATGTTGTGTAAAACATGAAATGAATTGTTGGGAATGTTTTGTGTTGATCTTTACATAAGATAGAGTGAGACATACATTTTATGTTGTGTAAAACATGAATTGAATAGTTGGGAATGTTTTGTGTTGATCTTTACTTTAGTCAGAGGGGAACATACATTTTATGTTGTGTAAAACATGAAATGAATTGTTGGGAATGTTTTGTGTTGATCTTTACATAAGATAGAGTGAGACATACATTTTATGTTGTGTAAAACATGAATTGAATAGTTGGGAATGTTTTGTGTTGATCTTTACCTAAGATAGAGTTACATTTTATGTTGTGTAAAACATGAAATGAATTGTTGGGAATGTTTTGTGTTGATCTTTACATAAGATAGAGTGAGACATACATTTTATGTTGTGTAAAACATGAATTGAATAGTTGGGAATGTTTTGTGTTGATCTTTACATAAGATAGAGTGAGACATACATTTTATTTGTGTAAAACATGAATTGAATAGTTGGGAATGTTTTGTGTTGATCTTTACTTTATGAACATACATTTTATGTTGTGTAAAACATGAAATGAATTGTTGGGAATGTTTTGTGTTGATCTTTACATAAGATAGAGTGAGACATACATTTTATGTTGTGTAAAACATGAATTGAATAGTTGGGAATGTTTTGTGTTGATCTTTACCTAAGATAGAGTGAGACATACATTTTATGTTGTGTAAAACATGAATTGAATAGTTGGGAATGTTTTGTGTTGATCTTTACATAAGATAGAGTGAGACATACATTTTATGTTGTGTAAAACATGAATTGAATAGTTGGGAATGTTTTGTGTTGATCTTTGCATAAGATAGAGTGAGACATACATTTTATGTTGTGTAAAACATGAATTGAATAGTTGGGAATGTTTTGTGTTGATCTTTACATAAGATAGAGTGAGACATACATTTTATGTTGTGTAAAACATGAATTGAATAGTTGGGAATGTTTTGTGTTGATCTTTACCTAAGATAGAGTGAGACATACATTTTTTAATGAGACTTGCGTGGGATCAGTGTAATGAAGCCTATTAAAATGTGTACGACTGATCAGCAGATAAAAGTGTATGATAAATGCACACAAGTCTGTGGCCTTGGAATGTTGTGCTTGGACAGCAGTTCTAGGAATGTTTGAGCTGTGTAATTTAGGATCAGAGTGTCAATAAATAAACCTCAGCAAACTAGCGCTTGATTAATCTGTTCAATGATTAAATTAATGATGAAAGAATTGCAATCGAAGAGAACGATTTTCTGAGGCAGCAGCAAAGAAGCTGATCTCAACAAAATAGATTTATTGCGTAATGTTTTGCACAAGGAGCCACTCCGTAGAGGATAGAATGTTGGTCACCGCTTAACAGGTGAAGGTTAAAGTGTTTGAAGTCACATGACAAACTTCAGGAAATAGTCTTGGCTGTTTGTGTTGATTTGGAATTGATACATGATAAAGTTAAGAATGAATAATTTTGTCATGTTATTTTTAATTAGATGTGCCAGTTGTGGTAATAAAGGAGATGCCATATAAAGCTAAGAATGTTTCAATAGCTGACTGTTGAGGACTTAAAATGTTGAAATGTTAATTGTTAGTGTCAGAGGTCAAAGACGACAAGACAAACGAGGAAGGATCTAATTATTGGCACATCAGCTGACAGCTAATGATACGGGATGAGCTAAGGCAGCCTTAGATTCTTACACAGGATGATGGAGGTATGTGTGCTGAAGGCTAGAAACATTGGACACACACACCAGGCCCAGCCACTCACATCCCAGAGAATTCACAACCATCAGCAATTCAGACTTTACCTTGTTAGCTTTGTAAGAGATTAAATCAGAGGAAAATTACTGGCAATTTTATTGATTGGAAGGATTGATAACTATCTCAGATTACTATTCTAGTGGGTATGATTTGTAGTGATGATTAAAATTTTTAAAGTTTAAATTAAAAGTGAAACAGGACAGCTTAATTTAGTGATTTAAACTTCCTCAGACCCCAAGTGTGTGTAGGTTGATTAATTATGGAGGGTTTCTTTAAGTAATGGGGATTTTTCTCAGTGGCGGAGATTCTGTGTTCATTATAGATTTTTAATCTGTTTGCTTTTTAGAATAGACAAGAAGACAAGACTCCCTGACTGATGTGCTATTTCAACTACTGTTAATTACTTTTAAGATCTCTGATTTAAGTGGGTGAAGTAAAACATTTTTTTTCCCATTTTCTGTGAGTTGGTTGGTCTGTGTACATAACTGACAAGATGGTATCGTCTTCACTTATACCAACCTGACCAAATCAAAGAAAAATTGAAAAAGATTCATTGAAACAATTAAAATAAGGTGGATATATTTGAAAAATATATTATCCTTACTATAGACGTTGTTTTGATGCAGTTAACTAGTAAACTTATTATTAGTTTGAAAGTTTTCGTAATTTGTTTTAGCCGGAGGTGAAAATACATTAGAATGATTGATTGATATAAACTACTGCCTGTCCAACAGTAAGTAATGTATCAAAATTAACAAGTGGACGAAGATATGTATACCACATGCTCAAAACAAGGCTAGGTTATATAACAGTCCACCGACAAGAAGTGAGAGATAATATCAGAGAACATGTAATTAAAAAGAACAGTGGGGACAGAAGATATCATCTAGAATATTTGTCCTATAAAATTGAAAATAAGGATGGAGGATGGAGGAGTAAAGGCAATAGTGCTAAGGGTCAAGGCATGGTGATTAGGGGATTATGAAAGGGTACCAATGAAGACTAAGGAGAGGTGAGAGACAGATCCTTAGGGGGTCAGGACAGTGATGAGTGGGATGAAGGGGTGAAGACTAACAGAAGGGTGTCAGACAGATTTTCTGAGGGTTAGGACATTGTGATGAGGGATGAACACTAATAGAGGGGTGACAGACAGATTTTCTAGGGGTAGGACATTGTGATGAGGGATGAACACTAATAGAGGGGTGACAGACAGATTTTCTGGGGGTTAGGACATTGTGATGAGGGATGAACACTAATAGAGGGGTGACAGACAGATTTTCTAGGGGTTAGGACATTGTGATGAGGGATGAACACTAATAGAGGGGTGACAGACAGATTTTCTGGGGGTTAGGACATTGTGATGAGGGATGAACACTAATAGAGGGGTGACAGACAGATTTTCTAGGGGTAGGACATTGTGATGAGGGATGAACACAAATAGAGGGGTGACAGACAGATTTTCTAGGGGTTAGGACATTGTGATGAGGGATGAACACTAATAGAGGGGTGACAGACAGATTTTCTAGGGGTTAGGACATTGTGATGAGGGATGAACACTAATAGAGGGGTGACAGACAGATTTTCTAGGGGTTAGGACATTGTGATGAGGGGTGAAGACCAAGAAGGGTTGTTAGACTGATTCTGTCATTATTTGGCCATTGATAAGTGCCCTGTATATCTCTGGTAGACCTGTGAATGGGTTTGTAATTCACGGAGACCAACCCTGATGTATGGGCCACTGCCTGTGTGAGCTGTCTGCTGCCGCTGATGCTGGGGCTGTTTGACTGCCTGTGCACATCCTGTGTTGTATAGTTCCATAGACCAGGCTGCACTGGACTCACTCTGTAGATATTGCACTAGAACCACTCTTCATAGACATTCTCCATATCACCTCTAGTGTCTGTATACTTCTGTACATGATCCACTTTACTAGTCTTAGTGGTTGAATGTGGAGGAATACAACCAATATTTCAATATAAACTGTTTGATACCAGTCTGCCATCCCACATCTCCGCAAGATTACATCAGCATTGAATCAGGATTTATTTGATTTTTTTCCCGGTTTGATGTTCATGATAAAAGTTGTGTGACAGAGTTTCAGTGACGATATTGTGGTACCCAGGGATTCCTACTTTACTGTGCGATTGGTATTTGTAAACCAACTTTATCATTTATTTGGGTGCAATGTAATGAATTTGCACTCTGCTACAAGTCAGTGATGAGGGGAAAGGGAATATGGTCGTAAGTATACATAGCACACATATATAGAATCCGAGAAGTGTAATTAAAATATCATGTTGAAAATAAGAATTCCACTAATATTAGTTTTGTTGTAATTGAATGATGGAAGTGTATTATGTTTCTTACTTTTATATTTTGTTTATTTTTTCTTTGTGAATAATAGTGAAAAGAGTAATTTACAACCAGGATATCAGTGTTCTTTTGATTGTAAGACATTTCATTGTCACATGTTTTTATTTACTTTGTTTTTACATCACCTTTTAATCATGATATTGTACAATAATAACCTTTTAGCCATGACATTGTACAATAATAACCTTTTAGCCATGATATTGTACAAAAATAACATTTTAGCCATGACATTGTACAATAATAACCTTTTAGCCATGATATTGTACAAAAATAACATTTTAGCCACGATATTGTGCAATAAGAACCTTTTAGTCATATTGTACTATAATAATCTTTTAGCCATGACATTGTACAAAAATAACCTCTTAGCCATGACATTGTACAATAATAATCTTTTAGTCCAGATATTGTACAATCAAATACTTGTTAATTATGTAGATTGAGAGGAAAAGGAAACACTGCCATCAGATATATGATTCAGGGTCAATTACATGGCTATGATTCCTCTATTACCAACTCAGGACTGGAATAGTGTGTAAATACAACAATGATACAGCAGCTGAGTCAGACGATTATAGTTGAATTAGGTTTATCATACTAAGTTTAACACGTGCTATGTGAGACATGTGTTTCACTATGCTTAATAGATATACAAAGTTTAATACAACAAAATGACAGATAAGGTAACAATATAATGTGATTACAGTATTGAAAAAGACCTATATTTAGATATAACTATTTAAAACAACATTGGACTGTCAATGTATATGTTGTTATTCATAAGGTAATTGACTTCTAATGTTTCTATTCAAAATTCAACTGACTGGCAATGAATTTATCAAAAACAAGTGACTGGCAATGAATTTATCGAAAACAAGTGACTGGCAATGCAGCTTTTCATAAGATAATTTACTTGCAATGTAATTATACAAAAAACAAGTGAGTGGCAATGTAGCTATACAAAAGACAAGCAATTAGCAATGTAGCTATACAAAAAACAAGTAATTAGCAATGTAGCTATACAAAAAACAAGTAATTAGCAATGTAGCTATGTTATACAAAAAACAAGTAATTAGCAATGTAGCTATACAAAAAACAAGTAATTAGCAATGTAGCTATACAAAAACAAGTAATTAGCAATGTAGCTATACAAAAAACAAGTAATTAGCAATGTAGCTATACAAAAAACAAGTAATTAGCAATGTAGCTATACAAAAAACAAGTAATTAGCAATGTAGCTATGTTATACAAAAAACAAGTAATTAGCAATGTAGCTATGCTATACAAAAAACAAGTAATTAGCAGTGTAGCTATACAAAAAACAAGTAACTTGCAATATAGATATTCTAAGATAATGTTTGTGACTGAAATTTTATCAAGGCAATATTCCATGTTATCATTTACAAATGTGTATGTGGGTTATATTACAAAATGAAAACCATCACATTAAACTTCACAAACAATTACTAGGTTGTTAAGTCTGATAAATTCTACATGGTGTTGACCTCCTGTTTGGTGTGTATATACTGTGATTATATTACAAGGTTACCAATAGTTGCAGGCTTGGTGGAATAGAAGAGGTGTGACTGCAGGAAATTGATTTTGTCCAGCACTTGTTGTCCCTGCGACAAAACTCTTGTACTTTTCTGCAGACGTAGACACATTTTATGTACATAATTGTTTGGCTGCAAGTATACAACGAAAATACATAAATGTATATGGTAGGTGCTAGTAAGACCATATATGTCTAGTGAGTATTGATGAAGAAATTCCCAGTGGTATGGACTTTGTATACATTTACAATGACAGTATGTATATTTGGAAGATATGATATTTGCATAATCGTCTGTCGGTTATTGGTGAGACAAAACAGAAACAGACTTTCTTATTGATACTGCAACTTATTTGATGCGATCTCTCTTTGAGGTATTGATATCAAGACTTTCCAAGTCAGGGGTTTTGACAGTTTCTCCAACGGTTTTATCTATATTCTTAGGAAACTTTTCCAGTAGTGATCTGAAAGTAAAAGATTTGATTTTTTGTCAAATTGTAAGGAAAGATAGAAATGAAAATTGAAAAATATTTATGAATCTGATTAAGAATGAGGAAAAATAAACTTTGCATTAAATTTGATAACCTGTGATCAACTGTAATAACTCACATCAACTATAGTGAAATTTGGTCACTTATTTTCTAAATATGTTTACATGAAAGCGTCGTTCCCTTCCTATATATAATCAGAAAATACAATTCTAGGTAAATTCTATCATTAGCTCTTGATGGTTGTGCATGGAATCTTTTAATTCTGTCTCACTGGCAAATTGTAAATCTTTGTGAAGGTCCATCAATGATGTTAAGAGCGAGATATTTCGTGACCTATATATCAACATGTTTTAAAGCTGGTGGAGTTTGACTCCCCAGTTACATGTTGTAACATTGGTTTTCATGCTGAGAGTGTGAGAAAACCATTATAGGCCGATTCAAGTGTAGAAATTTATAACTCCTGTCCTTGTGATGTGTAAAAGTAAAAAATCCTTTTAATAAGTTTTTCTATCTTTGACTTGATGAAAGTAATTGTGGTATGTGTTTGTAATGAAGGGAACATATGTGCTACCCAGTAAATGTCTACAGTGATAGGTCAGTATTAAAAGATGTGACGGTATGTACTATTCACAGCCACCCAACATCACAACACCAGCAATATCATCACCCCAAAACGTCACAGCCATAAAGGACTTTTTAGCCGTCCAACACTACCACAGTTTCTAATTATCAGCCCTCATGAAGAATGCTGTTTCCAGTTCCAATGTGTGATGTTATATATATATAGTTGGGTGGCAATGTCTTCTGGTAGCCTTTCTTGTCAGAGACAGCTGTGATAATGACGCTGTAGTCCTCATTATAACTCTTCATCTGAAATTGTTAGAAAAAATATAGGACTGAACCATGTTGAGATGAAATATTAACGTTTGAAGAACAAGTTAAAAAAGATTATAGCACTTTCTTTTAGTGAATCCATTTTTTTGATCTCTAATGTTTTCTAAAGTGAAGATAGGAATGTCTTTCGCTAAACCATTCTTGGATCAGTGTTGCTGCAACAATGCTAGGCATCTTTGGTATGTTTCTGTCAGGTATGTCTACATACATATATGATCTTCTTACAAAAAACGATAACTCATATCTCTTGTTAATGTTTCAAATTTGAATGGGAGAATTGGAAAATTGACTTTGTTAAGAAAATCTTAAGTGTCATCTTGATTTGTATCAATGTTAAAAAAGTTTAATGAATATGAAAAAAATTTTCATGTTGAAAGATTTTATGGAAATTGATACAAAGAATTAAAAGATAATATAAAGAAAGATGTGAAAGATGTAATAAAGAGCTGACAATATGGCTTATTTTGAAGTTAAGTGATTTGGTTTTTAGTTGTTGACTCGCAGTGTATCCCCCATAACCATCTTGTTATCATACAGGAACCATATTGTATAAAATATTATGACTGATAAAGACGCTTACTAATGGTCTGACAAACTAAATCAAGCATTCTGAATCATGAAGAATTACCATGAACGTCACAAGTATATTAAGATTTTACACAGAAAGTTCATTAGCATATTATCAATTATTCTGGAGCTTTATTCATATTCAAAACACTGAGAACATGATGCATAGGTTTTTAGGTTGAGCCAGTCTAAGCTACTTTATCATAGAGACTAGAACTGGTACAGCCCTCTCAGTTTTTCTCATCTGTAATCTTTAACATGCCCGACAGTTATTTACATTCCATGATTTTGATAGCCTAGACAAATGAGTTATAACAGTGTATATTTAACACTTGTTTGCTGCCATTTGTAAATAATAGGATATATATGGGATCTTAGATGAGTTTTTATTTCATAAAGTTTTCATTTTATATGAGGTTTCATGAAACAAGTGTTAAAAGTATTGTCATGAACTTTGGAAATTGACTATCCTGTGCTTTTATGATTGTTTATAATCAGGATAGCATGCAGCGGGCCTCCCTTATGATGTTCATGATTGTTTATAATCAGGATAGCATGCAGCGGGCCTCCCTTAAGATGTTCAGTGGGGTAGCCACAGCCTAGCACTTGGAGATTCAAACATATAATGATTGTTCATGGGGTGATGAAACAAACCAAAACAGCAGGCTTGCATGTCATGTGACAACTTGCTGAAGCAGAGGTTTTGACACTGTCTTGGGTGTCATGTGACACAACTTGCTGAAGCAGAGGTTTTGACACTGTCTTGGGTGTCATGTGACAACTTGCTGAAGCAGAGGTTTTGACACTGTCTTGGATGTCATGTCATGTGAAGCAACTTGGGTGTCATGTGACAACTTGCAGAGGTTTTGACACTGTCTTGGATGTCATGTGACAACTTGCTGAAGCAGAGGTTTTGACACTGTCTTGCTGAAGCAGAGGTTTTGACACTGTCTTGGATGTCATGTGACAACTTGCTGAAGCAGAGGTTTTGACACTGTCTTGGGTGTCATGTGACAACTTGGTTTTGACACTGTCTTGGATGTGTGACAACTTGCTGAAGCAGAGGTTTTGTGACAACTTGCTGAAGCAGAGGTTTTGACACTGTCTTGGGTGTCATGTGACAACTTGCTGAAGCAGAGGTTTTGACACTGTCTTGGGTGTCATGTGACAACTTGCTGAAGCAGAGGTTTTGACACTGTCTTGGGTGTCATGTGACAACTTGCTGAAGCAGAGGTTTTGACACTGTCTTGGGTGTCATGTGACAACTTGCTGAAGCAGAGGTTTTGACACTGTCTTGGATGTCATGTGACAACTTGGATGTCATGTGACAACTTGCTGAAGCAGAGGTTTTGACACTGTCTTGGATGTCATGTGACAACTTGCTGAAGCAGAGGTTTTGACACTGTCTTGGATGTCATGTGACAACTTGCTGAAGCAGAGGTTTTGACACTGTCTTGGGTGTCATGTGCCATGACTTGCTGAATATTTCCTTACATTTCTGCTAGTCTGTAATATCATTTCCTATGGGATGAGGAGTTCTGGGATTTGGTTCTTTCTGAAAAAGCTCGTGCAAGTAGATCAGTTGGATACAAATAAAATATGGGAAATTGTTGTTCTGAATAGGAATGAAATTCAGTTAACGATCTGTCAGGGTCTCCCAATTACCAGGCCCCAAATTTTATTGAAACGGAGTAATGATGTTGACGTTTTAAGCGTGACAGAAAATTGTGTTTGTCCTATCGTCAAAGAGAATGTGCTCCTACATAGATATACATAGTCTACACTAATATAGAATTCATCCACATTTCACATTTTTATTGTGCACCACTTAATGATATTGCGTGCCATTTCTCTGATTACACAAACAATTTTTTGTTCTGTTCAATATAGTTCAGAATAGATTTGTAGATGTTATATAGCGTTTGTTGAAAGGATTTAGTTTTTAAATTGTATAGGATGTATTTAAATGTCTCGCCATCATTTCGTTTCAATCTGATTATCGGCCAACATGAACCATCCCTTCAGTTGAATTCCATACCGCAAATGCTGCTGGCATATAGACAGTGTTCATGAGGGGAATACAATCATAGCAGGAATGAGATATATTAATGAGGTTTGACAGGGTTTCATTTTATTTAGAAACATTTATGTCTGTGTTGAGGATAACACATTGTTATCATTGCTACAGGAGGTTTAACAAAACTATCAGCAGAACCTACACAAAGGGAGATAAGCCAGCAGTCAAAGCTTTTTTATGATCTTAGTGAAATGTTTCAAAACTGTCAGATTTTGGTGATGATGAAGAGAATTTTTGATAATCCCAAGATATTGGTGATTATATGTTGAAATATTTGAAAATCTTCAGATTTGGAGTTGACTTTGGTAAATGTGTGAAAATCTTATGATTTAGGTGATTATATAGAGAAGGGTATGAAAATCTCCCAATTTGGGGATGATTTGAGAAATGTATGAAAATCTCCCAATTTGGGGATGATTTTGAGAAATGTATGAAAATCTTGAAATTTGAGGACGATTTTGAGAAAGGTATGAAAATCTCCCAATTTGGGGATGATTTTGAGAAATTTTTAAAAATATCTAGACTTTGGTGACCATTAGTTTGATTACCAATGGAACACAATACTGCTCATCTACATTTGAATCTCTCACGGCCTCTATCTTGCCTTGTATAATGGAGTTTGGTAATGCTAATGTTTACCCTTGTGTCAGCTTCCTGATCGTGACCTAGAAGTCATCATGACTTGTTTTCAAAGGTAGTTGCCAGAAAATTTGTAACCTGGCTTACCCTTTGAATTTTTACATTTGTAACTGAAAGTGCCATCTTTTCTAGATAAATGGTAAAATGGCTGTTGATTTGTAGGAATATTGCTGGTCTAGACTCCTATGGAGAAAACAATGATTCTGTATGTAATAATGCCTTATTTAGTAAATATTTAAATAGGATTGGAGACATTTGACTGGTGATCAAATTTTGCTAGAATTGTCTTCAGTGTTTCTGGAGAGCGAAATGGCCATGTCTGTCTGAAATGTTTGCAGTGTGGAGTCAAAGTTCCACCCTTGACTGTGACAAATGCCTAAAAACATCTCGCTAGCATGAACGTCTAGACATATCAGCAAAATGAAAAGAAGTTTTTCTGAGACAAACAATCTACTTAAAGTTGACAATTGTTTATCAATTACTGGTTTAAGTTGTTTCAAGTTGAAGTTGAATATTCTTCATTGATTAAAGATCTCAGCTTTTTCCGATAAGATTTTCATTAATAAATCAGATCAGCTGATCTGTTTTTCAGTGTGTTGGTAAATAACCTATATACATGTACGTGTGTGAGAAGTTTTCCATCAACTTTCTATACATATACATAGATACGATAGTGTGTAAACAGGAAGTACTTTACAGTGAGTCCACTCTTACACCAGTCTGATGGCGACATACTGATGTTGTTTTATCGTAGAATATAATTCCCTCCTTGGTGCTAAACTTATTGTAACGGTGAAGAGGAGAATATGTTGAGAAATTTCTTGGATCACCGATCAAGGTGTTATGGGTAAGGCAGTGGTGGTGATATTTCATAAATTATGTATGTAGTTATGCCTCAGTTTATTACATTTCATCTCTGTGTCGTGACATTTTACTACTCACCATTTCTTATCAAACGGTTGTAAACTAATCTCTTTCTATAAAGTCCTTAACCTGTTTGACTTGATTTAACTTTGAGATTTTTTTTTTTTAATTTTCAGGTACTGTAAATCAATATGATTAAGAGATTTCAATACAATATATTTTATACATAGAGTGACAAGTATACCTTGATGTTAGTGGTGATCGACGTATAAGAAGAATTTGGTTTTCCTTGGCAATGTAAACAAACCTATCCACTTTGTCAGGACCAAAATAGATTTTAAAATGAGAAAAAAAAATCAACTTATGTAGATAAAGAACAATGTATGTATGCATATATCACACATGTTCCTTTGAAGTGCTGTATATGTGTTAGGAGGTGAAATTTATCAATAGGCTGCGTTTTTGTACATGATGATCAAAGAGCAAATTTGAAATCATGTTAAGCACTTGATGGGTGAAATAATAGACCAAATATTTCTGATTGGTTTAGTCACAGTATTTATTCAGCTGTAAAGATATATCTGGAAATAAATCATCCAATACTTATTAATGTTCTGTTGAACTTCAATTATATTCTCTGACATTTCCCGTAATAAGCCCACCCCTGGCTTTGAATCAATTATGTGTTGATTTCCTGGGCTTTAGTCAGTTATGTGTTGATCTCCTGTTTAGTCAGTTCTGTGTTGATCTCCTGTTAAGTCAGTTCTGTGTTGATCTC
Organism: Ylistrum balloti; assembly: GCF_031769215.1. NCBI lineage: Eukaryota > Metazoa > Mollusca > Bivalvia > Pectinida > Pectinidae > Ylistrum > Ylistrum balloti. Next base: position 215,776 of record NW_026782128.1, on the reverse strand, counting down.
CTGTTTTAGTCAGTTCTGTGTTGATCTCCTGTTTTAGTCAGTTATGTGTTGATCTCCTGGGTTTTAGTCAGTTATGTGTTGATCTCCTATTTAGTCAGTTATGTGTTGATCTCCTGTTTAGTCAGTTATGTGTTGATCTCCTGGGTTTTAGTCAGTTATGTGTTGATCTCCTATTTAGTCAGTTATGTGTTGATCTCCTGGGCTTTAGTCAGTTATGTGTTGATCTCCTGGGCTTTAGTCAGTTATGTGTTGATCTCCTATTTAGTCAGTTATGTGTTGATCTCCTGGGCTTTAGTCAGTTATGTGTTGATCTCCTGGGTTTTAGTCAGTTATGTGTTGATCTCCTGGGTTTTAGTCAGTTATGTGTTGATCTCCTGTTTTAGTCAGTTATGTGTTGATATCCTGTTTTAGTCAGTTATGTGTTGATCTCCTGTTTTAGTCAGTTATGTGTTGATCTCCTGGGTTTTAGTCAGTTATGTGTTGATCTCCTGGGTTTTAGTCAGTTCTGTGTTGATTTCCTGTTTAGTCAGTTATGTGTTGATCTCCTTGGTTTTAGACTGTTGTGTTTTATCATGTTTATGTAAGGTGCACTATGTGCAAGCTGAATCGCTATGTTATATGACCAGTTGGTAAAAAAAAATTTCAAAAGGTTTTATCAAAATGAAAGAGAAAAAGGAAGATTTGAAATTGTTTGAATGACTCATCATCACTCTTATTGTGAAATAAATGTCACCTGGTCTTGGAAGAAAATTGATACTACATATAGCATACAACAGGTAATCATTGAAAGAGGAAATGTCAGTGTGTTTACACTAGAATTAGAACCATCTAAAAATATGTTCCTATAGAAATAGCATTTAGAAGCTGTTTTGTTGCAATACACATACACAATACACATTGCAGACAAATTGGCTATGTAGCACGGAAGGATGTGGAGCTGTGTTGGAGGATGTTACTTGTTACAGTCCTGGGTCAGTCCACTCCTTTCCTACTTGCTATATCGAGGAGGAAAAAGCATCAGAATTTTATAGAAACCTTTTAGTTTGTTTTCTCCATTGGCCTTTAGCAGCACCAGATTGACATTATAAGGTACCGAACGTACCTGGTTTCAGTTGTCAAACTCTTCATCTGAAGGTCAAAGAAAGAAACCAATCGTTATCCATTTCTATTAGTGAAAACATGTTTCTGTTTTTTTTGTTCCTAAAGGAGCCTTTTAGTATTGTTATATATAGTCAAACTTACGATGATATGGTGTGCATCATTTCAGTTACCCCATTATATTATACCAATAGATTCCACAGTACCACTTTTAACGGTTTTTGATGAAACATTATAATGCCAATGTATGCAGTCTTAGACAATCTACTTCCCCTAGTTTCATCTGCCACCTTTTGTACCGCCATTAAAGGTCAAGGACCTCTTTCTTGTGATTTCCTGTTCCTGTCTTGGTTGGTTAGTTGCAGGTTTTCGGTCTCATTGACTCGTCCAATCTCTAGGCGTTGTTTCACCAATAAATATCAGTGTTCTGATGATGTACCTGTCCCTTATACAGTGCTTAAATATTGCAAGACAAACAATGACAGTGACAAATGACAAATGTTTGCAGTTTTACAAACTTTAACTGATGAATGGGACAGTATTAAGGTATCTTTTAACAATTTTGACAAGTGTATCAAAGTACCTTTGACAAATATTAGCAGTATTACAAAGTGTTTTACTGACAAATGGTGGCAATCAATCAATGTGCAACATCGGCAGTATAACAAGGTCTTACTGACAAATGATAGCAGTGAAATAGAAAATTCATAATATGTATTATTTGCAAAAGCTATTGATCGAGTTGAGGTACTGCCATTTTGAGGGTTTTAGTTGAAACTGTATCAATTAACACTATAATATAAAACATATGTTGAATTATAAGGAAACCAATAGGCTGGTAATCAATCTCTAACTAAGTGATCCATGTGTTCCTCTGCATTTTCAAGTTCACTATCCTTTAAGATTTGTCCTATCAGAATCTGATGTTTAAACTCTCTTCTGTTTCAAAGAATAATTAGCCCATTTAATTAAATCTAGTTCGGTTCCATATCAAAAGCAGTAACTGATTTGACACAACTTCAAATTTTAAAAATTTTTGGCTCATATAATTAGGGGTTGTGTAATGTAATTTAAATGTACTTGCTGCAATAGGTTATAATATTTTTGGTTTCTGATTAAGATGTTTCATAATTTTCTTTTCTTCTTTTTGCTTGATTATTAGTCGAACTTACTCTAGCTTTCTGAAAATGAATGTATCACAGATAATATGCTTATACCCATATATATTACTGTTCAGTGAAAAGACAAACCTGTGCTTTTTTCAGTGTCTTGCAATAAATCTGCACTCTGATATTGATTGAGAAGTCTTGTGTTGATGTCCTGGACTTATTGTTGTATAAATACAACAGTAACATCTTGTAAAATTCATGAACTTGTATAAATGTATTCATCTAGCTTAAGAATTAAATTCATTGCCTCAATATGTAATTATGTTGACAGTTATGGTCAGGTTGTCACGTGCAGTGACTTACAGGGTTTAAAGTAACAGGATCTACTTTAAAGGAACAAATTTTGATTGAATAAATTGAAGGTTGTAAATGACAGCAGAACTGAAAACGAACTTGAAGCATAATTGTATGAAGTAGCTTGTTTTGTGACTAAGGTTGGCATTTCAATACTTACACTATATATATCAATCGATAAGCCTATGCTTGGAAATAATGCCATCGACATCTGACGCTGTTTTATGGGATCACCAACAAATGTCATTTTATATTCTGCCATAAGGCTATCATTTTAAGCTAGGAATAATGTTTAGACCCATCCCCCACCCCCTCTGAGTTTATCGTAAGCAGGTCGAATATGCTATTACCACTGTTGGCCATTGCAGACCATTTGGAGACCTGGGAGTGGTACAGTTATGTCTGCTTTAATAGATCTGTTTTCAGGACCTACTTTTGCATGGACTGATCTTACGGATAATGTCTGTGAGTTGGCAGTTTTCTGGAAAGTGTCAAAGGTGTTTGTGTATCAGAAGATAAGGAGTTAGAGCAGACATACTGTGACATCCCTTGTGCTCCACTTCACCTTCACAGTCAAAAAGACAAGAAAACTGTCTCAGAAACATTTTGATTTCATGTCTGCTTGTTTTGCAACACACATGTAAATATGGTCGTTCTGGCAATTTGCTGATGTCTTGTCTAGATCAGATAGGGGTAATGGAAAAATTCACCCTGTCAGAGACCAAGAAAATATATGTGGAATATTGATTATTAAAATCTAACTCTTCCCATTTCCCCCCATCTAGAAGTGATAATGCTTCTAGAAGGGTCACCTTGTCTGTAACAAGAAAACAATTTGAGAAAAAAACAAAAGAATTGTCCAGTGACAACCATGCATGGTTTGCTTTATTTCATAACATTCTTATTTTTTCTGTCTCCTGGTCTGCTAATACTTCTGTGATGAAGTTCAGAAGGTTACTGTTATTTAATTGACAAATCTCCCTACAGTTAGTGATACTTCACTTGTTGCCACATTCTTGAGCTTAAGTTGTATTTTAAGAGTTATGTCCCTTATACGAACTCCTTAGCCAAGTTTTCTTACACATTTAATCTTGAAACTTGTTCCCTCATCCTAATCATATTGTAAGTAATTGTATATCTTCTAAAATTGTTGATTTATTTAGTGAATATTGTTTAAGGTAAGCTGGGTATTTTGTAAAGAAAAATACACTGCCGCCGCTGGTGTTCAAACTAGCGACCCTTTAGTCTCTAACCAGACATTCTACTTCTTGACTAAAGGAAATTTCCACTAGCCAAGGCCAGTAAGGTAACCTGTACTCTCAACCCCTACACTATTCCTCCTCACAAAGTCTTTGACCCTGAAGACATCAACGACCCAGTTTTGATATTTCCAAGGAAGCATATCAGTCAGCTTCTACCCTTGGAGTGGTCAATGGCACCAAACCTGTAATAGGAAGAAGTAGTGAGAGACACAATGCTACTGTTGAGGTTTGAACTAGTAACCCTTCAGCCTCTAGTCAGCCATTTTAACACCTGATTTGAGGGAAATCCCACTAGCTGATGCTAGCAAGGCAACCTGTTCTCTCAACTTTCACAATTAAACTGGAGTGACGTCCCTTTCAGGATTCTTTTTTCTTTGTTATTTATATTATGAATTGTGTCCAGAATTCAAATGCTCATAAATCCTTCTATATATGTGAAATTTGCTCCATCAAGTTATCATGTCATACAACTATATTGAAATTGACTTTGCTTTTGGCAGTCTTGATGGAGAACATGAGGTATTAGTTGCCTGTGACTAACAGTTCCAGCTGAGTTATACATTGTGGTGCTTTTAAAGAGTGGGATTTGATGTACAAAATTGATTTTTTGAGATAAAATGATATTAAGTACATAACAAAATAGATAGGAAATAACATTTCAGGAGTCAAAGAATACTGTAGGCTATAATGTGACCTGCTTTGTTTTTTTGGGAAGCAAGCTTATAGTATTTCTAGTTTACCACATTCTATCACTTTGCTGTTGATCAAAGATAGATTTCGTGTCAAAAATATATATTCAGTTTTTATTGCTATGTTTTTATCTGATGACTTGGAAAAAAGCACTTTTATTGGGAAAACGAGCAAGGTTTGGCACAATCGATATTGAAAAATGTTCTAAATTTGCTTTATGGGTCATGAAAAGGATATATTGAGTGAGAAAGAGAGAGAGTGGTGAGAGAGAGAGAGAGAGAGATGAGAGAGAGGTGTGAGAGAGAGGTGAGAGAGAGAGAGAGAGATGAGAGAGAGGTGAGAGAGAGAGAGAGAGGTGAGAGAGAGAGAGATGAGAGAGAGAGAAAGAGAGGTGAAAGAGAAATAGAGACAGATACAAATAGATATAGATGTAAAGATGAGGATATATAGCCAGACATGATGCTGTAGGGTCCATAAATGTCGGTGGATTTGCTGGGAGATATTACATTGCTTGTTTGACTGTAGAAATTGATTGTCATCATTTGGGTATATAATCGAGGAGTTGAAGAGAAAGTGATGGATTGGAAGTGTTTTTTGTGAGAGAGACAAATAACAAGATCTTCTTTTAAATCTAATGACTTTGCTAATGATGAAAAATTGCTAATGTCAGGGAATTTCATTTGTGTAAAACTTACTCTCAGCTCCTTTATGATGGTGCCCATGAATTCCAATTATTTGAACCATAAAAATGGATGAGAATGCACATTCTAATCACATTATTTAAGAATGTGGAATTTTCCTTTTTTTTCTACCTGCAAAATCAATTTCTTTGTAATAATGAGACATTTGCATGTTGGAAATTTTTCACAGACATATTTTTGGAAACGATTTTGTGAAATTGATATATAAGGACTTGGTCTATCTTTTTCTGTAATTATTTGTCCATAACACAGTTTTATATACAATATTGCAGACTGCAGTATTTATAGATTGATACACTTTTATATGTATTTGTACAAGAAACCAGCCATGTAAAGAGACCACCTGTGGTGAGAAACCACTTTTAGAAATCCATATTTTGGTCTGATTAATGTTAACTTCACCTGTAGCGTAAGGCCATCTACTCTTTGTATGTTTTCTGAATGTAGATTTTACAATGTATATAGGTACTGAACTCTGTTAATACAATTTTTGAAGTTTAAATTAATTTTTGGGGAACTAAAAATGATTACCTCATTTATCTCCTAATACGGTCAAGGGGACCAACATATTGACAAAATAAAGTAAGGTGTTAATTTTACAAAAAATGCAATAGCCTTGGGTGGGCTTATAAACAGTCATGAATGTATTGCTGACCTATTTGTTAATTCTGTCTTTGTAGATGGGAATGGGTGGAGATTATCGAACCAAAGACGAAGGAGCATATGTATGCAAACCTGACCACAGGCGAGTGTGTATGGGATCCTCCACCAGATGTCAAAATGTAAGTATTTCATCACATTCTCACCTGTCTTTTTAATGTCGTATCAGTAATGATATAACTGAATCACAGACGACCGAACTGGAGATCCAACTTTGAAAATATTGGAGTCTTCTGAAAAGTCCCAAGTTAATTCTACCAGTACATTGGTTTAAATAGCTGACCAAAATTTTATTGTCTTATTTTCAGTTACATCATCTTTATGTTTTCCCGTCATTAAAAAAGTACACCATCTTTATTAAGTCTGCGTTCCCATAATTCAAACAATACACTTCTTTTTAGTCTGTGTTCCCATAATTGAATACTTGATTTAAATAATCTATAAATCATACAGTTTACTGTTTAGTTTAAAAATCCAGGCATTTGAGCTAAGAGTATGACCTTGATGGTGGTGACCTTGGCTGATGACCTAGTTATTTTGATACTCTAATTGATTTCTTTCCGATGGTTTCTGACCTAAGATAGCACTTCCTGGCTTGTGGTTCTACTTTAATCAAAGCCCTTGTTCTCAGTGAACCATTGTTTACACATATAGTACTGATCCTCAGCAACTTGTTGCCAATTTTCTGGAGTACTGACCTGCAAATAGCCTGAGAAAAATTCACCTGAAACAGGTTTCTGTTGCAATGAAGATAACTGTTTTTCCTCATCAAAGAAGGAAAATAACTGAAATTAACAGCGTGCACCCTGTTCTGTAAGAGCGATTAAAATATAGCTTGTTTTCATCGGAAGCATTGCGTTGGAGATTTTTTTTTATTCGTACTTATCGTGTGATTAAATTGTTACTTTAGAGTGTCTGTTGTTTGGGTTGTGCAGTATTGATTCTAGATTACGCGAGAAAGTGATCTCACTTTGTCTATCTCTTGCAACTAGTGTCGGTGCAGGAAGTGAGGTTTTGTCTTGCATTCAAAGAAGGTGACAAATTTCCTGAAATCCCAACTCTCTTCGGGTTTTGTCTCTGACAGTTAGAGTGTGTGAAGCTTTCTAAGGCCCCCTTTAATATCTTAGCTTTGATAGATCACAAGTATTTGGACACGGGAAGGTAGATTGAATGCGACACTTTTGGGAAAAAATTATTGCGGTTTCACAGTGAATCATACAGAGAAAACAAAAATAAGTCACTTTTTTGCACACGTTTCAAAAGAGTGTTCAAATGTTTTGACACCTTGTACAAAAATATTTATATGAAGCTTGTAAACAGTTCATTAAAAGTGTTGGAGGAAACATAGAAAATTTAAATCTTGACAGATCACCAGAATGCAAATAAAGCAACTTTTTTCTTGCGGAATTTTCTAAATTTTTTGTATTCATTCTGACAATTTGAGAGACAATGCATGTAGTCTGTTATGACAAGATGAAAATTCAACGAAAACCAAGTTTTAAGTTTTGAAAATGTTTGGTTAAATTACATAACTATGATGTCAGTGGTGACATGGTTTATGTAGTTTCAGCATTTCTGACTCAGAGTATTAATATCGTTAAACTCGGTGTATAAGACATGCCATGACACATTTCACGCTCCCAACGGAACAATTTGACGGCAATTACATGAAAGGAAAAGCGAACATATACGGGATGCATTGATTTACATGTATATTGGTTGTTTGGCATAAAAAAAGCTTTTATCCGAGAAGACATGGAGAAGCTCTTGAACAAATTTACTTTTGTGTACATGTCAGTTTAAACACAGATTGTGATGATTTCATGAACAGATTTGTACTAAGCTTTCAGATGAATTGTTATACATATGTTCGTTGTGACATATTTTTTTTTATGTTTAAGTGGTGATTAAGAAAAGTATGGCTCAGGGAATGTTCCCTATATTTTTTTACGTATTTACATGTCAAATCTCCCTGACTCAGTGTGATCCGAGATTTTTTGTCGGTAAAGTGGTGATTCAGTGATGTAAACAATTGATTTTCGAGGCATAATGGTGAACCATATATCTTATAGTTTTGGCTCAATGCCTTCTTATCGAAACAGTTATGTAGCGTGAGTGTATTCAGTAGCATTTTTATGGTAGAGGCCTAGAGCTTATAAGCAATTACATACTAATTAATGTTACCTCAACTAAGTATCTCTGGTGATAAAACAGACCATATCATACTGACATTTATTCTTGTCTTATGATCGGAAATGGACATTTGTTTTGTTATTAATCCTTCATTTCCTGTTCATGTGTGTGATCGTATGATCAGACAGAGCATGGTCAGGCTTTCAGTAGTGGTCACTCTTTGGTCATTTTGTTATAAGTGTGGTAGCACAATAAAGTATATGCCTTACCAGTAGGTACTCCCTGTCTTACATGAATTTGTTTAAATTTCCATTTTATTGCTGTTTTATTTGCAGTTAATTAATCAAACATAGTTTAACCATTTAGTTAATTGGATTATATAAAAATCTTTGGGTGAAATGATAATGCTTTTAAAATTGATTATTTTCAGATGGAAAAGAATTGTCTTTTTTTTTTCAGCGATTATCGTGACCAGAATGATTTGATTATTGAAACTTGTGATCTTATGTGATTTCTATGACAGAGTTTATAGTTCTTGGCTATTAGAATCAGATTAAGGAGAAAATGTTAGCTTGCAGGTCTATATACTTAGTCAATAAAATCTTTCAAAGTTATGGTAGACATTTAAAGACCATCAGTACAATATCTTTGAATTTTTATACGGCTGTTTGTAATTTTTCATGCTTGGCATTTAAGTGATAGGGTACTAAAACCATATCAGTTTTACTGGGCATCACATGACATTAACAACACTGGGGTGACTCGAAGTACCTTTTGAATCTTATTTGACATTAGAAAGTGAAAACCTGGTTATCTGTTTGATAATCAAGACACATTTCGTTGTAAAGAATGTCCCCTACTCTGATATTGTAGCTATGTAAGATAGCTCCTCTTGAGGAAATGGTTGAGATACCAATGTGTATGTAGGTATATGTAAGTTTTTGTGAGTAGGTCAGTCACATTAAATCCAGCATTACAAGCCTTGTTATGTTTTATCTCATTTCAACCAAATTAGAAATTTGTTTATGCAAGATGTCTTTAGATATGAATATTTTTCATCCTAGTCACTAAGTCACTTGAAATCCTTTTACACTCACTCATCAACTAAAATGTATTGTTTTAGTGAATTTTGTACACACAACCAAAATGATGATATTTGATAAAGCTGAAGAGTCTTTAGAGTGACAGGGGTCATATCCCCACACCCATGCAGAAGTACATGATAAGAACATACAAACAATAAACATTGAGGTTTCCTAGTACAGTATGTTATATACTTAGGCAAGTGTTCTTATCACCAAACCTTCCCAAATAAACACACTAGTCATCAGAAAACTAGAGAGGACAGGTATTCTATCATTATACCATTTTGATCATTGAGGGGGTGGATTATGGGATGGTTTGGAAGTGGTGGTTTAAATCTTGGAAAATGCAATTTTATCAGAAATGTTTCGCTTGGAACTGTGGTTAAGATTTGTCTTTTCCTTCTTTTTTTTTTTGGTTGGAGAAGGTGGGTAAGATTGTGTAATAAAGTGTAGGAGGATTGGGGATTGCCTTTGTTGTTTAAATATGTCCTAAAAATTTCTCTTTCCTCATACCACAACTTAAATTTGTCTGCTGATGCAATGGCACAATCTAAAATAAACAAGTAGGTGTGATATGAAAAAGTTTCAGAAAGGAAGAACCTAGAGGCCAGGGAATGGACTCATTTACATCTATTGTATAAACATCCAGATAAATGGCTAGCTATGGGGTAAGGCAGTCATTATTATCTGATTTCTGCCGACTCATCATTCTAAGCTGGAAATGAATTTCATGTACACTCTCCTTCGTCTTTCAGAAATAACGTTTCAATCTCATGCATACCATAGTTACGTTGTTTGGCAGAACAACTTCGTCATGTGATCAGAAATATTTGTCAGGCTTGTTGATGATTTGGCTCTCCTTTCCTACGGTGTCAAGTACATTTTCGTGTCCAATAGGCATTACATTAGAATTTACTGGTATTAGCTAGTGTGGACTTGGGAACAATATTTTTGGTGTTTAGAAAAGTGAATATTTAAATCTAATTAATAGGCTCTTGTTTGGTGGAATATGAATTGTATTGATTCTTTAAAAATAAATTCATTGGTGTTGGTGGTGTTAGGGATGAAGGAGGGTTGAAGGGTGAGAGGGAAAAAGGAGGGGTGAAGGGTGAGAGGGGAAAGGGAGGGGTGAAGGGTGAGAGGGAAAAAGGAGGGGTGAAGGGTGAGAGGGGAAAAGGAGGGGTGAAGGGTGAGAGGGAAAAAGGAGGGGTGAAGGTTGAGAGGGAAATAGGAGGGGTGAAGGGTGAGAGGAACAAAGGAGGGGTGAAAGGTGAGAGGGAAAAAGGAGGGGTGAAGGCTGAGAGGGAAAAAGGAGGGGTGAAGGGTGAGTGGGGAAAAGGAGGGGTGAAGGGTGAGAGGGAAAAAGGAGAGGTGAAGGGTGAGAGGGAAAAAGGAGGGGTGAAGGGTGAGAGGAACAAAGGAGGGGGGAAGGGTGAGAGGGACAAAGGAGGGGGGAAGGGTGAGAGGGAAAAAGGAGGGAGGAGAGTGAGAAGGACAAAAGAAGGATGTAATGTGAGAACAAAGAGGGATGAAAGGTGAGGCAAACAAAAGAGGGGTAGAGGGTGAGAGGGATAAAGGAGGGATGGAGGTATGTCAGGGAGACAAAGGATGGATGGAGAGTAAGGGGGATAAAGGATGGATGGAGAGTAAGGGGAATGAAGGTGGGATGGAGGTAGGTCAGGGAGACAAAGGACGAATGGAGAGTAAGGGGGATATTAATTTGTCGCAAAAACATGGAGAAGGTAGTCATTTCTTTTGGAGAGACAATATTTCCCAGACACCCAGTCATGAAGACAGTGCGTAAGGTCAGGTAACCTTGTTGGTGTTATTGTCCTATAATCATCCACACTAGCTTCTATAGTAGTCTACTGACAGGTCATCATTGACCATCAGGTGACCACAAACCCTTGTATATGGGCAACATGAAATGGCCTCACAATCTTTCATTGAGATAGAGTCACTTGCCATTACTGCCATGTCCAGTCCAGACGATTTACGACCACTTGTAAGGGGCATTGTACAGCCGTATCCAACTTAGTGACCATTATGGCCCATTGTTGATTGAATGACCACTTACAGTACTTTATATGTAGCAGGACAGATTTTATGGTAATTTGAATGTTAGATTTTGTATGGCTGGATCCTATAGGCCCTGTAGTGTATTTAGGAGATCGGTCAGTAACCCAAATCGGTAAAATGACCATCTGTCTCCCAGATCTTCGCAGTATGGCTACTAGTACTTTCAAACTGAAGGTAGCCATATGCAAGGTTTGTCCAAAGGTATCTGTATGTTCCACAGACACCCTACACATTTTAGTACTGTAGATTGTTATATAGATAAGCTGTCTCCAGCAGTGTCCAGTTAAATAGTTATTTGTATTTGCTGGGTAAGGCAAACAGGTTATGTCACTGAAACTCTGAAAATCAATTACCATGTGTACCTGAGGATTGCATGTTAATCTACTGTAAATGTTCTTCGTTTCTGTTGGCTCTTTTAAAGGGTAATTGGTTATATAGATGCTGTAAATGTTCTTCATTTCTGTCAACTTTTTTGAAAGGAGATTGGATATTTAGAATTGGACATAGCTTATTTTGATAGTTGGCTATTAAATTATGGAAATGAACTTAAGTTCTGATATTGCTTTTAAACTTCAGATTGTACATATAGCTGCCTTTGTGACTCCTGCATTCCTGCAAATGTGCTTAATTTTGTCATTTTTTAAAATCAAAAAAGTAAAAGTTCTGTTGCTGTCATGCATTTAATTGAGAAGTTAACATTACAGATATCAAAAGATATTAAATTTCATTAGCTCTTTTATTTTAGAGTGAAATAGTAAAACAAAAATTTTGAAACATGTCTCACATTTTGTATAGATAAAACATATCTCTCACGTGTTGTAAAGATAAACTTCTCTTACATGTTGTATAAATACAAACATAATTCTCATATTTTGTATATACAAATTGCAAACATGATACCTATTTAAATATCTTTTTATCATTGAAATTATGAAGACAAGGAGTAAGAAATTTTCAAATCTCGTCAGAATAAATTGAAACTTTTATCACTGAAATTTGTTAAATTCTTCACCGATATACACAACTGTGCATTAGTTTCCTCTCTGAGGATATAAGCCTAAGACCTGAGAACACAAACACAATTTAGCAGCTACTACATGTGAAGAAAAATTCCTACTCAAACAAAAGGAATGTACAATATGTAGCTAATTATTTCAATCAAGATGTGCACGATGCTATAATTAGCTAATTGCTGTAATACACAGTTGGTACAGTTGTATTGGAAGGTTTCATTTGCACTACAGAGAAATATGATCATACTGAAGATTTCAGATTATATTTACAGTAAGGAAATGGCACGGCTAACACTTGGTAATTCCAAACAGACCTTTTTTCTGGTTAGAGATTGGTTTAATGGCTTAAATATGTGATAGAAGAAATTTGGCTTGAGAATGATAAATTCTTTGATAAACAAGGCAGTTCATTGAACCAAGTTCAGCTCTCTGTTCAACAAAAAGCAAGAAATATCTTTTTTTTTTTAAAGGATTTTCTAAAATATTTATATCCATTGTTACAAAAACTTTTTTTACATTAGAATTGAAGTTGACCACTGAAGGAAAATAATCAAAAATAGTTTTTATTACAGAGATATTTTCAACAAAAAGATTGGTGTGAATGGCTTTTAGAAGTCTAACCTTTGAACTATATCCTTCTTTTTCAGCAGGAGGAAAATAGACATTTCAATTGAAAACTTTGATGGTTTTGAGAAACAAAGAAAAGAGAAAAAAGATTCTGAAACAGGAATATTTTTTTTAAGTTTCTTTTTTCTGAACTCATTTTCAAACTGATCAGTTGAATTTTGAATGAATCTTTTCATGGGTAACATGCTGTGTTTTCCTCTGGATTTCAATTTCAATTTAGTTGAAGAGTGCCAAACATATGGCTTCTTGCTGATTAGTCTACGATTTGCAGAAAAAAACTTTCAATGTTCTGCTTTTTAAAATGCCAGCAGTATTAGATTTGTCTGCGAAAGTCTAGTCTTGTTGGAAGTTAAAACCGTGTATAATTAAATTGGGCTTTGTTTATTTAACACTTAAACAAGCTATTGAATAACATTCTTCTGCATTTGATGTTCTGGTATACAACATTTGGAATTTTATGTTTCTACGAAAGTAAGGACTTTTTTCTTGTTACTGAACAGATGACAAAATAAAATTGAATTTTTAAATTGTTAGCAGTAGTGATGATTTGGCGAGCATTTAATTTTTCAAATCCTCTTGGTTGTCTGGAAACATGCCATGCCAGGTTTTGTTTATCAAGTTCTGGGAATTGGCAAAAGCCCATTGTTGTAATACGGTAATGCCAGAACGTTGTAAGTGGGGAAGGATGATTCGGAGGTTTTGAAATCGGAAGGAAGAGAAATAGGGAAGTTGTATCGGCTAGAAGTGAAATGAAGAAAATATTTCCACTGATGCTATCAAAGGGTTGTTATTTAAAGATGGAAAAATAATCTTTGCACTTACCAAAGCACTGTTATTAGGGAGGGAACAGAGAGCGTGTTCTTTTAAGCATTCATAGTGAAACTGGGGCACATTTAATAGCAGGGGATTGACAGTGTAATGTAGGAGTATCTCGGGGTATACTTAGAGTTGAAAATTAGTGTTATTTATACATAATACCAAAACACAAATCCATGGAGAAAATAACATGTCTTTTAGGAAATGTACTGGTTACATTACTCCTGTATTCCTACTGTCATATTTCCTGCTATGTGTTGTTTAGACAGATAAAAATACACATTTTTCTGTCTCTGACATCCGTTGTATGTAATGTTGTATTATTAGAAGTTGTTAGAAGTGGCACTTATGCTGTTCTTGTATTCTAGTACAGAATCTTTTTCATGAAAATTCCAGAAGGGATCAAATTTGTCAATCTGGAAACATTGGGGATATCTGAGTGATAGCATAATAGTATGATGCATTTTAGGAACAATGATAGCAGCTTTAAAGTAAAGAATAAAAAAAAGGCAAAGTCTCTTTGAAAGCATGAATGATTTTAGTCGCACTTCTAGGAAGATTAGAAGAAGATGTAAACTTTAAAGCAGGTTCCCAAGTGTTGCTCATCATGGAGGGGGTGTTATCACGAGGTGCTAATAATAGATTTCCATCTGAGAAACTGAACTTGCCCGATATTTCTGTAGAATAGTATAAATAGAATTCGTGACTATTTGCGTTTTCTGTAAAAACACAACTGTTATTAGTTGATGATGTCACTGATCTGAATTGGAGCTGTAGATCTTTACCAGATAACACATTTTATCACCTACTTATTCAACGGATATATTTTTTGTTTATAGATATTTCACCTTGTAGAAAAAATAGAATTGATATCATTTGATAGATATCATTTTACAATGGTGGAAATGGTTTGATAAAATAAAGAATTACGTAAGTAAGTATATATATCAGATGATGAATCATACACATTCAGTGTGATGTGCTATCACAACATATTGGTTGGTTCTTGCTCCATCTGACTTCAGAAAGAAGAACATTTAAAATCAAATAATTATCCATAGAACAGTATTGTAATAGTAAATATCAACTTTTCACTTAGAGATAATTGACTCAGTGTCTTACAGATATTTTTTGTGTATTCTGAGAGTTAATTGAAAACTTATTATTCATAGAAATTGCTTTGGAATTTTCTGGTTTGTCAAAATAGAAATAAAGGATATGTGAACGTTGTTTTTAAACTTGATATCTTTGATAAGTAATAATGTTATCATTATCTCTGCATACAAACAATGCCACTCACAGGGCAATGTAACACAATGTATTCCAGCTGCAAAGTCTTTTCTCATGTATATATGCATGTTGTGTGGAGGGAAAAAAACATTACAATCCATCAGTAAAGATAACCGAGTTACAAAACAAACGCTACCAATGTCAACATGAAAATTGTGCTGAATCAGAGAAATGCCCATTAATAACAACTTACACGGAATATTTATATAATAATTTGGTAGACTCTGTCATAAGTGTCAACCTGAAAGCAGATAAAGATCATGACGCTGTCTAGAGGTGAACAACAGAGGGCAGCAACAGGGTTACAAAGCCTAGTCAAATGGAGATAGGAACAAACAAGGGTTTCAGTCATACGTACCGATATAGTCAAGGCAAATTATTGTTATGTAATCTAACTGTAATATGTACGTAACCCTGTGTACACCTGACATTCAGGATCGTTACTCATGTTGCAAGATCAGCATATTTTCCTGTTCCTGCCACATAGCTGAAAGACAAATTTCTGTCCATTCGTTCGTTTGACATCTTGATTAGATATTACAAATAAATTAATATCTCTTACTTCAGTCATCCAGTTTTTATGGAACTTAATAAACTGTTACATTTTGAATAATGCTACACTATTATATCAAAATTGATGAAGTTCTACATTGTTGCCTGGCTGTAACTGTATATGTATCAAATGTAGGTCACTGTGACCTTTATTTTCACTTCAATGACTGTTGTTAGCTTTTGATTGAAAGCACACTATAGATGGATGCATCACAGCTGAAGGAGGATAGAGGTTTGTGTATATTTTACAATATCAAGGACTTGATGAGAGATGGGAGTTGGGTGAAGAAAAGTGCATGGCAACCTGAGAAGAAGTGTGTATGACAGAGGTTGATTTTACGGAGAGGTCAGAGGTCATGTTACAGAGGTCATGTTATCTCATTGTGATATAATCAGTGTAACTGTTCTATGTAGTCTGTCACACATCTGTCCATAGTTGAGCTTAAACTTCTCCGATTTCTCTGTTACACCCTGACATGTTGGTGGTGATGACAGAGCCTGGAGGTCTGAGGTAGTATCCAGGAAGAGGAAAAAGAAGGACATTTGTTTATTTAACAGAGAAGGCGAGATGGTGGTGTAAGGTTACTCTGGGTGGAGACAGTTGTGTACAAGGCTTATGTTATCTCATTGCTTGTAAATTTCCTCAGACTTCATCTCCTCAAACCCCCCACCCCCAACCCCCCACCCCCACCATATACATCTCCAATGCCTTATATTTCTGTCTCCATGCTTATTCTCGCCCCCACCACTGTGTTACTTATTAGTTCATGTCAACCACTTACTGACATATATATAGATATATATAACATCTCACCAACCTCTTCTGTTCCTCCCCCTCACTTGTTTTCACCCTTCTACATCGTGACACTATGAGTGTGAGAAATCTAATAAAAAACATCTACAAGAAAAACGCCTATGAATTGTTTTGCTCCTGTGGTGCCACTTGTATGTGGCAGAAAGAAAATTCCCAGGCCACTTACTCGTTTTTCATTGAATCTGATGTCTTATGAACACTTAATGGAAAACAACAACATACATATATGTCTAATTCACACCAGTGCGAGCAAGGGTGCGATTTGTAGGTCAGCATCATACAACTGTATATCCAGTGGGGGGAAAAGAACTTGATAGGAGGTATCCCGTACATCTATATATATGTCACAAAAAACACCTCACCTCATGGTTAAGTTCCTGTTATTTATCTCCTGAAACTGTCTTTTATTACCAATTTCTGTTTATATTTACTCAGAAGTACAGAGCCGATTCCTTCATCCTGTTTCTTATCACTAGACTGACACACTAGAGCAAGCTTCAAACTTTCGTGAAATTAAATGTAGACAAATATATACCAGTTCATCAGCTGTGTTAGTGTAAGGTTCTTTAACATTAATGTAGCTTTTAGGTTTTGTTGGAGAATTTGCACACAATAACCATGAAAACTCTTGAATCTTCTCCCAAGGTCAACTTTATCATGTTTTAAAAATACATACCATAAATCAATCGGATTTTATACTGATGATTGTGTGTTTCTGCTTTTGTGTTTTAATGACTGGTTTTAAAGGATTTCAGATTATGAAAGCACAGCCATCACATCATGTAATTCTGTGTTTAAATGTGCTTGATTAAATTTTTTTCCCTTGATTTTTAGAGCTTGTGACAAATTTTCTTTAAAGTGAAACACAAATTTCTTTTAAAAAATTATTATTCAATAAATTACGAAATTAAAAGATTACTATCTAACTTCACTACAAATCATATTTTGCCCCAGAACAAAACAAAAAAAAACAACACCCTCAGAATTATCCCTAGATAGATTCAAAATTTGGCTAAGTAACAAGGTTTACTTGTTAGTGACAAATGCTTCCTCCATAAAGGTTATACCTGACATATATTGTCTGCCTTAACAACCTTCCATCCACCACATGTTTCCTCCAAATCATAAATTCTTCCTCTATGTCAGCCCTCACAATGATAAAAGATAAATTTAAAGTAAGAGTATCCAATGATTTGTTAGGTATCAACGTTGAAATAGGAATTACAGGTTGATGTCTTGTCATGGATTGTTGATTGAAATACCTGGACTCACATCACATCCGTTAATTTTTTAACTCTGTATTGTATTCTACAGATTACTTCCAATCTCAGTCTGTTTTATGATATGAGGAAATCAATCAGTCAATAATGAATAAAATCTATAAAATGGTGGTTGTTTAGAACAGATATGTTGTTTACCTGTAAATATTGGTGTTTAGAACAGATATGTTGTTTACCTGTAAATATTGGTGTTTAGAACAGATATGTTGTTTACCTGTAAATATTGGTGTTTAGAACAGATATGTTGTTTACCTGTAAATATTGGTGTTTAGAACAGGTATGTAGTTTACCTGTAAATATTGGTGTTTAGAACAGATATGTTGTTTACCTGTAAATATTGGTGTTTAAAACAGGTATGTTGTTTACCTGTAAATATTGGTGTTTAGAACAGGTATGTTGTTTACCTGTAAATATTGGTGTTTAGAACAGGTATGTAGTTTACCTGTAAATATTGGTATTTATAAAAGAAAAGAAGGTAGTATAGTTTGTCTGAATCAGAAAATGAGTCGCTTTGCTCTTTTGCAATACATATCTATGTCAACTTCTCTAACATAGAGTATGCACTGAAGAGGATAACAAGTATGAAATGGTGAGAACAGCTTGATGTACTCCCTAATTATACTGTACAAAACACCAACATTAATTAGGAAATCAGAAAACACATCCCCACATAGGTCACATGGTGTATCTACTTAGAGGTATCAAGTTTTCTGAACAATTACTCTATTGAAGTTGAAAAATATGGAAATTACAAATAAGGCATGTTTTATATTATGGCACAGCTCCTGCTATGGTGCCACAGATAGACTGGCCCTCTCTCCTTCCTTCTTTATAATCTTAAAATCATATGGAAATGAGGCCCATAAAAAAAATTGGGAGAAAAGCTGTTAGAAAAATTTAGCTGAAGAGTTTTTTTCTTACATAAACTTCCAGTCTGGGTTAAGAATATTTTTAGGTCAGATCAATTCCTATTGGTAGGAAGATTGTTGTCCTACTACATATATCAGTGAATGAGCAAACATAATCAGGTCTTTTGGCCAAATGGAAAGAAGATGAGGAACATACAGAAATAAGAAAGGAAATTATGTGAAGAGAGAGAGAAGAACGTTGGAAAGGAAGGAGAAAATAATTGGAAAAGATAAAGGGGAAGGGATTGAGTAAAGAATGAAGAAGGAAGGGAAGAATATGGAAGAGTTCTGGGTTCTTTGGTTATTAAAGGAGATGATGGAGTGAGGGAAGGATGAAAAGGACTTTCAGTACGCAAAATGGGAGATTGAGTATAAGGTGAAAAAGAATAGGGTATTGAAATCTTGTTTGTTTTATAAATGATTGTGTTGTAGTTTGTAACATGAATCAGTTATGTTTATAAATGATTGTGTTGTAGTTTGTAACATGAATCGGTTATGTTTATAATTGATTGTGTTGTAGTTTGTAACATGTTGTTTATAAATGATTGTGTTGTAGTTTGTAACATGAATCGGTTATGTTTATAATTGATTGTGTTGTAGTTTGTAACATGAATCGGTTATGTTTATAAATGATTGTGTTGTAGTTTGTAACATGAATCGGTTATGTTTATAATTGATTGTGTTGTAGTTTGTAACATGAATCGGTTGTGTTTATAAATGATTGTGTTGTAGTTTGTAACATGAATCGGTTGTGTGCTTGAATCAAAATTTCTTGTTAGGATGATTTGAAGCCATTATTACCGTTGGATCACAACAATAGAAGATAGAGACCTTTGGCTGTTTACATGTGCTGTGTATTGGTTGTGAAGTGAGGTGGAGAATGAAAGCCAAAACAGTCCCAGATGAGCAGACAAGATGCTGATTACTGTTTCTATGGTCCATTACATTCCTTAGTGTGAAAAAAAGGTAGCTCATGTTTTTGTGGTAACTGTGGTTGGTGTATCTAGGTTAGGAGTATTACACACTGGCAATGGTGTGCATTTCATCACCTGTTCTCAGCATCAGCAGCCAGGCAGTGCATCTACCCCAAATATTGTGTATGTGGCGGTATTGATGGTGTAGTGTAATGTGTTGTATAGCTGAGTGATTCTGATAAAACAATCTTAATTTGATGTCAGATAAAAAGATCATTTTAGGAAAAAATATCATTAGAATTATAATGATATCAGATGCAGGTAGATTTTCATGTCCTTTGGTCACAATTGCTGAAGGGTTGTTATTTGTAAGGAAGAAAGAGTTCATGCTGCTGTGAAAATGACTGTGTGGTGTTAATGTTCTGGAGTTTGGTAAATATATGGATTGAAATGTTCCATGCTGGTGTGTAACCTACTCCAATGGTGTTATTAGGTTATTGGTATCAGGTATGATACTACTGTTACTGTGTTAAGGCATTGCGGTCCATATCTTGTACAGTACAGGGAGGTCTTCCTGAGGTGATGGGACCGCCAAGGTCCTATCTCACTTGTAACACCTCATTACAAAATGTCTTATTACAAATTAATGAAGATGTAGTGTATAGGCAGCAATATTTACACCCAGGGAGTCTGTAATACGAGCTCAGCATTTAATCACCAAACAAACTATTGCTGTCAGAGGCCAACAGCCTGGCTAGCTGGGCATGGCTGGTAATCAGGACTGGACTGTCTGACAGGGCAGTTTGATGAGCTACATAGGACTGCAGGCTGGCAGGGAAGGTTAGGGAGCTTAACTGATCTGGCTTGGTGGGCATAGTTGATGAGCTGGACTGGTAAGTAAGGCTGGAAGGCTCTGATCAGCTTGACCAGGAGACAATGGCTGCGATTAGCTTGACCTGTAGGTTGATATCAGAAGACAATGGCTGTGATTATCTTGACCAACAGGTTGATATCAGAAGACAATGGCTGTGAATATCTTGACCAATAGGTTGATATCAGAAATGGCTGTGATTAGCTTGGACAGTAGGTTGATATCAGAAGACAATGGCTGTGATTATCTTGACCAACAGGTTGATATCAGAAGACAATGGCTGTGATTATCTTGACCAACAGGTGGATATCAGAAGACAATGGCTGTGAATATCTTGACCAATAGGTTGATATCAGAAATGGCTGTGATTAGCTTGGACAGTAGGTTGATATCAGAAGACAATGGCTGTGATTATCTTGACCAACAGGTTGATATCAGAAGACAATGGCTGTGATTATCTTGACCAACAGGTGGATATCAGAAGACAATGGCTGTGAATATCTTGACCAATAGGTTGATATCAGAAATGGCTGTGATTAGCTTGGACAGTAGGTTGATATCAGAAGACAATAGCTGTGATTATCTTGACCAACAGGTTGATATCAGAAGACAATAGCTTTGCTTATCTTGGACAGTAGTGCTTGACAAGTTCGGTAATATGAACAGAATTTTCCTTCTTGTTGACGTAGACTTGAAAAAACAACGAACAGTCATTCATTGGATAGCCTAGTTCTTTCCTGTCAGAAGGCAAATTGCATGTCTGCTTTTGCAAGACTGTTTTTTAGTACTGATCAGCTTTCTCAAAATGTCATTCCTTTTTCCCCGTATCCATACCAACACAATGGTTAGTAAGAAGCAAGGTAAATGCGACTTCCTTGAAAGCTGTCAAATTTATATCATGAATTATGGAATGTCATCGCTGGAATAGGCACCTGGTTTACCTTCTACCTAAATCATATGAGTCAGACCTTGTATGTAACTGTACTAGTTTGACCTTTTTGATTTTTCTATACAGCTCTATATGGACAAAAAATTCATTAAAGTTACATGTCTGTTTTGGTTGTTTTTACCAGATGAATTGGAACAAATGGATAACTCTTTATACCAAAGCAACAGACCAGGGTTAGTTTATGGGAGAATATCATTGATTGAGTAAGTCAGTGTTTGACAGTTATTTTCTCTGATGGCTATGTCTGATCTGGTCTGGGATATAAAGTCACTGAGGTATGGGTAGGCTGGAGACACCAGGTCATTCCTATACCCAACTGAAATGTATATGACAGGATGGTTAATAGTGATGTCGAATGTGATAATGGATCATTAATTTCTGTTACTGTCTATTTAATATCTAGGAAGGTCAGGAGTCACATGAAGTTCATATTACTTGCTAGTTCTACCATTCTGTGCTCTAGAACAAGTATTTCTGGAAATGACATGACCATGGTGTAAATTTGTTTTTGAAATAAACATTCTAATTACATGGCAATTTTTTATTTCTATCTAGATTTTTGAATATTGGAAATTTCAAAATAGGAAAGTCTGTCTCCTTATATTGCTTTGGTAATTTGACTTTTTTCCAACATCGTTTTTAGTGATTTCCTGTTTAAGACTCATATTTGAACTGGGTTTTGGAATATTGGAAATTTCTTCTGAAATTGCTTCGTCAATTAGCACGCCACTTTGTACTACCTATCTTTCAGTAACAGACTCTTCTGGTCTTTGATCCAGACTAGCCCAATGCTATGTAGAGGTATAAAAGGTTATTGCTGGTGGGATTGTTTACTCTCTCAAATGGTTTTGAATGTAGACAGCATGGCCTTGTTGCCATTTGAAAATTGATTACATTGTCTGCAGGGTTTCCTCAAGATAAAAGATTCTTACATGTCCTTAGAGAGCTAACGGTTCATCTCCAATATCGCAAGATAGTGTATATCATGTTTATAAAGTGTGGGTAGATTTTACACTATTAATGCAGGGTTTATAATTAAAACTGTTCAAGTATTTTCAGTTCTATTTTTTGCCAGTTGTAGATGTACATTCATACAACTGGGTAGATTGTAATATTTTCTTCAGGGACTCATCTGATCAAACTGTTTATACTCTATAAAAACTGTCTTGATAAACTTTACTAGAACTGTCTTTCATCAGGCAAATCGCATATAATTATTATTACACATGTTTAAAAATATGATATAATGCATATAAATAGATATAAATAGTTTTTTGAATTTTAAGTTGTAGTCTGATGGTTAGCAGTGATGTTTTACCACGTAAAATGATATTAATGTCAGATATTAGATATGTATATCTGATAGACTGAATGTTTAGAATCTCTTACTGCGTGTAAAATGTTTGATTCAGAGGCTGTGTGTTATAAACAGCACTGTGTTGCCTTCCGAACAGGTAGATGTTGATACACCTGTACAAACAGGTAAGGTCGTTACAGGTAAATGCTAGCTGACAGTTAATAGAAGCCAGGTCTTTTTTAACTTCCCATCTTAAAAGGCTTTAAGTAAAAGAGTGTATCGTTGTAATGGATTTAACTACAGCGTAATGTTGATTGAAAGCCTAATAGATGATGTTAAGTCATTGAAAGATGGCCTTTGTCAAAGTTATACCATTGAGAACAGTAGTGAACCATCAAGTATTTTGTTTCTCATTTGTAAAGTAAGGAATAATCTTTTAAGCCCATCGAGTAGAAAAGATGTATATTTGCATTATGTCCATCAAATACAACACTGCTTACCTGGATCTTGATGAAAGTGTTTTTTTTTAATCTGCTCTGTCTTGGCATATTCCAGAGGTAAAACCCTTGAATTTTGAAGATGTTGGAAAAATTGGCTCACTATAAAAAACATCAAGAAAATGCCAACATGTCCACACCATCAAAATCCAGTCCCAAATAAATTCAATAAAACAATGGCAAAATACAAACAAAAGAAGATTTACATGGAGAATCCTGAAAAAGTACAAGGAGAATAAGACCAGGTGTTCCGGAAGAGTAAGCACTTCGTTGACAACACCTGCCATGTAAATCTTGGTTAATCCAAGTAAGTAATGTCACTTTATTACATGAGAACAAAGTATACAACAATGGAACCAACTAACGAGCATCAAGCATGTCCAGTGGAATATAGCACAAAGAAATCAAATATTTTTCAATGAGATCACTATGACAACCGTAAAACTTCTCCATAATTTACATCAACCTCCATCTTTTGAAACCAAATGCAACGTGTAAACATCATAGGTTGGGAATGCAAGATTGGTGCTATCAAGAAATGGAAAATTAGCAATAGGGAAACTGAAATCATGACGCTTATTATACAGCTCTGTGGAAAGTTTTTCATGTTGGTTTCGTTATTGAAAAGGAAAAAAGATAAACAGCTGATGTAGAGAGATGTGAAATTTTCCAACAAATTCAGTAATATTCCTATGATCTGCTGATGTGATATCAACTTCACAGTTCACCTGACCGCATCCTAGCATCATTTATATTTTGTCTTTACCCTGAGATGAGGAAAGAGTTTCATGAGAAAGAGAAAGGATCATGGGAACTCCTCATTTTGCATGATACATATTTAGGCTGTTAAATCTAGCATGACATCAGGTTGAAGGATGAAATGGACATGTATACATATATATTTAGATACAAGTTGACACTAATTATAGAAAGTGAATCGCCTGGCTTGAGATCTGAAACTAGATACAGTTGTGAATATATACCTATCCCATGAACTCCTGAAATCTAAGACAACCTTCAAAAGCAAGCTTACTTTTATACATGGACAGCCATGAGGAAAGTTTCTGACTCAGTTTTAAGTGACCTCTGAAGTTTTTAAATCTGTTTTATGACCAAGTCTATCATTCATCCTTGAAGATCTATATATATGTTTTATGGTGATTCAGCTTGTCAGTCTCCAGGTCAGCCTGAGTCTAATCCAGTTCCTGGTGGATAGCAATTTAGATTTCATTGTTATGTCTGATGTTTTGAGCTCCAGCTTTTACAGGTACACAAACCTACTGCTCTATAGTTTCATCTAGACTAGATTGTTCAGTTGAAATTTTTAAAAATGTTTTGCTTGCAGAATGATTATGTTCTGATGGAAAATGAATTGCTTTGCCTGGACATTTTTTTATTTTGAAAGGAGAGAAAAAAAGAGGAATTTATTGGTGTTTTAGTTTTAAAGATTGCTACTATGGAATAATGTAAAACTACCCGATAAATTTTTTTTTTATTTTTTAATGAATTTCTGTATTTGAAGAATACAAGTCTTTTTGTATAATTCAAGTGTAATTGTGTTGCTGATGTTTCCTGAGGTTTGTAACTTATGAATCTTTCATCAAGGCTGTGTTGATTTCAGTTTCCCCAATCTTTCAATCTTTAATGAATCGGTTGGTTCTGCTAATGTGCAGTGTGGTATAGTTGATCAGGGCTTCAATGTATTAATTTGAATCGAAAGCCTTATTTTTTTTTATTTCTTTTGAAATCTTGATTAAAATTTAAAGGATTTTGAACTTCTACTTGAAAAATTTTTTGATGCATATTACAGTTTTAATTTGAATAGGATTATCATACCAAAAAAGGAACAACATGCAATCATTTTACAAACCTGATTTAAAAGATGTGAAAAATCTTTATGCCAGCAGGAAATTTCGTTTCGAAGGAAGCTAAAGTTAATTACCATGTGAACCCACCCAACGGAAGAGATATCGGGGATAGTGTAATAACCTAATTAACTTGGGTTAATCAAGATTTAGAAAAAAGTAAATAACGAGTCCATCGATTATTTATGATATGTTATTTTCCAATAGAAAACAAAAAAAAATCAAAACGCCTGGAATTTTTATGGATGCCAACTAAAACAAATTTAGAGAATAGTAATTATCCTTTTTAGAAGCTTGTTGCAAAACGTTTTATTTTTTTTATCATCAATCAAATTCTGTGTTGAAAATTCCTTTTGAGAAAAAAAAGGATGTTCAGAAATACGAAACCTGGAAGCTATTCAGACAAAAATATTATATTAATTTCAAAGTGTTAAAAACATGAGTAGAATTGGTTTGAATCCTGATCATTGATGGAGATGGTAATCATGTAACATTAACAGGAGTATTCATCATGGCGAGGATATCCAACAGCACCATTCCTATAATCTACTTGTATGTAGCGCTATTTTTCTCAACAGCTTTTCATGTTATCTTTGAATGATGGCGAGTCATTCAGAAGGCTTTCGTTTCTGCATTCTACGCCTGGTGACATGCAACAGCTATTAATTGTAATGCTGATCTCCTTGTTTTACCTGATCTAGATAAATGATTTTAATTCCCTGCTCTGACATAAGTGGCCACAAATAAATATGATTCATGAGGTTGTTTTTTTCTGGCAGTAAATAAAAACATAGAAGAGTTTTTCCTGATCATACTCATTAGCTGAATATCTTATTCATATAGTGAAAACCCATTTCTCTAACAGTCCTTCAAATTCATTATCTCTCTTATTGCCTTCTACATATTCTCTCTCCAGTCAGATTTCTGATTATTTTTCAACCACATCAGTGATTTAATCAAAGGTTTTTTCCTAACTCTATGTGTTTATTAGCTCCAGTAATTCTTCCCAGTCTCCAACATTTCTGGGTCATAGCTCCATCCCCCTCCATGTATAAGTATGATTTATGTAATAATACCTCTGTCTAGCTACTTAGGCGGAGTGGTTTCCCCTGGTCATGATTCCTATATCATGCTAGAGTGTGTCTATGTGTCTGGGAGGCTTTCACTTCAGGCTTTTTTAGTGTCATGTTGTAATAGTACTGTTTTAGGAGGAAGATAGTTTATAGACAATTTAAGGCCATGAGAATGTGTTCTTCATCCCCTCCTCTATGATGTTGTAATTCATCTAGTCTACTGTGGAAATGTCCTGGCTATTTCTTTCTTAAAATAAAAATCTCGTTAACTACAATTTCAGGGTTTTTGATTGATTGGCCGACTTGCAAACAGAAATCTATGTGTTCACCTGTTCTGTTATTGTTAACCTAGTTTTAATTTTTTATTGTTACCAAAAAAGTAGGCCAGTCCTGACCTATAATGAAATAGGTATTGATGTAAGTTAGTACCATTTAAACCTAATTAGAACCCCTTACCTTATAAACACTTCTTAATCTGTCATCCCATCCTTCTTCTCCATGTAAAACAATTACATATCTTGTCATAAATTTTGAGACTGTAGAAAGTGTTGACATTTATATTTTCTATAATTGAATAGCACTTTTCAAAGACTTTATGAGGTTTAATATGGTATTTTGAAAAACAATGTTGTTATAATAATTTTACAAGGTTGAATTTGGTATTTTAGTGCCAATAACTGTTGATTTGGTTTCATTTAATCAATGCTTTATTTCCATCACTTACTGGTTATAAAACAGAATGTGGAAAGAGGATTGGGAAACAATCTAACAGCTAGTATCAATCCCTCTCTTCTAAATTAAGTGTAGCATCAGAATTCACTTTGATATCAGGTTGTTATAGCTTACAAAGCTGTATAAATGGATACCAACATTTATCATGATATTGTACTACAGTGTCCTTTTCTACATTAGAATTGGGAAAAGGGTTGTGTTTCTTCATTAGAAATTCTAATAAGCTTCGGCTCCTGATATTCTAAGAGGGCGGACAAGACATCAATGTTCAATTTACATTAGGCTGAACAAAATGAATTATGAGTTTCACTACTCTTACTTGAAAATTATGGGAAAATGTTGGTTCTCCTTGAGTACCTTGAGATATAAGTGCATATATCAAGACATAAGATGTTTTTTAGAGAATTTTGTTAAAAATCTTTTAAAGATAGCATCTAAAAGTGTGAGATCTAACTTTCAGGCTATAATCGGCTCATTGAAAAACGGCATCTTTCAGTACTAGAGATCTAAATAGCATGACCTGCTATTCTGACCATCACCATCATCAATTGAATCAGCAGAGGAAATAGATTTAATCTAAAGTTAACAAGAAACCAACATTAATATAGGTAGGTAGGGAACGTGGAAGTACACACTTTGTTGTGGTCTTATCGAGAGAGATCAGTTTAACAACTAATTACAGAAGTGTCAGGACTCTGATCTCCTCAATTTCTCAGGTTGCTAATGTGTCCGTAGTCAGGTTGTGATTGTGCAATAGGTGTGAAACCACATCATAACTTGATCAGTCTCACCTCGCTTGACTGATCATCCGATAAAAACTTGTCTGGACTTCAATATCGCTGTCCCATATTTTCTTCTTGGACTACCTCCGAATGGAAATGCAGTCAACGATGGAAGACTCAGGGGAAGGCTTTCTCTAATGAAATAAGCAATGATAAAAAAGAAATGGTAATTTGAAAGCATCTGTATTTCTGTCTCGGATATTGTTTTAAGATCTGAGTCAGCTCCTTAAAACTATGAATGTTTTAAATGCTGATGTCATATTTGTCAATCTTCTACTGTTCTTTTTTCTCATGAGGAGAATAAAACTACATTAAATCCTTGATTGGATTTCAAAATCATACATTGAAAATCGTTTGTACATGAATAACAGAATTAGATTGGTAAGTTCAAGTTTTTTCTGTCTCCCTGGAGATGGGAAATTTTGTTGGGATAATGATAGTTAATGGATATAGAAATTTTATTCTGGTCACTGTGACTGGCTAAAGGAATGAACATATTGTTAGATTTATTGATGATAATTGAAAATACAAGTGAAAAAAAGCTTAAGGTCGTTCAAAGTCATTTGAGAGGATGACTGAGCTGATGATATAGAGATGAATACAATATTGTTTAACAAGGGCAAGGTAAATTTTAGCTGCAGTTAATGAACCAGGAATCTCCATCTATACACACTGCAGACCAAGATTTCCAGGAACGCGCAGTAATGTGATCAATATCTCTCTAGCTTGTATTGGTTATAATCAACAAAACGTTGTTGAAATAAATGGCGAACAGATCATTAAAGTGAAGAAATACGGAATTTCATGCTTTAAGGTCAAAAACAGGGAAAATTCAAAGTCTCAATTCTAGTTTGAATTCCAGTTTTGAATTAGAATATTTCTTTTTATAACATTGAAGCAGATCATGTGTTTGTGACAATGGCATACCCTTATAGAATGTAGAAAGAAAATAGGGATTTGTTGTTTTTATCGTTTTTCTGTCTGGAATTTTCTGTTACAATGTCATGCTTTAAACTAAAATTAGCTTTATAATGGACGAGAAAAATACAGAAAGATTTTGCAGTTGTATCAGACAGCTGTCTGAAGCTGTCTACAAATAGATAAGATTAGGGAGATGGGGAGCAAATCCTTTATGTCCAGTTTCTCTGCTTGCTCTGACAAGGTTAGAAATTTATGAAAGTGAAATTGACATGCTGTTTTATCATAAAGACGATGAAATACCTATCTTCCCATGAAATTAAAACGCATCAGAAATTCTTTTTAAAGCTTTTTTTTTTTGCATATTTCATTGTTTAAAAATAAAACCAAGTTGTTTGCCCTTGGCTCTTGTCATTACATTGTCATTACAGTGAAGAAACACCTTATCAAAGCCCCCAACAATCTTCTCTCTCTTGCAAGGAAAAAAATTCTCTTCACCATTTTTTTTGGTGGCCCTGCAATTTATTGTCTCTCATTATCACCTGGCGACAAGCTGCCTGCTATGCATGTGCACTTCATAACTGGCATGTCATCACTGTATGGGAAAGCACAGGAGCTGGTGTCCAATCTCATCACAGTGTGGGATAATACTAAGGCTGGTAGATAACACAAGGTATGTTTGTGTCCAGCCTCTCAAGTACAATAAGACTAGGTTTGATTTGCACTGATTGTCAATCTCTTCAAGCAGAAATAAACAGTTGAGAAATAAAAGTTTAATTCCCATAGAAATAATATAGACTCAGACTCATTTTTAGGTAGACTCCAAAGTTTTGGGAGTATTATTGCCGGATTGCTACCTAAATGATAGAACATTGATTCAATGTCTGTTGGTATCCTTGTTCGATTACAAGCTTGACAGGTTATGTGTAAATAAAGTGGCGGTGATTTCTTGAGTTGGCCGCTGGGTTGGAGACATTCACAAGTAACACAGACCATTATTTGATTCATCAAATTGATGCTCAAGGCTGGAGGAGCTGGCTTGCTCATTACGTGATAGTTCCTCGTCCCAGTTCTTGTGATATATCAATTGATTGTTTGTAGGGAAATCAATATTTGAGGTCAGAATATACATACATAAAAGTGGAGTTGTATTGGTGTCATTAGTACAGTTGTTTGGCTGTAACATACCATATTTGTGTAATAACCCCACCTCATATAGGACAATACACTGGTAATACGCTATACCACATTTACCTAAAAAGCTCACTCTACATAAGACAATACACTGGTAATACACTTTACCACATTTACCTAAAAAGCTCACTCTACATAAGACAATACACTGGTAATACGCTATACCACATTTACCTAATAAGCCCATCCTACATAAGACAGGTGCTGGTAATAAGTTGATTCATGCCTATAGAAATGTAAACAGATGCATGTCTTATAATTAGCCTATACTCATTATGACAAAGCTGATGTGTTTGCTCCTGGGCATATTTCAGGATACATACAGTGCACTATATAACACAGGGGTTAGAAATGTTTTATGCAGTCACAAACACAATATTTATTGTAAACTAGCAGGTAGGTATTCATATCTATTACACAAAAAAGCCAGAAGTATGACAGCACACTTAGCAGTATCCCACCGACACCTACTTAGAGACACGGAGCTGATCAGATGTTTTCTAAAACATCGTTACACCCTGGATCATGACCTTTCTTTGACCTTGAACCGATACAGCTGTTTTTTGGCACCATCTGGTTGAAAGATGTTGAGCTATAGATGTCTTGACAGTGTTATCACACGGAACACCCTGTCTTGTGTTCAGTTATTGAATTATACATCATAAAGTCCTGCTTTTTCTAGGTTACAAACCTTTATAGGAATGGATCAGGGAAGTTCTTATGATCATAAACTCCTACTACTAGGGTCCTTTATAATGACACATTCACAGTAGTTAAAAAAAAGGATGAAATAGAAGTGTGAAGAATACCATGAAGTAAGTTTATGTGCAGTTAGGCTGGCTCATGTTGTTGAAGTGTTTGTTTCAGATGCTGAAATCCACAGCAGGTGATAGGCATCTCTGTTATAAAATATTAACATCAGGCTACATTGTACATTCCTGTCAAACTTGGATATTATTTACCGTAAATAACAATGGTAGGGTAGTCAAACACTTTATGTATAGTGTTATATAACATTTGTGTGGACAGGGAGGAAACAACAAGAAGATTGCTGGTCATTGATTTGATTAAACCTGTAGATCAGCAATATTTTAGGATAGACAGAGAATCTAAAGGACATATAGTCATACTTAATATATGTGACTACATTTATTCCAGAGAGAATGAGAGTTTGGGAATATCTTCTAGTTAAGGAACGCTGTTGAAAATCCACAGAGCTTGGTCTTTTATTTTGATGTGCATTGCGTTGCATTATTGTTTCTGATAAGATCACGTGTGTAATTGAAATACTCACACCAGTTGTTTTTAATTAAAAATCAATAAATAACCAGGATCCATAGGTAAGAAAGATGCTTTTTACATTACTTATTTTGTGGTTTACTTGTTATCTATGATGAGTTATTTCCCTTGAAATACCTTTTTAAAAATTATATTTAATTATTTAAACTTAAGTTTTGGTAGAACTATTTAAATAGATGCATTTTTGTAATATATTACTTGGTAAAACCAAATGTAGATATCATATCTTATATGCTTCTTGAATACGGAATTATTTTAAAAAGTGGATTCATATGACAATAATGTAGCATATATCCTTAAATATATCTGTGATTATAAAATTAGTGATAATGTGATATCTGATGACAGCTTAGGTAATAAAGTCCTAATGTTTCATGAACGTAAATTGTTTACAACCAAGACTACGGTATTTCTATACATACATAACATGACTGCTCTTATACATCATATATGGGTTGTTATTTTGGATAAATCTGGTGAATATTTCACAAGAGGGAGGTTACCTAGCATAATTATTGTGAATATCTGCAGTATACTTGTGGTACTAATTATATTGAATAGATATATAGCTTTACTCTCTCATTTTTACCACAGCGGCTTTATATCAATAAAACACTTCCCCGAGATCAATGAATAATGGAAAATGCTAGATCATATGATTCATCAGCCATTACAATTTATCACTCTAGTGACAGAATCGAAGGAGAAAAAAACTTAAATGTGGTAGAGGAATTCTGGAATGGTGTTCTTTTCAATTCACATGGGTATAGTTAAAGCACGTTTTTATAAAATTAATTACTTGAATTTTTCCTCTTTTTTTTTTTTAAGTTTTTTTAACATAAATGAAAATATGCATTGTTGTAATAGAGATATTCATTTAAATATAGAACATGTTATTTGTAGATAATTTATAGTGGCCTGCGGCATTTTTACAGTTCAACCAGTAGCTAACTTAGTGCATGCTACAAGTCAATTAGGAACAACTGCACGCCAACATAAAGTGAAATTAAGCTGTTTATACAGCGATTTCCATTTTTGTAGAGTGGTAGTGCAGTAGTAGTGGTTAACTATTACTATCAACCAGACAGTTTGTACAAGAACTATTTTCAGACAGGTTTTTCTGCATCAGTTTAACTATTCATGAATTACATAATGTTGACATTTTCAGAAATGTCAGTGGTACAGATTGATGGAAGCCAAATATTTGTATGTGTGAATTAAACTTACATAATAGAAACTATCGAGCCTATTACACAAAGTGCAGGTAATTAGATTGATTACTCCGTTAATTTAGATTGTGATCTTAATTTAATTAATGATTGATTTATTGGTTTTAAGAATACTCATTTCTTTAAAATTTAATTAAAATGGAATGTTGTATAATTAAATTTAATAATTAGAATATGAAGTTAATTTATCCAGATTGGTATAATAATTTTGCTTGGTATAAGAATATTACTATAGACATATATCCATTTCTGAATATGCATAATTGAACTTTTTGCAGGCACTAATTGACTGGTTATGTTTAATGCCTTGTTCGCCAAGTTCTTGATATTTGGTGTGTAATTTAACAATTCTAAGCATATATTCTGTCATCGTAGATCACCTGATATCGAAGCATTTTCTTTTTTATGTATGTCGTCTCCGGTCTTGCCAAACAGCCAATTATTGAGATATTTCATAAACACATGTAATTGGATCTATTATCAATTTATGACAGTATGATAAACTTATCGGTGTAAAATGTTCCACAATGGACCCATGGTATGTAAATGTAATATTCAACATGTCTCTCTCTGATAATTGTTTGGCACCACTGAGGTACAGACTGATGACCTCTCATATAAATTCATGGAAATTATAGCATCAGCGAGAATTCGTAGCTATTTTGGTATCACACAATTTAGAACTGAAGCAAGAACTCCTGGGTTGGTAAGAGTAGTGTCTCTTTGACACAGAACTGCCTTTCAGTTTTGTATTGAGCATCAGAATAAGAGTTACATCCCTTTAGTTACATTGTGAATCTTTGTGGAGATCATCAAGGGAAATAACTCTTAGAGTCTTGGTAAATTTTATTCTTAGATTTATTTTATGTATATGGATTTGATTAGCCTTTCTAAATCTTAATTGGCTCCTGCCTTAGAATCTGAGTTCTTGAAAGTGTTGAGCATATTTGGTTGCATTACTTGTGTGTCCTATTTGTTGCATTAAGTATAAATCTTTTATGATTAAAGCCTAGGGTATTTCTGTAGGTTGTGAAAAAAATATTTTCATCAGGTTTTCCACAAATAATTGTTAAATTTTAAAGATTAACTTGCCAATTTCATTTCCTGTTTGAAGTAACAAAGTTCCTGTTTGAATCCAGCAGTTTTATTAGGTGAAGCTGACTGTTTTTAATGTATTAACAGTCAGGCCTATAGTCTTGATGAATGTATAGGGCTGATATGTATACCCGCTAGGACTGAAGCCCAGCCAGCCAGCCAGCCCAGCAGGTGACCATGACTAATGACTCTGGTAAAAAGCTCCCACTACAATGTGCATGCTGCCTTCTTATGACAGCTATAGGGCCATCTTCTATCTTATACTGTTCTATAGGACTTAACAATCATTCGTTTACTCACTGAAATATTCTGACTGAATTTGAACTTTTAAGATCTCTGGGGTTTTCTGTGTTTAAGAAAAATGTTGTTTAGCTCTTTTTCAGAGCTTGACTATTAACATATAAATGTTTTTTAAACATTTTTAAATGTTTTACTTTTTCAATGACTTTCATATTGATTGACAGTTCAACATTATGCAGCAGTGAACATACATGAATTTTTTTAATATAAATATGTGTTTCATTGAGATAAAACATCTGTACAATCTGCCTTATGTTGTCAAACTGTTGTTCATCATGCAATCAGTCTCCTCCTGTGCAGTAAACTACAAACACATTAATTCTATAATCAACTGACTGACAACTGCCTTGCCTAAATCCTGCAGATTCATCCTTCCCTCAGTATACCTCTCACTAATGGGTGTCTGTTCCATACTGTATAGTTACCAAGCTAAGAGGTTCTCACACAGCTATAGTAACAGTACAATACCCCTTTCTTCTTTTTGTCTCATCATTTCCTTCTGTCTCTCTTTACATCCCGCCTCATTGGATACAAATTTCCTAAGTTTTACCTTTGCCCTTTCTTCCTTGTTCTTATTCATTGTCAGATAATGCAGCAGGAGATGGGAGATTTTATGTTGTGGAGGGAGATAATTGATTCTTATAGGCTGAATCAATGGGCAAAAATAGACTTGGTACCAATTATAATAGGTTTATGTCTTTTTAAAATAATTCAAATTAAAACAAAATGATATTTAATGGGAGAGATTGGTTTTCAATTTGAAACATTTTAATGTTAATTGGCGAGGAAAGTTAATGTAATAATGAGTGTAACCTATTGATAGGCCGTGACATCGTGTAGAGATGGGGAGACGGTGATATATCTATTTCGAACATAATACTATACGTAACGTGTCTATTTTATTATCATGGTCAACCAGATTTATCCTGTGATAAGTCCATGTTGGACCTGATTGGTGATTACATAACCTGCAAAATCAATGTCAGGGTGGAGCTTGGAACAGGAGGATTGCAGGGTATTTCTGATGAAGCTATTACAGATGTTGTTGGATGCATTCCCAGACAATGTAATGATACAAATTCATTTTAAAATTAAGATATATTGGATGGTTGAATACAGCATTTGAAAATCACTCACTTTTCACCTAAGTTGCTGCAGATTGGATCCTTAATTGGATGGGTTCACCTGCCTGACCTTGAACGTTTTCCTTAAATTTTGTAAAATTGAATTGTGATAACCTCTTGTTACACATACAT
The DNA here is from genome assembly GCF_031769215.1 of Ylistrum balloti. Classification (NCBI taxonomy): domain Eukaryota; kingdom Metazoa; phylum Mollusca; class Bivalvia; order Pectinida; family Pectinidae; genus Ylistrum; species Ylistrum balloti. Next base: position 181,034 of record NW_026782128.1, on the reverse strand, counting down.
GTGTCTGAGCGAATAAAGAAACCTTGAAAAACCTTGTGTTCTCCAGTATTCCTCCCACAGAAGAATCCACACTATTCCCAACCCCAATCCACCCCACCCCACCGGCATTCTTCAAGAGAGATTTGTATGTAAGTTAATAGCTTGTTTTGCAATTGTAATAAAATAAGTACAGCTTTTAGTTTATGTTGTTTTTTAACAACTTTAAACAAAATTATAAAAAATTCCAATAAGCAAACTTTACCACACCCAAACAACTTCTCTTTCTTCTGCACTTGTAATTCATTGATCATGTCTCTATGATAAGCCTTTAATCATTATCCCATGCAATCCTCAGACTAAACTGGAATAGATGTGATATAGATTCTCAACTAAAACACTTCATTCTTGGTTTTCTGCTGATCCCAGAAATAATAAACTTACAAGACTCCTAGACTCCAACCATCAATAAGACTCTTTGGGGTTCCAGACTCCTAGACATGTGTCTGATCCTGACTACATGTGTCTACAGTAGTACAGGTATATACTGGAACAGGCGTAGGTTGTGTTTGTTTGGGTGCACTGCTGACAGTTCACCTGTTCTCTATACCGCTCGGGGGAATTAATTACATGGATACTCCAACAGTACTGGTAATTAACTCCGAGCTTAAGATAATGAGTTGATTTCCAGTTTGTTTAGCGGCTGCTAACATGTGCAGTACTGGCTGGATGGTCGGCTGGTTGGCTGGAAAAGTCATCATCTCACAGAAAAAAGTACAGAAATAAAGAAAATATTCTTCTCAAGATGATATAAGATATTTTTCTGTGATATGTGGAGATAAGTTGATCTGATAACAGTCTCTTGTGGTTGTGTAATGCTGGATCTTATCGTAGATATTACATAAGATCAAGGATTTACTGTGTAAAGACCATGTTGTCAGATACTTTTGGAGAGATATTGCTTTTATTTGGAAAATCTTTGTAAACCTGTGTAATATTCTCATATAACTAACGACAAGGTGCACGATAATCTTTTACCTGTGTAATATTCTCATATAACTAACGACAAGGTGCACTATAATCTTTTACCTGTGTAATATTCTCGTATAACTAACGACAAGGTGCACTATAATCTTTTACCTGTGTAATATTCTCGTATAACTAACGACAAGGTGCACTATAATCTTTTACCTGTGTAATATTCTCGTATAACGAACAACAAGATACACGATAATCTTACATGTGTAATATTCTCGTATAACTAACGACAAGGTGCATGATAATCTATTACCTGTGTAATATTCTCGTATAACTAACGACAAGGTACACGATAATCTTTCACCTATTTAACATTAAAATCCTTTCATTAAATAAAAAAAAGTTTAATTTTTTCATATGAAAATGTGTGGGGTTTTTTTTGGTGGGGGGAGGAGGGGGGAGGGTTTTTTTTGTGTGTGCATAGGATCTGGAAATGTTGAACTAAGTGCCAAGTTATCAATCACAACCACAACATTTTCAGATTAGAGGTTTAAGAATATTGCTAAGAAGATTGCAGCTTGAGTTCTCCCTAACAGCCATTATACTGTTAGAGAAAGTGCAAATGAGTAAGACAATATCCAGTAAGGCAGTGTGGTGCAAACCTTCATCACAATAAACATTGATACCATCAGAAAGCTGTGATCCTTCCATCATCCTTCTGTGATCCTTTCATGATCCTTCTGTGATCCACTAGTTTATCACATTTATGTATACATTCAGTTTTTTTTCCTTTTTTTTGTAAATCCCCGAAATCCAACATTCTTTTTTATGTTCATGATTTCATTGGTGTTCATTTAAAACTTTTATACATAGTATTCCATACTTTAGGGAAGTTTGGTCATTCAAAAGTAATTGCTGTAATATTTCTGGTAGTCTTGAAATTTGGGTATTTATCCTGTCATTTTTAGTCCATTGTAGATAAAGTTGTGTTTCCAAACTGGTATAATATCTGTTTTTAGACTGTAGAAAACACCTGTTACTGTTATCAAACATTTTACTTTGGACTGGAGTCTGCTAGTGCATGCCCTCTAATTTCGATGCTGAATTTGTAATTGTTTGATGTGAAGAAATATGCATGTCTTGATATTCAGATAGGAAGGAAAATCAATATGGCCTGTTGGATCTGCCATAGAAGGTATTTAATGTACCTATTTACAATACAGGATGTCTGGAGTTGTACAGCGAAATTTTACAATAACTCTCAAAAAACAGGGCCTTGGAGCCATTTAGAATTGTTTGATATAATCCAGGCATGCATACAGTTTTGAAAAGTTATTCGTTTTGAAACCTATCAGGATTTTTGGAGAAACATATCTGTCTTTCTTTAAAAGAAAATATTTTGACATGTTGCATTTTTGTGGTTTTGTATAGGAATCTGTTTTCAAATCAGTGGGATTGAATATTTTTATAATGTTATAGCTATAATGTTTGGACATCAGTGATTTGACTTTTTAATCTGCATTGAAAATTTTGCTGTTGAATCATCATTTTGTGTTTATTCTTTATTATGCCCACCATCGTCCTTCAGATACTCCAAATCCATCCTCACAACCCTGACCCATTTCTGATATTGTCTCTTAAACCATCACCATTATCGTCACTACTGCCCACCGCCACCATCACTACTGCCCACCATCATCATCACTACTTCCCCACCGCCACCACCACCACCACCAACAGTCCTTATTAATTCCTTCCAATTTACCATAACTATCCCATCCTCCCACTGCCTCAATACTTCATTTCTCTATGTTATAAATATTCATTGATATGACTGACATAATACATCATTATTTATTTGACATGGCCAGGAATGTTGTTCTCCAGATTGCCAAAGTTGGCATTGATTATGACTACCAAACATTGGAAAAAAAAACCTCATAAATTTGTGTTTCCTTAATGAAGTTCAGTTTCACACACCTGAGCCAGATTACAAATTAAAGCCCCTGTGATGTTCAAGGCCCTACCTGTCAGGGGGATGCCAAGGTGTGCTGTAAAATTTGTATGCCTTTAACAATAAATCAGACTTTTGGTTCTCTACTGGAAAATAAAAGATGGCATTTCTACTCATAAAACCTCAAATTTGTCTTATGGAAAGGTAGCATTCACATTGAAGGCATTAAGAAGAAAGATGTTCTGGATGTATTTGTATAATATAGTGAAGTAGGGATTTCAGTCACTTTAAAAAAATTGGATTGTGTCTCTATTACAACAGTTGAGTTTTCTGTTTGAGCTCTGAAGTCTTAATGCACCTGTAATTTTTACAGATGTTTTTGTGTAATAAAAGAGCTTCCAGACTAATTGGTTGTTGTCAGGTTTTAGGGGTTCTGAAGCCGTTGTGTAGCTGCTGAGGAACTCCAGGAGACAGGAGGACTGGAATATCCAAATATACATACCATAGACAAAATCAAACTTCTAGATCCTCTAATGTATTGACTCTGTTGAACAAAATTACAACAGTTGAGTGTAGAATCAAACAGTTCTGAGGTTCACAGGGTTCTGTTGATTTTATCCGATTTCTAAAAAAAAAAAAAGTATTTTTATATTTTTTTCATTACTTTATTAAATAAGAAAAAAACTAAAAAGATAATTTCTCTTACCTGTTTACTGTAATTATCTGGTGCTATTCCCACGTCTGGTTGTAAGCCACCCAAACCTGTTGTACTTCAATAGAATAAGCACCACTAAGTATTGATCATTGTCGGGATACATACAGTAATCCTTGTTTGAGTGCAACTTTTCAAGGTTTGTTTTATTTCCATTTTGCTAATTACTTTTCATCACATAAGTAGCCTGCTGTGTCGTGTCATACAGCCTTGTTATAAATGTTGTAAGATGTATGATAACACTTTTATAATGTTATAAATAAGCTACGTCTTGATGACGTCATGTGGTGTTCTTGATTAGTGTAAACCAATTCAAGTTGAAGTAAGCCTGTCTTACAGGGTAGTTTATCAGAGAATTTTCCCTCATTTCTCAGAAATATGAGTTATATGAGAAATAGAATCTTTCACTTGTAATATGAAATAAACTCCCAAAAAATTGAAACAATTTATGTTACTTGCCAAAAGGCTCATGACATATCAAATGATTTAATCTTGTTTCTTAAATTGCATGTTACAACGATGTATGCAGAAAAGTTAAACTTACCTATTATTGTTCACTAAAGTATTGAATCTTGAGTAATTTCCTCCTGTGTATGAAAAATGAATATTTTGTTATCTGCTATGTTCACTATTGATGAGAAATTATGCTTATATTTGTCATGTTTTCCTTTCCTGCAAGTTCTTCTCTGGCCACATGGTGCCATAATATTAAGATTCATTGCTCACACCTAATTGTCAATATTGACTCCTTCCTGTCATTGATTTGGTTTGATCCATTTGAAACCATAGGTGACAATGTAATTTGTGGTAACTCTGTCAAACAGATGGTGCCAAACACAAGCTTCCCTGAGTAGCATGTATCAAGGGATTAAGTTCTAAAACATCAACAGACAGGAAATGCTTTCTCAACATGTTGTCATGGTGTTAGGTTTAAGTGTGATGGCACACAAAGATCTAGGACTTGACATACATTGGGCGGACAAGCTCCAGGCCAGGAAATACCATACCCTTAAGGAAAACAAATCTGTTGAAAATAACTTCTCTCCATATCATAAAAAGGAAAGATATCAAACCAAAACACACCCAAAAAAACTGTTGAATGAGACAAAACTGTTGACCTTGTTTTTTCAAGGTCGAAGGTCGTCTCCAACAGGAAGTCAAGGCTCATCAGCTGCTACCCAGCTGTTTAATAGTTATAGGCGGGAACTTGTGTCTCTCTCTTCAGCCCTCTTCACATCAAATAGAATTGTCAATTATAACACCATCTGGTGGAAGTATTCAAAATTAATGTATGTGTTAAAGTTTGCAAGCAGAAATCATAAAACTCACAAGAAAAAAATCAGGCCAGAAATGTGGAAGTGCCTGTGATGGTTACGGTTGTATTGTTCAGAAAGAAATAAATGCTGATACAGTCTCTTGAATTTAAGAATCCCACAAGCATGACTTTCCTTCAACAAGAATCTGGGTATGTAATTTGTACAGTTTTTGTCTAAGTTATGTGTCATTTGATAATGAAATGAATTTGATGATAATTTATTATTTATAAGTAGTTACAAACAGCCAATCAACTCTTCAGATTATTAAGGGCATCTGCATGCACAAATAAATGTTCATGGCAGTTTGTATAAAATCATAACACAGTTTCTCAGCTGTAATATAAAAATGATTCAAATTTCAATTAATGTTACAACAATTTGGATCAACATCTTTTATTCTGAAATAAGATTACAAAGAAGTGTATTTTTGACATGATCTTATTCAAGATTTATTTTCATTGAACATTAAAACCAAATGTTTGCAAATGATATTTTTTTTAATAATTGTTAAACACGAAAAATTGTTTAAAATAACAATATATACCAATGATGTGTAAAAATCTGGCTGTTTTATCTCTTTGATCTGTTTTATTGTAATTTTTAAATGGAAGAGTAAACACCATCATAAATTTTTGATGGTAAGTGGATAGGGTTATTGTAAGTTCTAATGATAAGTGAAAACCATGAATATAAATCTGTAACAAACATCTGGGTATTTATTACCACACTACAATCTTTTGAAAAAATATTACTAAAAAGTATATATAAACCGATATCCGTAGATATATGAAATGTTATCACAAATATCATCTGTTAGATGAGTGTTGAATTAGGAACAATCAATATTTTGCCACATTTTTCATAGCTTGTCAGATTGCAATCCTGTCTTTTATACAAAAGGATGGATTTCTCTGCTATATTCCAGGGTTTTCATCTTTGTAGTGTGATATTTACTGCTGTGGGTTCTGTTTGCAATAGGAAACTAGATATTGATTTATCATGTAGTATGTAGGCTTATCTTTATATTAAAACAGTCCGCCTGACTCTTTTTTATTTTAAAAACACTTAACATTGATAAATAAGCTGACTTTCTAACTGTGAGAACGATATTTAGAATCTTTTAATGTTCGGTGGCAGTGTCCTAAGGTGTAGTTAATGAATCTTTGTAAAAATAATATACACGTTTATAGACACAAATTTGTGACGGCCAATAGTGGGGGTCGTTTATTTATAAACACGTTGTTACGATCTTTGTCTGTTTTTTATCATTGGCTACTGATGTAATCCAAGACCGATGGTGGTTTGTTCAGAGCATGCTGAGCTGACATGAAGATTTCTACCATCTTGCTGTTGATGGTGTCTTTTCTGGTTAACTACTATACAAGGGAGACTTGTCTGTGCCGTATCTAAAACTAATATCTGATTCCGTTCCCATCACACTCCTCCTCTCGCTGTGAACTCCCTATATAAAGTGACAATTATGAATTTGTTAGATAGTCAGTGTTTATGTAATATGAAGACAGTAGAGAGATAGGCAGGAGGTTGTTTTTATGTTAGGGGTGGAGATGGTGGAGGATTGTTAGGGGAGGGAGGATTATATTCGGAGAAGTTTGGTAGAATTTATCAATATAGAAATGTAGCCTGAAGTTGAACATATTAAAGTTCTATTTAGAAAAAGGAAATTGGTAAAAGAGCCAAGAAATTCTGTTTTTATTTATTTTTTTTTATGAGTAGGTAATTTTCTACATTAAGGTATTTTTTTGTCTAGATTTCCTAATTGTTTTTTAGGTTAAGTGTTAAGTTGTCATTTTATGATAAGGGCTGAAACACAGAACAATGTACTGATATTGGATACGATTGTGAAAATTGTTTATTAAGGTAATATTGTGTTTTTTTTGACTGAAGAGCTCTTGTTACAATCACTGATTTCATTAGCTGTGACAAGCAATGGTATGCTCTTAATAAAATGAAATTTTTGTGTGTTCCTGCAAATACAATTTGAAGTCTGCAATTGTATAAAAACATAAAATGTTGTTGCAGCTAATTTAAGTATTACATTGGAAATTGATCCCAAAATTGCTACTAAGGGTTTAGATATTGTGGTTTCCCCAAACAAATACCAAAACGGAAGTAAATCAGTAATTGCTGGGTGCTTTCCTGTAGTAACAAGTTATTTAAGATCAACTGGGAACGTCCCTCGATATTTTCTATAAACACAATATGGATTTGGTTGTCCCTGATGTAGTTCCAGGGAAGCCAGAGTGTCTGCAATAGAATCGGTGACTCAGTGTTTAGGAGTATACACCCTTTCTCATCACTAACACACAGAAGCCAGTTTGTGGCTAATTCGCCTCTTCAAAACATGTGTACCTGCCAACAGTGATATAATGCTAAGAGAGACGAACACAAAAAATGAAATCGATCCTGCTGAATGTTAGATTTTTTTTCTGTTTCGAAGAGAGAGCATGAAATAAAATAATGAAAATGGTTTTGTCGAATATTGCTTTATTTTTTTTTATCTCATTGCAGAACTTGATTAACTGTAATTAACTCTTTTCTTTGAGATTTAATTTTGTGGAATTGTACATTAGTCTTGAGTTGATGTCTAAATGAAGTGAAAGGAGTTGCCAGTTTCTACATCAAGTGCTGGTTTCTGCCAAATGTTATTACCAACAGCAGTTTTTGTGACAATAATCACTTGTCTTATTGGAGGTTCAAAATGTTTATTTAAACCGTAATTCAAATAAATGTTGAGTTTGATTAAATCTGTGAAATTGTAATTGAAAATGATAGAATCTGTTTTGTAGTGATGAAAGAAATCTGATCTCTCTTCAACTTCTGATGTTGGTTTATTTGAAAGAATTGGAATTTGATATTAATTAATGTATTGCAACACAATGCAATTGTTATGTAAGAAGTTGATTTGAATTAATAAACAAAGTGATATATAGGATCTAAAAAATTTCTATCATAAAATGTATTTTGACTAGGATGTAGAAGCAGGTATCTTCAATAGGTATTAATTATTAGCAGAGAATTCAATTTTTAGCTGTGTTGGACACCTTGGAAATGAAATTGTGGTTTGGTTCCTTGTAAAATACATCCTATTTGTTTAATTTTTCAGTAAACCTGCAAAAAAATTGGAAGCATGGAATGAAGTGCAGTATCTAAAGTTCTGATATTAGTTGCGAGATTTCTGTGTCATTAATTATACATAACCATTTCTGTGATTTCATCTTCCTCCAATGTGTCTGGGTTTGATTTGTCTCTGATGATATCCCAAGAACTTAATCTCTGTTAGCTAGTGGATGCCTCCTAAATATTTCTGGCTGTGAGCTGGTTTGGTTGATCTAGATCAGGTTTTTTTTTCACCATTACCAATCCAGGAGGCACCCAGTGGATTTAGGGTTAAAGAATTAATAATTCATACTAGCAACTGTCATTCTGTCAGACAACCCACTGGCTTAAACCACCAGCCAGCTTAAAAACACAAACACCAGGCTTGACCAATAACATATGGCCTTTCTTGACCAGTAGGATAGATAGCCAGTCTAAAAAGGAACAGATTTATCTTGATGGATCAACAAAATGTTTGGAACCATCATTCGACCACACAGATGTTCAAATCATTTTCAAGCTTCATACTGATATGGACTTTGATGGTTGTAATTTGAATTTGACTACGTCTGATTGGTTTATAGAGTCAATCAGCCATTGGAGCATGTTTATGAGAGAATGTATGGAAGAATTTCTTTAAATTGTTAAAGTCCAGATGCCTGTATAAAAAATGTGATATATAGAGCAAGAAATAGCAGACCTATCAATGTTCTGGCTGTTCTCAGGGATAAAGTTTGAATTAAGAGCTTTCTTCCGCAGACAGCATGTTCTGGCCAGCACCAGTTTGTAATGTAAATTTTGACAACAGATAAAACCTTTTGACTGTAAATCTTGTTTCACAGTTTGGATGTGTATATGAAATAAATGAAAGATTACAGATATTTACCATTGGAAAGATATACAGTTGCCATGCCAACACAATCAACACAATCGCTTCTTCTTAACAGTTTTTGGGGATATTTATTATAGAAGACACTTGGAAGACTATACTGTTAATCTTTCTTGGACAGTTAAACAGTTGGTCAAGCAGTCAGTGGATAAAGACACATATTTGGAACAAGCACACAACAACGATTTTATTGCTGGATGGAAGGAAATAATTCAGATTTTTGAGCAGATTGCACAGAAGTAATGCAGAATGACTAGGTGATAAAAAAATTTTAGGGTTGAAAGACATATAAAGTGTGGTGTTAAAGAACTCTCTCAGAGTAGACCAAGGCAGTGATATATTTTGTCTTGTTGCTGTGTTACAAAATATCCAAGATATGAAAAAATATATGGAAACACTGTTTTTCAATCAGTTAAAGTTTTCAGATCTTCTTGGCTTGCTGTGATATTGTATATCTAGGAATCATTCTTGGCACGGCATTGGAAGTTTGGACATTAATCTTTCATCTTACATGTACTTTGTACTGGCAGTGTATCTGAGGCGGCTTTAGCATGGTAACACACCGCACGGTGCTGCCTGTACTGTCAGTAACCAATAATGATTGGTAGAGAGAGGGCTGATACCACTGGACTCATGTCATTCATTATTGATACCGATCACTCATTTCGTCCAGCCTTGATCACTCACCTTCCCTGGCCATGATAAGCTTTTGTAGAAATCGGATATATTGATCTTGGACATGTAAATGTTTGAATCCTGGGGGATTTTCATGTGTCATTTTATATTGAATTAGCAATACATTAGTGTGTACTTTCGGACCAGAATCACGTGTGAAAGGGGCTATGATTGGACATTACTGGACACTATATTGGACATCACCTTTAATCTGAATAAAAGCACTGAAGTATATTGGATTTTTCTTCTGTGCGTGTTCCAAGACAACTGGCTGTTGTTGACCTTAGCTGTTAATGAAATTTTGCCTAATTATGGATCACTAATAGTTTGTTCTCACCAGGGACGCATCACCTTGTGCGAGTTAAAAAATGAGAGTAAACACAACTAAGGGCAGATCTCCGTGTATCCATGGTCCTAGTAAGGAGAGCGTTAGCTGCATCTATTAGAATAACCATTTCCAACTGATGCCTGTCATCCCTAAATCTTGTTAGTAGGTTCATCCGTCCATTCATTTTGAGGTTAGAACAGAGCAGTGGAGGGGAGAGGAATTCTGCAGTGTATGAAAAAAAGAAATTCTGACTGTAATACAGAGAACATTTGCTTCTCGTCAAATATAATGTGATTTTGTGCGAATAAGAAAAAAACTTTGGGTATATATTTGTCATGAAATCTTTTTGAAGTGAGTGAATCGTTCCGCTGCACTGCTAAGCTGATAGGTGTGCGAGTGAGGAGTTGGGATTTATGATGCCCGTATTGGTGTGATGTGTGTAGTACTGTAAAGGGCCTCACGGTGAAGAGTCGTGGTACACATTCCTTCGGGTTAAGGATTGAGATGTCATCAGAAACGACAGGGGCCAAAGTATTTGTCTCACTTGTTCAAGTCAAGAAAGACAACACGGTGACGAAATTTATATGATAGTGTCTGGACAGGATAGCATGTTCACATCATATTTCATACTTGTATCATTTTTTCTGATTGGATGTAAGAAATCTACAGGATATAGTTGGAGCATTATTTACATGGAACATACACTACTGAGTTTAAATAAGGATATTATTTGAAAAATGCCAGCTTCAGATATTCAGATGGTAGACATTTGAGAATTTTCCAATTAACATGTTATTTTTTATACTTGAACTATTGTGTTAATGGTTGTAAATTGACACCTGCACTACATGATTAAATTAATACGGACGAGTGATTTAATAGTTGTATGTATCTCATATACATGTTATCTCTATGAACTGCACGATAGTATTTTTACCTGCTACATCAGGCTATCATAAATTTCTTACACTCAGTGAGCTCTGAGAGATCCTTTACAACAAGATCTACCATGCGTATGGGCAACATATAATTTTCATATTGTCATTTTCACTTTTAATAGACAGCAAGCTGTATTGCATGAAATTTTTTCGTGCATCTTCATCAAACTGGAACATTTTCTGTGTGCTAAGACATTGGATTACGTCACTTCCGAGGCTTTGTAGAAGAAATCAGCACAGGACATCTTTGATATGTTCATATGTACATCAGATCTAACAAGATGGCGTTTTATTTTATTTTTATAGTAAACAGTAATTTCATTCAGATTTAACAGATTTACACTATGTTGCTTACATCACAAAAAAATCGAATTCATTGATAACAAGTTGTTAGAAGATTGAATATTTTAGATGCTTAACAGGAAAAAGATTAGTAAGGACATCAAAATGTCACATTATCAATTGGATGCTGCAGTCCCTGATGTAGAGAGATTGTGAAAGACATTGTGATCATCATCCCATGGCTTCAGTGTGGGTGTAGTGCTTTGTCTTATAGAACCACATCAGCTGGTAGCAGAACGCTAACAGACAAAAGGATATGACTTTATAATTAGAAATTGGACATTTTTAGTAGCACAGCTGGTGTATTTGGCTGTGAAATCGTGACATGTGACATTCGCTGCTGAGGAAGTGTGACTACAGGCGGTATTAGCATCCTCTATTGGAATTTCTTTACCAAGGCAATGCGGTTGACTTAGGAAAACGACATTCTTAATTACACAGAGCTGTGAATGAAGGATTTTTGAATTTGGAATCTATTGGCAATAATTACATCTTGTTTTATAAAAATAAATATTTTATGTGGAAAAAAGCTTGAGGGTGGATTCACAATGGGCTTCAGATATTTCATATGAAGTGATAAGGACTACAGTTGAAAAATAGTTTGGAGGAGGATATTGTATGTAAAGGACTCGGGGAAAACAGACACGATGAATTTCAACAACCAGTCGATGTATATGTACACATACTCTTCACAGACGTATGAATTCCACAGCTGTCATGTTGACTATTACTACAGGTAAGTTCTCGTTATAATGGCGAATTATTAGTACTCTCATTAGGCTCATAGTGTTCTCTCTGTGGACTGGTAGATATAATACGAACTGAGCTTGGCACCCATCGAAGTCCTAGATACCACCAATTAACATTATTTCTGTGACAAGCAAAGGAAGTCATCAGTATGATAACGACCTCTGACACATTCGTACCGACACTCAGACATTACTAGACAGTCGGTGGGAATATGACACCAAAGTAATAGTCATTAACTTGATAAATGCATGTTGCAGTGTCCTAAGATATATCAATTATTCATGAATCTGCAGTTTCTGCAAATAGGGAAATAAGTTCTTCTGACGTGATGTCAAGGCAAAAATTTTATATATATTATTAGTTGATACACTTTAATCAGTAAAAAATGTTTTTGTTGTTTTGATATAGTTGTTAGCCTTAGAATCATTGGTGATACTCATTGGTGCGTTAGTCATGCTATGGTAGAGAAGGCAATTTTCACAGTTGTATAGAATTTGCTGTTGTTGCAAATATTGAGAATATTTATATATATATTTATGTATTTATATCAATATCTTCAGGTTTTTTCAATACCTGGTGGCAGACTTAAATAATTTACACTTAAACTTGGAAGCATGTCAAAGTGAGTGATAGTTCTATAAATGAGATCAGGTGCAGGTGATCTCCATATATAGAAGTCATACAGTGCTGCATTCATAATTTGCACCTTCATATAGTGCATGGATTAGAAATTAATGAATACGCATGTACATCATGTCATACGTAAATGAATTATTTTTGCATATGTTGCATTTATACAATGTTGTAATTAAATTATATAACTTTTCGTATGCTGGTGAGACTTTTGGAAAAAATCTAAAGTCTTAAAACTTCTGTTTAGGAGCTTGTTCCCAGATGATTGTGTAATAATTGTATTTGAGTATTTATAGATATACCTGAAGAAGAAAACTCATTGTTTCCTGCTGCCTGTCGTTTGTAGACACACATTCTGTATGTCTGTGTGTGTTCTCCAGGTTAACTCCTGTAGTCTTCCTGAGTGTTATGTACTTTGAGAGAGTACTTTTAAGTATTACAGGTTTAGGTTGGAATATGCCCCAGGAATGATTCTCATTTCTGGAAGCTGTCTATTACCGTTATGATGCCATTGTCGCATACCAATGTACAAAGTGGAAGGGGAATATTTCACTCTGTCAATATACAATGTTTGTAGAAAGGGGAAGTAACTCATTTTCCTACCAATGTACAATGAGGAAGGGGATAACTGGTTTCCTGTAGTATCATAGATAATATTGTCCAAATAAGGAGAGAGAAGCAGTTTTTTCCTACATTGGCAAGGTACAGTTTAGTAGGGGAAGATAACTGTACATATCATAACATATGGTAACAGGTTTGTTTTTTTTTTAAATTTTTTTTTGGGGGGGGTTGGGTTGCTCTTTCTTCAGTTAGCATAGTACATTTGGAACAGGGACATCACCTTAACATCCCTGCAGCTTCACTGTGTCTTGCTGAAACAGCTGGGCTTTGTGGACATTGATTGAGCTGAAATTAGAATATTAGATTTGTCCCTGACAAATTTGATTTACTAAAATAATCAAAATGCAGATTGCACACATGGTAGCACTCTATAAAACTTACATAGATCACTCATTTGTCAAATCTCAGTAAGTCATAAATATAAAAAAAAAAACTATTGTCAACATTGATAAATTGCATTGGTCCTCATTTTTACTATGAATGGATTAAACCATTCTGTGTGTACAGGGGGTGTACAGGTCAATGTTTGATTTTTTTTTTTTTTTTAGGGAAAAAAAATCTCATAAAACCCTCCTAATGGTACAATGGTCTTTAATGACTTGATATCAAAGCTTAGAACATGCCTTTGGTGTTTTCTGGTCTGCACTAATGAGTAGTGTTGTCTTCATATTGATTATAAAAATATGAATGTCCATATAAGGACATGGTACTATGATGGAGCCAACTTGATTGATATTGATTAGTTCCACAGATATAAGACATAAAATAAATGAAAGGAGAAGAAGTATTACAAACCATAGCCTTAAGACACACGAATATATTGTCGGGAAAATGAAAAAAAAGCCGACGAAAAAGCTATTAATCTAAAGATTTGAGTGATTGTTGTCATGGTAACGGAAAATCTGGAGTCCCCCTTCCTGAATCACCTGCTTTCAGGTGTACTTTATTGATTATATTTCACATTCATTCGCACACATGTTCTTACACACATGTGGTCCGATCACTGAGACACGATTGTCTCACTGTGTTTGTCTCACCGGGAATGTACCAATTCTTGTCTTTAGATCCAAATCAGGAAAATCTAAGTCAAGTAGCTCAAATTTCATGTGAAATATTTTGATGGATTATACACTATGAATGACAGGAAGAAAGGAGGAAAACGTTCAGATGACCAGGATGTTATTTGTAAAGTGAAATCTGTATCAAGGGGTCGTACTCATCACAGGAGAAGGTATTGTTGATTGGTATTGATTCGGGAGCCAATCTTTGTTCACAGCTCAGTTTACGAGTCGACACTGATCCTAGTGGTTACCTCTAATAAGGGGCTAATGTGTTTGTCAATATGAACCTTGGTGTATTAACAGATATACAGAGTCAATTTACAGGAATCTTATATATGTGAACTAAAATTCCTGTGTATAGTTTATGACTAATACACCACATTTTTGATATGGTATTGTGTTTTTATACAATATCAATAATTCATTGTTACATGTGACTTTTTGTGATTGATTTTTTTAACAAAAATATTTCTAAAATTCTTTTTGATTTGGAAGTTATAGCACTACAAAATGTTTTACAGATATTTCTTGAAATTGAGTTGAAATTGCATTTGGGATTTGTCTTTGGTGTTCAAATCATAGGTATGTGTTTTTTACATTTCCTTTCACTACCATCTGGTAATGATGATGATGTTATTAACTGTTACTCTGTGGTAAATGTTCAGGTGTAATGGTTTTACAGACCATCGTTACGACAGGTGCTCTCTCTATAAGAGCTAGTGTTTTACTGCTGTCAAAAACGATTTCTAAAAATTTTCACATCAGCCCGAAATTCTCACCCACAGATCAACATAATATCAAATATCTTACGAAGATGATACCACAAAAATGATGAGTAATTCTCCTCCAATTTACTTCAAAGGACCCGAGACTTGCTTGGGATCGGCATGACTGTACTCAATTAATGGTTAGCGTTGGTACTGTCAGATGGAATGAACTGAGAAAAAACATTTTTACTCCTTGTGTTCCCGTTGTGTTTGTTTATGATAGGTTTTGGTACAGGCAGATTTCTGTGCTTGTGCTCTGATTTGGTGGAAAGCTTCACTTCTGTGCTCGTGGTATCCCACGTCTGTTCCCCCTGGTGGATATAGCAGATAAAAGAAGGCTCTAATTAGACATTTTTTTATTTTGACAGTGCATGTTGTCCGACAGAATTGCCCCTCCTATATCTCCTCATTAGAGTAAGTCTGAAGAGGTTTTGTCAGAATGGGATCCTCCTACCTCTAGCACCTTCTGATTGATCCTTCTATAATAAGTTAAATTGCTTCCATTCAATGCTCAATAAAAAAGGAAGTAAAATATGTAATGATTACTTTTAAATTTTTTTTAGTGTTTTTCAGAGTTGATGTTTTGAACAAATTGGTTTTTAAAGTTGTTACATTGTCATATTTGAATTGAAGTCTATTTGTTTAGGATAAACATGAGTGAACAGCAGGCCTATATAGTGTATCTGTGTTCTGATAACTTGTACATCACGTGGGAGGATTATTATTCTGAAGAAGGTCTTTAAATACTGCACACATCCTCAACTGAACACACACTGATGTTGCAGTCCATACACATATTCCTGGGGAGTATAAAACTGGGGTGTGTCTAATACTTCTGGAACCATCTTTCATCCAATTTTATTTTTACCATGTTAAGCCTATAAATTCCCATCCTTCAGAAACAAAGGGGAGTGGTGTGTGTGGGGAGGGGGGATAACCCTGTAAATCCCCATCCTCCATAAACAAAGGGAAGTGGTATAGGGGAGTAAGGGATGGGAGAAGGGTATTAACAGGATACCAATGTACTACCATCCTGTCTCAGCATTAATTCTGAATCAACATCATATCTTCAGAACTTCTCAACAAATCTGATTGCTATTTAACCCATATTGTTATAATGTAAAGTTCTACACCTGATCAGATTCTGGTGTGCACGGGAGCAGGGTTATTCATGCCTTATAGATGTTTTTTAATCATCGTTGTAATCAAGTATACAATCCTTTGCAGTCAGTTATTGATATCGTGTATGTTTAAAGCTTAATCAATATATATTGTTATCTTAGAAATAAATCCTTGTTCATTTGTCCTAAAAGTATAGTTGAACCAATGTGTTGCATGCAAACTGAAAATCCAATTTGAAAAAGAGCAAATGTTTTGTTGAAAGAGAAAAAACAGCATTTGACATTGCTTTGCAGTTTTGAAAAATTGTGTAGATATCATGTGGACAGTAATTTGAAAACTGAATAAGGCAAGATAGTGTAAGGTTACCCACTGTGTACTGATAGTACATATCTTTTTTATGTCGTGATGTCGGTAAAGATGCATCCATACTGGTGCACTAAATATATACTGCTGGAGTGTGATCTGCCAGAGATTCACAGAATCTTCAGAATTAGATAAATATCTCGTGAAGTTGGTGCGAAGGAAACATATAAACAAAAATCAGTTCAGATTTATAAAATGGACAAAAAGTGCGGTACCAGATAGAAAATATGTCTGGTTATGTTTGTTAGGTTAAGTGAAACGTTTTTGGGAACTTTTGGGTCAGTCAGTGTATTCAAGATTTCTTCTGATATCAAATGTGAACAATAGTTCATTAAAACATATTTTCAGTGTGGAAAGAGGAAAGACTATGTGAGGTGGTAGATTTATTAAAGTAAAATAAACAATGTTGCTACAACTAGTTTTACTGTTAGGTGAAATACGACCAGCCTTACTCTTTAAGATCTTCACAGGAATTGTTCCCTTTAAGAATTTACTAATGGTAAGGATGGCATTCATAGCTCAGTAATAGCCAGGTAGGGTTTGTATTCAACATTGTTAGCCACCATCAGCTGGAACACGTCAGATTAAGAACCATCTGACATGCGACGTCCTTTCTGATATTGTTACACTGTTGTCTGCTGCTAGCCATGGCACCATGTATCTCTTTATTATGATTCACTTTGTCACTCTCATGCAATATCTGTGGCTATCGTATTCTAACTTTTTCCTGAGAATTTAGAAACCTCTTTAGTCAATAAAGATTCTAATTGTTTCAGGTTATAATGTTCGATATTTTAGTTGTAAGATTATTTGTTATGATTAGCTCGCTTTTCCTCGTACAACTATTGTCACGTTTTACGATCTTGTGTCACGTAAAACCCAACCAACTTAACAATTACGATCACAACTCGGTGAGAAAGACATGTATGATATTTCAACTTTATAGTATTAATGTAAATAATTTTGGTAACAACAAAACTGTGGTTTTATAGGAGAAATGAATCTGCTTACTTTAGAAATCTTACAAACTCTGTATAAGAATTTGTCTCCGGCAAGGTTTCTAAAGGTCTTGCACCACAAGCTGGAAATTTGCCCAGGAACCAAATTAATTTAAACTGAATTTGATATTACAATATTGTTGTTTAACAAGGGTTTATGGCCTTTGAAGTGTTTACCACTGTATAGCTTAAGATACAACATACATATAGCAGTTAATGGGCCACAAGGTCTTATATTTAATTAATTATTAATTTTTTTGACAGAATGCACCTAAATTGACATTTTTGAATATTTCAATACAAAATTTTAGAAAGATTGGATACTTCAAACATTCTGCTGTATAATATTAAATTATCACCAGTAAAGAAAAGTTTTCAGGCAAAATTTAAAGCAAGGAATTGAGTACTGTTGGTAAATAATAATTCACAAATATGAAGTAGGCCTTTTGCATCTATCTTAATATTTGAGGAATTTCAAAATTTTATTCTAATAATCAATTTGATCGTATCATGGACTGAAATGATACATAGACCATACTTGATATAATTTTTGTTGCTTTGTCTATATATATATCTTACATTCGAAATATTGACCATTAAGGTCTAGTATTGAAGTACCAAACATTGATAAATTGGTTTTTAGCTACAAAATTTGCCCACCTGAAACGAGGACATTGATATACCTATAGACACTGATTACTTTGGACTCTTGATGATGTTATTCCACCTGACTGATCAGATAATCTTTTGTTTGAAAACATGATAAAATCTTGTGTAGAAATTCTTCATAAGATGTTGAGACATATGATCACAATGGCTATTCTTTTACAATGCTAATGGAGTCTTGTAACACACTATGGATTTGTTACCTAAGGCTGTAAATGTGTTTTGTTCTGTTAGATCAAAAGATATTTCTCTAATCTCTTGAAAAAAAGAAGATGAGGTCACACTACATCAATATATTATTTTCATTGTTATTTAGATCTGTCAATTCATTTTCGTCTTTCGACAAAGTGATTAATGCTGGAAAAACCGCTATTCCACACATTTTTCATGTGTTTCCTAGTTCATGGTTTACAAAGAAAATAGATAAAATCGACCGGATTACTTCCTGTCATATGATGGGAAATCTTTTTACTATAAGTAGTTTGTGTTAAATCAGCAAAGCTGCACAAAGGGCCAAAACTTTAGAACATGAAGATCTTGGTTTGATACCAGCCACATAAGCTCTGGATCTTTTACATGCTGGGCTATAGAGTCAGCCCAGCCAATTTTGTCATTCTGATTGCTTTCTTCCAGAAAAACCTTAATTGCTCAAAAATGTGACTTGGGAGACAGTTTCAATCATGAACCATCGTTTTGTGGCCCCTTGTGGTCTATTATACAACTGTTTGTAACAAGGTTTGTTTAAATCAGGAGTTTGTACTAGGATGAAAATATTCCTCTGGCTAAACTGGAACTGGGTCACCAAAACTCTTGGTGGAAGCTCTACAAACTAAGCTTAAGTGAATTGGTCTAGAAACTTGACAAGACCTGGAGCTATAAGGGTAATATATATATATAATTAAGAAATATTGTATGTCTTCTTCATGTATGCTATACTTCGATTTTGTATGCTGGATACCGATGTTTAAAACATTACCAAGTTTTTGTAGTGATTTTGCATTGGAAATCTTAACCAACGGAGCAAGACACAGCTTAGTTTTGTGATTTATGATATTGTTTGGTATCTGTTTAAGTGATGAATGTTAGGTCACATTGTATCTAGTTTATAGTACATCTAAGGCTATTTTTGTTGTTTTACAATTGAAACATCTTGCTTCTGTCAAGAATACCTGGAGTAAGAACTTCATCACTGGTCACAAGTTTGATATTATTGATAAGAATGCTTCTTAGAAAACATTAAACTATAGAATTACAGATAAGAAAGTATTAGCAAAATACAAGATCACCACAATTTAATATGATTTGAAAGGCAGTGTCTTAGGAAAAAAAAGAAGTTTGTATGTGTAAATGCAAGAAAGATTTTTAATTTTATAGGGAAGGTCATTTATTAGGAATGATTGTGTGATTAACCTTGATATATATAAGGAATAAGATTCTAGAAAGATCATCGATGTTTACAATCAATTTAAAATGCAATTTCTGAGAAAAAAAGTATTCAATTTTGTTTTTTTATTGTTTTGGGGTGAGGGCAGTGGGGATCTTATATTTTGTAATTCTAGTCTTACATAGTCTTTGGTAGAATTCAGTCATGATTAACATCTTTGTTAATTACCAGGGATTGCAATTATTGCAGTGTAAAAAAAATAGTTTGTTTGAAACCATCTGCTTGATAATTTGGCTTCAAGAACAGTTTAACTTCTTCTTCACCAACGAGAATATACCTTTTTTTCACAGCAGCAACTCATGCAGTTTATGGAGGCAAACCTCAAGAGACAATAATGGCTTTTTGTTCTTCCGATGGTTTGAACTTTATGATAAGATATGAAAGAGAATGTCCATAGACCCAAGGTTTATATGTCTCTGGGGGATACAGGACTCCCACCTGGCAGCTTTAGAATCTCCACAGTCACCATCTCCAGTTCCATCAGATTTTTTTCTGTGATCATTGGCCAAATAACTTGAACAAGTGCTCTCAGAGGAAATCTGTCCTGATTCAATTTCATAGCTTTTTTCTCCCTCATTTTTTTGTAACAAACTAGATTTGTAGATGACAGTTTTGTAACCATTAAGGATAATCTCAAAGGGAAATGGTTTCAGCTGAGAAATATTGATCTGTTAATTATATTAAGATTGTGTTTTCAGGTGATGTAATTTCAAAATCTATCTGATGTTGAACCATATGTTTGATTCACAGATCAGTCAGTTAAAATTGCTGGGAGGACTTCAGTTGTAAAACAAATAGTTTGTGCATATGAAAGTTAGTCTAACTTATTGAATATGATACATATTTTGTAAGTTTTTCTACGATTTGATAATATGTGTAGTGATAACTTCACATTTTCATACTTTCGAAAGTTGCACCCCAAGGTCATGACCTTACTGTGTTTCAAGGTCAGAGGGATCCCAGACAAATGCGTGCTGAGTATTAGGTTTGTCAGCTTCACCTGTGATATCTCTAGTTCACATACTTTCACCAGGTAATATAATAAGCCTGGTATGTCTTTTCCACTATTTTGGGAGGGTGACGCCATGATGATTTCATGTTTTTGAAATTGATATTTAGTTTTGTTTGTGTGTCTCACAAAAATGAATCCTTATCTACCCTCTGATATGATATGGACTTGTCTTTTCTTACATGTCCTGGTGTTGTACAGACCAATTTTCAGGATGAACACCATCAGGAAATAAAATATTTGGCTTCCCAGGTAACTTCTGTAATATCCTCTGAATTCTTACATGAATTCTGTTTAAAAGAATGAAAACAAATATGTGATGTTGATTTTTCCATGTTTTGCAGCTTCCAGTATCATGTGATCTTAGTTGTCATGGTAAAGGAAGTTTTAATTCCTACACTGGTTGTGACCTACTGAATTATTTCATGAACTGTCTGTTGTTGATTAGATAACTAATATTCTACAGTTTTTTTCATTAAGAAAGGTTAAGGTCAATACAAATAGAACCGGTAGATTAAATAACGGACTGGCAGGAAATTTTTGGAGGAAGGATTGAGCAGTGGGAGCAGGTCAGAGTGGAGAGGAAATGGGGGATCTGTCTGTAGATAGGATAAAAGGGGATGGAAGAGGGCTGAGAGGGAGGGGTAGAGATGGTATGGAAGGAGTGGAAAAAGATGATGGTAAAAGTTATGGGAAAATGGCTGAGACGGAAGAAGTGGTGATAAAGGATGGTGCAGGGGAAGAGGTATAAGTGGGAATCTGGAAAAAATCAGACTAAGGTGGAGGAAGCTTCAAATGGAAGAAGAAAGTAAAGTGAACCCCTTGTACAAGGGTTGTATGATTCATGTGTCGTCTTTCAGTACATAGTTAGAATTACACATCAGTTAAGCATCTGTCTGACCATGATTGGAGCATTTTGTAACTGACAAGCTTGTTACTGAGACGTGCTAAACATTATTACAGATGTTTTGTTAAAAAAATGATAACAGTTCTCCACCCAACTGTATTACCTGATTAGGAATGTAATTTGATGGTGATGAATGCACTCTACAGAACACACATACACATACGTATCTTCTGTCTTTCAGACTTCAGATCTGTAAACAGTCCACAGATACAAAATTCTGCTACAATTTACCTGAATCATTACTTGGATTCTGACTTCCTTACTCTTTTTTACCAATTAGTTAAATTTGAATTTAAAGAAATCACTATTTTATGTAAAAACAACAATTTTTTTTAAAAAGTTTAAAAAAAATCAATTTGAGTATCTTTGAAATATTGATATCTTCACCCTTTGCCCCACCCTTACTCCATACCCAGTTTATTCCACCTCCTTTTTTACTCCTTTTTTTTCAATTGACAGTTTTATACTGAAAATAGGCATGTGGTTTTAGCTGTATTAAAACATTTTGGTGAAGTGGATGCTCTAGTGGACCAGTACCAAGATTGTGATTTGCTGTACCGACAGTATTACATATATTGAACATCTGTAGTCTGAATCCTACATATGATGTTAGATGATTTATTATCAGTAGACATGTAAACTGTAGGACATGAAAAGGAATCCACTTGTTTTATAATATATTAGTGACATATACAAATTACACTGGTTTTCATGTCTGTACAGAAATCAATGTTCTAATACGCAGCATGTTTCTACCTTCCACTGGCGATCATGTGAAGTCCGCTGGCAAAATTCCCTGAATATGACGGCACTACATCTCTTGTGCAGCGTCATCAAGTCAGGAAAAAACAGAAGCTGCACAATTAAATAATCACTTTGGCCTGATGTCATACAGCGTTACATCATATCATATTTAAATTTCTTTTCCAGATTCCGGTTTAATCAAAAATGTCTTCTGAGCATGCTCAGGCAACGTTTGTTTGTTGTTATAGCTCCAAGATTGCAGGAAATGTTTGTGGATGGTTTTTATAACAAAATGGTTAACACATTTATGCGGAAGGTAGAAGTGGTCATGCCATTTAGTGGCAAAGAGAAATATCTACGGGATGTTCACTGACGGTTTTGCTCAAAATTCTGTGTATCTTAGCTTGGAAGTTTCGCTAACATCTAATTTTTGTCTATGTAGATGGCCTATCACAATCGTTGAGAAGACTGACTCATCAGTAACTTAACTCTAAAGATCAGTTTATTTTATTCGTGGGCCAGCAGGCAACTTGGAAATGTCATTGTTATTTCAGATGGAAACATATTTTGTAAGTTTGCCAAAAAGAAAAAAAAAATCTTTGTTTTCTCATTACTGTAAAGAAATCAATATTGATATTCCAGAGAATTGGGAAACACTCTACCAGGTGCCGTATTTTAATCAGAATTATTAGATAAGTTTGTGTTTGCCTGATTGCATTGCAATTTCATCAGGGAAACTAGAGGCATTATGAAGTCGTAGGGAAAGCTGATAGAGGCCTTCTGTCATATAGTGTGTAGCTATTTGGATATGAAGAGAGATAGATTCTGCAGTAGAGTGAGCTTGAGTCTGTATGTACTGGTGTGATACATACAGGGGTTTTGTAGGAACACTATATTAAAGAAAATAAAGCAAAACTTCAGGGGCATCGTGTCAGTGTTTTATATCATTTTGATGTGATCATTCCTTAGTGACAACTTACCTAGCAACAACCACTAAAGTGACCATGTGGCTATCTAAAGAAGCTCTAGTTAAGTTAATGGTAAAGATGTGTGAAGTGGGTTAAATCTTCCCCTTTATAATATATACAAGCAATATTTCTTTAAAAACACAAATTTATTGAAGCATCATTAGATAAGCTAATGCTGTTCCCCCAGTGTTCGCATTGTGTTCCCCTCCAAATCTTACAAGTTTTTGGTGAAGTTTTTGAAATGCTTCATAAGTATGATATGATAATTGATCTTTTTGTAATTTCTGCCACTGGTAAACTTGGCCACAACTCTAGCAAAAGAAAAAATTGCTTTAAAGAAGCAAAAGTGAGATATAAATATTACTTTTCAGTTAGTGCTGGTATTGTGACTTATGTGAAGAAGTTAGGTTTATCTTAGTACCTCAGAAAGTTAAATTTAGTGGATATATCATAGAGTGTAGTGTTAGGAGTTGGGTGTCTGGAAATATACTGTATTTATCTGATAATCAGTCCATGTCTGGTAATAAGCCCACCATACATATTGCTACTAGTTACAGTTACCTACAAATGCTATTTCATCTTCCTGTAATAAGCCCACCCATAGAATTTGAGACAAAGGTAATGTGTTTGCCCCCTGGTGTCCTGTAATAAGCCCACCCATAGAATTTGAGACCAGGGTAATGTGTTTGCCCCCATGGTGTCCTGTAATAAGCCCACCCCTGACTCTGAGGCAAAGGTAATGTGTTGGCCTTCATATGTCCTGTAATAAGCCCACCTCTGACTTTAAGTAAGAGGTAGTAAGAGGTATTGTAGAGTGACTTTAAGTAAGAGGAAGTAAGAGGTATTGTGTAGGCCTCTATTTGTCCTGTAATAAGCCCACCCCAGAATTTGAGACAAATGTAATGTGTCGGACATATCAGTATTGCAGGATATACAGTATTACTTCAGGACAATATTGAGCATGATTCATCGTAGTTATTTGTACAGCTTTAAATCTGGTAAGAAACACATATAAAAACATGTTTTTTCTAATTAGACAGTTTGATGACTAAAAAAATTGTGAAATGATGCAATTCAGACAAAGCCTGATTTCCATCTGGTTCTAATTGTTCAGCATGTTGGGTTGATGTTTGTTACCAGTCAGATTTCTGATTTGTAGAGATGCCATGTTTTTTCTGGGACAATTGATAAGATTTGTACAGATGAATAAGTACTAAGTTACCTTCATCTACTGCTCAGATATACATAAAAAATGTTTAAGTTAATTAGTCGATGTTCCGGCAGAGCTATTAAAATGAACAAATGAAAACCATCAGTATTCTATTGACATTCTATTCAATTTGAACAGCTGCGGCATATTATGCAGATGTATTCAATTTTCTGGCGGTATTTTGATCTAGCTGGAACTTAAGTATTGATTCAGAGTAAATCAACATAAATTTTACATACTTCTGTTAACATGAAAACATTTACCCAGAGTTTCAGAAATAGACTCTTCTGTTGGTCGTTATATGATTTTGAGGAAGCGTTTTGAAGGGGAGGTAAAGGTTTATTGACTCCAACGCCTATTATTTCTGGAAGTCATTCAGTTTGTTAGCAAGAGAAGTTGCCCTGTTTCCAATTGTGTGATAAATTTGATAAAGAAAATCATGAAGTTTTATCCTCACTTCCTATCAATATAGAAAACCATGGTGATATATCCGAACACAATAAAAGACATCTGTCTGAAATAATGATTAAGTATAGCCGTTTTTAATCGAGATTGAAGTCATTCAATTATTTTTATGTGGAACTTCAGAACAGTTAAACAAGACTGAAAACATCACATTTGAAATGCAGTTTGATGAAAAGAAAATTGACAAATAGATAATTAAAAGCTGACGTAGCTTTTGACTGCAAATTTAAAGTGACATTGGTTGCAAATAATCAACATTGACAGAAAGCTGTGTGGGAAAAACAAACATGCTGATGAAAATGTTGTTCTGGCACAAAA
The DNA here is from genome assembly GCF_031769215.1 of Ylistrum balloti. NCBI lineage: Eukaryota > Metazoa > Mollusca > Bivalvia > Pectinida > Pectinidae > Ylistrum > Ylistrum balloti. The sequence goes on along the minus strand of NW_026782128.1, from coordinate 155,763 downwards.
TTAAAAAAAATATTCCAGCTTGGAAAGACGATATCAATGTTGTTTATAAGGGGGATTACTATTTTCCTGTGACTGACATCTGTCTGAAAAAAACAAACAGATTGTCTGTAAATCGTTTAGTTTTCGGTGTAAATGAGAGAGATCAACATTTGGAAACATGCTGCTAACTCTAGTGATTGATTAGGTTTTGAAACATGTGACTAGTTCATCATTTCTTTATTTACATTGGGTTGTTTTGTGTATCAGGGCTCTGTAGACTGTCCGTGGTTAATAATGCAATGTTTTTGTTTTTTACAGCAAGAAAACGGATGACAACCAGTGGTGGGAGCTGTTTGACCCGAATACCTCAAGGTTTTACTACTATAATGCCACCAGCCAGAAAACTGTCTGGCATCGACCACAGAACTGTGATATCATCCCTTTAGCCAAGCTTCAGGTTAGCATAATATATAGTCTCAAATCTTCTGTCCAGTGATGTGTCAAATAAAATTTTTTCAGCACCTCACAACTCTCAAGGTTATGGAGCAATAGTAGAAAAACATCAATGTTTTTACCTGCTTGTATAACCATTCGTATCTGAAACAAAAATCATCATGGCTAGGAAAATTGAAATATTTTCTGAAATTAATATTTGAAAAGCAATGACTTTCTTGATTAACAGAAAGAGGCTATTTGAGGTTTCGTTGATTTGAAAATGTGAGAAAAACATTTCTCAAGACAACCAAACAGTTTAGATACAAATTACTTCTGACATTGCAGATTTTTGTACAAGTTTTGTGCACAATTATTTTCTCTGACAAAGCCATATGCTCCTCAGTTTAAATGATTGAAGGATAAAACACTATTTTATCAAAAATTGAGGTAAAATATTCCCCAAGTGTCTATTTTTCAGAAATTCCTTGGAGCATTTAGTTTTATTGGCATGGTATGTAATGTAAAACAAAAACAAAATCAAATTTTCAATTTTTTGGTTGAAATCACCTAATAAAGTAACACTCATTTTTTTTTTAGATTCTTAAAAAAATGTAAATTTGCTTCTAAAACATGCTTAATATTCATCACTTTCATTGAGAAGAAAGAAAGAATCCTACTTTACTTTGATCTCATTTCTCATTCTAGATGCAAGCTTGAATATCATTCTGATGATTTGCTGCATGCTTGCTGCATTGATTTGTTCAAAAATAATCAAATAAAAAGATCGAAGAAAGCAAACAATTATTATTGAAATTAAAAAAAATGAAAATTGATCATTTGAAATATGAATAGTTTCAACTTCTCATATGCCAAAAAGAATGAAAATGACACTTATATATCTGATTTATAACTGTGTATATTTATATATATACATATATGAGTGAAAATTTCATTTATCCTGAAGCGAGATGTTATTTGTTTGCAAGAAGGAAGGGAGATAACTGGAACATCAAAGTATCAGATTTTATACTTTAGTTTAGTAATGTTGTAACAAGTTTCTCTGTTGTTAAATTATCTTAGATGCCAATGCAATGCTATTTTTATAGCTTCAGATTGACAATAAAAATTTCTAACTAACAATTGTCTTTACATTTCAATAACTGATAACTGCTTTTCTGAAAAATAATTCCTTTTTTTTTTTTAATTTTTTGTTTTTTTTTTTTGCGTGTGTGTGTGAAAGTTTTCATATATTTTCTCTAAGGATAAGTCAGTTTTGATAAAAAGTAGACTTTACATGAGATCAAAAACAAAAAAGGATGGAAAATTAGAATGAAATAATTTTTGTTTTGGTATATGCATTTCTAAAAGTGAAAAGTAAACGTTGACTGATGTATGTGAACACACAGAAAATGTTTTATTCCAATAAAGTGACTTTTTGATTTTTTCATGCATTAAATCTACTTTACACGATACAGTGATAGGTCAAAAAATATATTCCTGTATGTGAAAAAGCAAAAAATGTAAGTTTCACTACTGTATAAATGTAATTAGGAAGAGTAATTAATACAACATTTCAGTAAAATGATTAAGTATGGAGTATCATGGCGAGTAGATGTTGATATCTCTTCCCTTCATTAACTCCATTGATTGGTAATGGAGGAACATTTTACTTACTTATTTCATCACTTGATGTAATCAGACATTTTAGTTCTGGTCTGGAAAGAAATATCAGATGAAATTGGCAACGATATTTAATTATGTTTAGCCTATGATTACCATAGTGAAGAAATGTGCAGTGTCTACCGCAGAGGTGGAAGACAGAGCTTTTTGTTACTGGTGAAGTTGTAATGAGTGAAAACTCACAATGATAACACCAAGCCATGTACTAGAGGTATATCTATACTGCTGGGGTATGTCCTGGCCAGGAAGATAAGAATATTCATTATATGTGGGCGTAGCCTTGACAGCTTTCCCACTGAATTTCCAAGGTCTTTTAATATTATTGTAATTCATCGTGATTGAATTATCTAAACCAGTATCAGAGATTAAAAATTGTAAATTAATTTTCTGATAATTAAGATTTTCGAATTGTCATTTAAATGTCTTCATGTAAGTGCAGTTTGCTCACATATGTAACAGATGTTTGATACCAACATAGAACAGGAAAGAAATATGAGAAAACTTTGAGATAGGGATGTTCAGTCTGAATGGAGGAACAAAGACAAGCTGATAACACTGAAAATTCTAAATTTAGGTCATTATTGGGACTGAAGTCAGGTGGGAAACCTAAACATAGGTCAATATTAGAACTGTAACCAGGTGGGAAACCTAAATGTAGATCAGTAGTGGGACTGTAGTCAGGTGGGAAACCTAAATGTAGGTCAGTATTAGGACTGTAGCCAGGTGGGAAACCTAAATGTAGATCAGCAGTAGGACTGTAGCCAGGTGGGAAACCTAAATGTAGGTCAGTATTAGGACTGTAGCCAGGTGGGAAACCTAAATATAGATTAGCAGTAGGACTGTAGTCAAATGAAAAACCTAAATGTAGGTCAGTATTAGGAGTGTAGTCAGGTGGGAAACCTAAATGTAGGTTAGTATTAGGACTGTAGTCAGGTGGGAAACCTAAATGTAGGTCAGTATTAGGACTGTAGTTAGGTGTAAAACCTAAATGTAGGTCAGTATTAGGACTGTAGTTAGGTGGGAAACCTAAATGTAGGTCAGTATTAGGAGTGTAGTCAGGTGGGAAACCTAAATGTAGGTCAGTATTAGGACTGTAGTTAGGTGGGAAACCTAAATGTAGGTCAGTATTAGGACTGTAGTCAGGTGGGAAACCTAAATGTAGGTCAGTATTAGGACTGTAGTCAGGTGGGAAACCTAAATGTATGTCAGTATTAGGACTGTAGTTAGGTGGGAAACCTAAATGTAGGTCAGTATTAGGACTGTAGTCAGGTGGGAAACCTAAATGTAGGTCAGTATTAGGAGTGTAGTCAGGTGGGAAACCTAAATGTAGGTCAGTATTAGGACTGTAGCCAGGTGGGAAACCTAAATGTAGATCAGCACTAGGACTGTAGATCAGGAGAGGGACTACATTCAAGTGAAATGCTAAATATACTTTAATATTAGGACTGTAGTCAGGTGGGAAACCTAAATGTAGATCAGCACTAGGACTGTAGATCAGGAGAGGGACTACATTCAAGTGAAATGCTAAATATACTTTAATATTAGGACTGTAGTCAGGTGGGAAACCTAAATGTAGGTCAGTATTAGGACTGTAGCCAGGTGGGAAACCTAAATGTAGATCAGCACTAGGACTGTAGATCAGGAGAGGGACTACATTCAAGTGAAATGCTAAATATACTTTAATATTAGGACTGTAGTCAGGTGGGAAACCTAAATGTAGGTCAGTATTAGGACTGTAGTCAGGTGGGAAACCTAAATGTAGGTCAGTATTAGGACTGTAGTCAAATGAAAAACCTAAATGTAGGTCAGTATTAGGAGTGTAGTCAGGTGGGAAACCTAAATGTAGGTCAGGAGTGGAATAGTAGTTTGGTGGGAAACAGAAATTTAGGTCCATAATGTGATAGTAGATAGAGAAGAAAGCTTAAGGTAAACTTTTTAATGTCCATTCAGAAGATGTTGTGAAAATGAAATATCAACACACTGGTTGTAAAGAGTAGAACATTCAATAGATGGAGTGGATGGGATGGGAGGGGTAACAATCAATGTCTTCAGTTTAATTATTTCTCTATAAATCTACAGATTCTATTCTGAGTCTTCTGGACACTTGAGATACTAGGATAGAAGACAGATAAGTTTATGTACTAAGTTTTTATTTAAAGCCTTACAATTTCTCCACCAGAAAAGGTGAAACAGGTAATTACAGGGTTATCTTCAGTGGCAATGTATGGCTGGAAAACTGGTTCCAGAAAGCCTGGTTAACCTCACATGACATGAAGAAAAAAAAAATAAAATTCTAATTCTTTATTGAATTTTATATGATGACTTACTCTTCTGTAATTCTTGTCCTGGAATGTTTGTAATGAATCAGTAGAAGGATAAAAAATTAGAGATATAAATGGAATTGTAGATGTAAATAAAATTAGTCAGGATGTCTATAGCATAGCTAAGTCCTCAGGCCTTAGAATGCCAGGCCATAATTTTTCAGTGTAAAACGTTGAAATTAAAGTTGTATGGATGCAGTTAAATCACACACTAAATCGGGAGTAGAAACTGGATGACAGAGAAGGTGGCTTTAATTAGAGCAATCAAACAGGCAAACAAGTGGAAAATGGTTCAGAACAGGAGGCCTGTTTAGAAGATGTAAATTTGTTACAATATATTAATCATTAGTAATTTGTTCAGTTTAAATCTACATTAGCAGACTTTCATAAGTCATGTCTACTTGGTGTTTTGGTAATCATTTGTGTTTAAAAAAGGATTTCTGCAGCTTACCCAGCTAGAAATATAATTATTCATTATACCTCAGGTATTAGCTCAGACAGGTGAAAAAAAACCAGGTGAGGGGAAGAGAAGTGAACAACTCCAGGGAGATAAAAATTAATGTAGATTATAAGTCATTGGAACAGAAGTAGAGGTAGGTCAGGAGTTAATGACAGGTGCATGTTAAAAATGACACACTAAAAGTAACTGGATAGTTAAGAGCTTTGGAGATGTAAAGGGAGGGTTTATGAACATGTGGCCTGACAGGGTCAGAGGACTAGACATGTAGTACTGTATACACAGGAAGTGTCAGGACTGAACATCCCTACCTCAGACCTGTGTATAATGTTCTTAAGGCTTAGGTACTATGACAGAACATGAAGCGTTTGACTTTAGAAGATTTTTATCCTGGAATCTAAAGCGTTTGGAATATTTTTCACAAGATTTGTATTTTTGAATCTTTCAAGTTCAGATATTTTATAATTATTGTCAGTCACTTTGGAATGACATTTATTGAAGATTAGTTAAGCCTGGGAGGATCATATGTGTTACGTGCAGAAGTACTGATGTTATTGATGTCAGTACTTAAATATTGGCTTGTGACTAATGCATATATTGTTTGAAATATAGCATGTTGTCTGCGTCTGTATCTGACTCCATCGTGAGAAATATACTGATGTTTTTGTAGTCACCTCTTAAGGATCAGACAGTAATAGCTTTACAGCCATTTATTTATTGAATAGTTTTGATTGAGCAGAAATTTTCATAGAATACCTGAGCAGGATCTTTTGAGGTGTGCCTCTTATCCTCCCCATACAACCGAAGGCCATACAGGTGACTTGGAGGATTCATTGTCAATTCACCTGTGTGTGAAATACCAGGAGTAACACAACAGCCCTCCCTTATATTCCCTCACCGGATACAAAGGGTCACGACTGGGTCCCTTACTACTCCACCCCAGTGGCGAGGACTGAAATGTTGGTAAGAGTGTCCCAGCAAGGTGATTCATCATTACGGACCAGTCTGCTGTGATATTATCACCAACATAAGGTGTATTTTGAGGTGTGAATACTAGCCTTGCCTTCAAAGGTCGATCAAGATGTTGTCTGTGTATATGCTGTGTGTGCTGTAGTGCATTTTGCATACCTTTACAACCTACGTACAGAGCATACAGGGTCTCTTTTATTGGATATGATGGACATTCATTATTCTCAGGTGTGACAGAATCACCTGAAAAAGCAGGGTGTGTTTGTATAGCGTGACCATTATTGTAAAGTAAGAACAAATACACTAGATCTTGTTTACCTGGATGGTGACCTGATCCTGAATTAAAACCGAAATACGGGGAATGTCTCACAGGTAACAATGCAAGATTGACACTTTTTTGACTTCCGTGAAGTTTTACATAAGTTATTCACTTTCATGTTTTCCTGGAATATTACCTGTACTTCCACCTGTGATTTACCTATGAGGTGGATGTGGATTGTGTTACTGGTGCTGACAGACAAATTTTAGGATGTAGATCTGTGTTAGGGTTGGAACTGGACATTTGACCACCAAATCGGACACAAAATGGACTAAAAACGATGGGCCGACGGATTAGTACTACTGCTACTAGCTGTGCAGGCTGTTTCCCTTTTGTAAATATAATTTTTCTTTTAAATATTTCAGTCAGCAGTATTCACTGCCATTTTAACTGTCAACAACAATACTCATTCATAAAATATTTTTGTACTTTTTGTCAACAGAAATTCATGATATCCGGAGACTAAAGAATTTAACCTTGGTAATCAAAGTGTGAAATAGTCAATCACTTCAAGCAAAAAAGTCTTCTGGCAATATGTTTACAAACACAGAATATAATACTTGTCACAATTAATCTCCATATCCTAAATCTCTGTTACTTCAATCAGTAAGTCAAATGGTAAAATGTTGGAATATTGTAGAGTTTTGCCAGTGTCTGATGACAAGATTTCATTAAAAAAAAAAAAAAAAACGGCCATATTCTCATCTCTGGAAATCTTTATGGTCAAATATTCTGAAATTTTTCATGAACAACTTGTAGATTTCATTACCAGACATTTTTCTCAAACTTAAGAAGTGTAAACTGAGTTATGAATGATTGTATTTCCTGTCTGAAGTAATACTGAAGCTTTAAGATATCAGCTATTGAAATTTCTTTGAGTTCTGGACAAGGACACAAGAGTTAAGTAAATATTGGGATATCACCTTATGCAAAAGTCAACATGTCTGGAGCATGTGTTAGCAAATAATGAAACAGTATGCTTGATAAAACGCTATTTAAGGTCAGACTTACTGAATTTCTCTCTCAGATACGGTAGATTCTGAAAAGTATGTAGATTTTGTTCAGGAAATAAAGCATTTGGTCATATATGAATTTATACGAATTTTTATGAATATTCTTGTGCCCCTGTAAATTTGACACCTTCTTCATACAGAACAGAGCTGGTAGAGTGTAATATTGGTCTACTTAGGAAACAGTGGGAGACTTTTCATCATGTGAATTTTTATCAGGTTACTGAAATTTTCATATTGATCTTTCTTAGACCCAACAATATTTCAAATCAATGTTATCAAACATCGAGGATGAAATCAAATGAAATTGAAGTTGGTTCGAGTTAAACTAGAATTTCGTTGATCCAGAGAAGGTTTGTTCGTGCGACAGCATGTTAGATTTGTCTGGCATGCTAATATGAGGCTGATATAAAGTGACAAGACATTGTCTCTATGTCATTGAAAAGTAAATTGGTTTCTCATTTGATACAGGTAAATGGAAATCTTTTTTTTCATTGTTTTTCTTTAGTGTGAACACAACATTTGATGAAGATCGAAAGTGTTGACTGTCTGATAAAATGGAAATTGCCATAGATTTGGTATCTGCTAAGCTATACCACTGAGTACATTCAGCTTCATGACCTGGTACAGTCATATGTAAATATGGTGCAATCTGTCAATTCTAACTTACGCTACAGGCACCAAGCTGTATAAGTAACTATCAGGTACATGGACTAGTACATCAGTATTGGCACCACATGATCTGAGAGTTGCTGTCTGATAACTTCTGTAGTCTGTCTAAAAAGATCAGTGTTTATGAAGCAGGGATACACAGTATAATAACTATCTTTATTTTCTAAAATTGTCCGAAGATTTTCTTCAGTTTGAAAACATATAATCAGTTATTTTATGTGTGGATATATCCTTGTTATGGACAGTGATTTAGTCAAAAGAAAAAAAATGTATAATATAACTAGAATTATCATACAATTAAAATAAAAACTTTTTTCTGTGAAAATGCTTGAAGATATCAGGAATTCCTAAAAGTAGAAAAAAAATATATAGGAAATGTATATGTAAACACAAATTATTTCGGAAATGAATAGTATGTGTATAGATAGATATATCTCATACATTTCAGAAATCCTGTGAGTGACACAGATTTAAGAATATCAAATGTGTTAAAAGTGAGGATCTAACATTACCTCAACATGCTACAGTTGTGTTGTGAACTTAGCCTATGTGGTGTTGATTACAAATATTTGTTGTCCATGTTAAACAAACAAGTCTGTTATCCCTTGTGTACACAGGTGATGAGTAAGTCTATTTGGATTTAAAGAATTGTCTCCCTTCATGATTCTAAGTGCAAAGCTTTGTTGACATTATCTTGAGTACAGAATTTGTTCAGTCATGTTGATTGAACACCATTATTTCATTTATACAGATGTTGTCAATTTATCTTATTTCAATGTATTAACTAGATAATGCTGATTTCATGCAAAAACCATATTTATGTTTGATAGTTATCTCCCTTGCCAACCTAATTTGATATTGACCCCTTGATACATAAAACCTGTATTTCTAAAGAATGTTATTCATCATGATATCATATATAAATTTTTGTCTGAGAGGGACATTTTCTTCTTGATGAGTTCTTGATAGCATTGTTTGCTGCAATTTAACCTTTAAATGTTATGGTTCGAAGCAGGCGGTGTGCCTTAGTAAACTGAGATAACCTTTATATCAATGCCGAGAGGAAGACCAGAGATGGAGCTGGGATCAACATTCTCCTGTCTGATAAGTCTCTCTCCCCACCAACAGTATAGTCACCAACACAATCCAGTAACATGTAACATCTGTCACCCAATCAAAATCTAGTTCAATAACATCTGAATCATGACAAGATTAGCAATGTTCAAGCTTATAACAGACAGATTTATCTAACTTCTGTACTTTTTTTTTTTCTGAAGTGGAATTCACATATGAATATGGTAAGAAATAATGTTTTACAATAATTAATAATTGGGTGGTCAGGTGGTGCAGTGGGTATGATTTCCCAGTGGATGTGAAAAGATAGGGTTTCACCTACTAAACCATGTGAGGTTTGTCCGAGTCTGGTGTTACTTACCTAGTCCTGTAGGGTTTGTTCGAGTCTGGTTTCCTGCCACATTCAGACTTCACTGTTTGATTGTATTAGTGCTAGTATCATTGATTAAAATAAGTAAGTTTACTGTAGATGGAAAGTGAAAAAATTGAATTCTGAAATATGATTGAAAGTTTATGCCAATGTTTAATTTAAAATTATAGAAGATTTAGGAGAAAGTAGAAAGTTTATCTATCAGCCATAGAAGTATAACTGTCAACCTAGACCTTAAGTTTCCATGATGTACATGTGTACACATTAAAGCAACTGTAAATATACATACATATGATGTTTCTCAGTAGATTTTTTACCGGTTTGATTCAGAGATTTCATCAGATCTGGAGAAAAGTATGAATGACGCATATAAATGGATGTTGTAAAAAGTTGTAACATCAACAAAACCTCATTGATATGTTGTCATGTTTACCAACAAAGTCACATTTATTTAATATCAGACCGACATAGATCTAGAACAAGATACCATACAACAGACAGGATGGTTTAGTGTTCCGTGAATGACTGCTTTATTATTGTCACAGATACAACACATGTATAAAATATGTAATGTACATCAATTTTCTCACTGAGTCTGACATTCCTAGTAACTTAGTCACAACTCCAGTGATGGTTTCAGAAGAGGAGGATAAGATTTTACTATTAAACCCTCTTATTCATTATAATAATGTCAGTATTCTTTTAATTTTAAGACAAGTATTTTTCACATGAATGTAGAGTATCATTCATGATTACCTCCCCTTATTTGCTTTTAACTTGACTAACCCTTTTGTTTTTCATTAATAAAAGATTCTATTGAGATCCTGATTGAGACCTATGTCAACAGTTTTTAACCTTTTCCACATGTTAAAGACACTTTAGTATCCAACGTTGTATTTTATCATCATTTGGAGAGTTGGTTATTATGTATATATGTGGTATTCATGTTGTGGGCTGTGTTCCATGGACAAAAATGGCAAGTTTTTCTGAGCTGATGATTTTTTTATTTTGTTTTTGGCTTTATTTATATCCATCCAAGAGGATTATTTCTAATTTAGTACATAAATTGTTACAAATGATGCAAATATACAAATTCATTTAAGTATCTTAATGACTATCTATATTATTGTCTCTTCAATATTGATTTCTTCAGTAATTTCATGCCCTTCATGTTATCTTGGAAATTCGGCATATCGTTACTGATTGTCTTTCTGTACATGATTTAGATATACATAGTGACAAAAATCTATTTAATTTATACATTGGTTTACCATTTAAACACACAAGCTGCCATGGTTTAACTTTTATAAAAAGTTTAATCCTGATAGAAAGTGTAATGGTTAATTCCTGCGGAGATCTTGTTGACTGGTAATGTGTAATTGAGAGTAGAATCGCATTAGTGTCAGGATGTCCTATGTAATTAACCAGGTGTCAACCAACTCTACAGAGTAAATGAGACATTCTCACATTTTTCCAACCATTTCTCTCAAACAGAATTCTCACATTGTTCAGATCTTTATCAAATTGGTGACGATTTATGATATGCATGTACTCCATACATATTGAAATTAAGCGTGAGAAAAGGGGTCTCATTTTAAATGTAGGCATGAAGTGGATTCTTTTTTTGAACTTGAACTAAAACACTCAAAATATTTTCTTCCTGTTTGGGTTTCAGCTTCATTTATATTTTTTTTCTCCAATTTTCAGACCCTAAAGCAAAATACAGAAGTTCGAGATGAGGAAGAAAGAGCTCAGAGGCGACGTGAGATCGCAACACAAACACCTGTACCTCAGACAGTGAGTAATTCTGTATCTGACAAACGTTTGTATATTATACATGCAATATTGTAACTCTATAGAACAAGTAATAAGCCCCTGTTTTAATGGCATCTTCAGCATAAGTAATGTTAGTAAGTGGTTAGTAGTTTCTGTATTGATGTATGATGGGTGAAACTAAAGTAGAAGATTGCTATCTGTTTTATCTTCATTTCAATGTCTGTGTCTTCTGGGCATATTAATGATGATGTAGGGAGACAAATAAGGACAGAATTTAAAATCAGGTAAAAGTTGTCAGTTTATTGGAATTTTAGATGTAAATGGAAATATCAAATTGGTAACTGAAATTGTGTAAGTTTTGAGTTTTTCCAAAATTTTCATAATTTTCACAAAAAGAATATTTTGTTAAAAAGCTGTATTTTTGTAATTGATAGTTTGATTTACTGTCATCTTGAAGAATTGAAAAAATTATTTTCGTATCCAACTGATGAGAAATTTCTAAAATACCATTGTTTATTTTATATACTGGCACCATTATATTCTTCATCTCATTACATCTTGCTGGGGAAGGGGGATAACTCTTTGATACATATACAGCAATTGAGATTTTTGTGCAATGAACTTTGGCCATAATAGTGAGTGCAGATCAGGCTTATATCAGGGGTGTTATAATATATTAAAACAGTAAAGTTTAAAAGACAAAAATAAGGAATTTATTGTGAGTTAGTGATATGTATATAAAATTTACCTTTACTCATTAAATATAGCAGCAGAAAGTAGAGAGTAGAAAGGAGAAAACTGAAGGGCCAGTGTACCATTAAGCTTTGTAATTGGGTCAAAGTGTCTAAATTTGGCATATTAGATCCCATTGCCTTGTAATATATTGCTTTGGTCTGCAAACTCATAAATAGCGTAGAAAGGTAGTATTTTACCTGTATAAATGTTGTGTTGTTCTGTGTCAGACACTACCTTATTGTATCAAAATAAATCATGTTTCTAAGTAGTTGTGAAAAGTGCTAGTGGTATAAAGATTAAAAGGTGATTTCTATTGTGAAAGGATTTAATCTGATTTTGTTATTTGTAAATTGAATCAGGAGGCCCCTTATATGTTTCAGTAGTACAACTGTCCATCTTGGCTTTTACAGGGGTTCATAACAAATTTATTTTAACCTGACACTTTAGGCAATTTAGAATTGGGACATTCTCTTGAGTATGTGTTGGCATAAAAATAAATTGATCGTGAAACAGTTTATTGTATTTGTGACGCCCAAATTTTACAACCATTGAGGAATGTCTATGAAAATGGGTACATTCTGCACGCCAAAACAACCTGGATAAGGTCCAGTTTTTAATGTATCTTATCTAAATAGGTTTGTAAAGGATGAAAATATAGAATCAAATTTTGTAAATCACTTTGGCATCAGTGTTTAAAATTTCAAAAATTATAAGATGAAAGTTAGGAAATTTGTTGCATTAATGATATAAATACCATACAGTTATAGATTCTTGTTGAGGAGAGTGTTAGCTTTTATTCACCCAAGAAGATAGGTGAATGATGTTATTAATTTTCATACCAATATTGAAGCTGATGTGAGAATAAGAATATATGGAAACGCTTTTATTCCATGGTTGTTGTGTTCCCATCATCAACAAACACTGACATTTAATTTCCAAAAATGATAAAAATAACAATTTCCTACACATTATTACTTAAATCACTTCTTAGAAACCTACATGGACAACTCCTAAACCTCAGTCTGTAGAAAATACAATGTTGTTATTGAATTCCATTGAAATTTAGTTTCACAAAAGTATATGTAATTCCAGTTGGTGTGTACTACATGAAAATGAAGCTTTTTAGAGATTGGAATAATAACTTACCCCCTAAAGGTTAAATATTCATATCACCAACATTTTATAGAGGTGCAGGATCAGGCTATGTGTTTAATTCACATATATAATTGATAGCTTACGGAGACACTCAGGAAAATGTTAAAATTTACATTTAATTTGAGAGAATGACTTTCATATATCATTTGTACTGGCCAGTACTTACCAAGCTTGACGAGAGGAACAAATGTATATGGAAATTATCTGGTTGTGTGGTAAGGAATGAGATACAATCCTTTACCAAGGTCTATTTGATGGAGCAGTAGTTATAGCTAAAACAAAAAACAAAAATTTAGTATTGCTGGGAAATTGTTTCTGATTGGTCTTCTTTGAATATTACACCTGGTAGTTAACTTATTTTGAATTGATCTTCGAGGTATTTGGATCAAATTTTTGAGAATTGGCTGATGTGGTACAAATGCAGTCATCTAATCATGCTACATTATTTATAGACCTAACTCTCTTTTGAGGAACATTCAAAGTCTTAATGAATCTGCAGTGTTCTCTTTCATGCTTTTCATATTTTGTTGTCTGGTCTTAAAATAGATCCCGCTTAATTCCATCAGGACTGACATACTGATAGAAAGATTGGAAGAAGGGCGTGGTTAGGAATATCAGATTAAATTAATAATGGCACATAGGATTAATAATTTTATCGTATTGAGGAGCATAGTAGGTTGTTTTTAAAAAAATATGGTAGATATTTTGTAAAGATATATTCTGCCTTCCATAGGGTTAATCTTGAAGCTGATGTCTACATGAGAGAAATCTATTTAGTTCCATATGGCTAGAGGGTGCATCTGTTTGGAACAGGAGATTTTTAACAAACAATGACAAATATTTTGATTAGCCAATGTTTCTGTTAAATCTCTGATAAATCTCGAATCTGTATTTTATGCTGAAATATGATAACTGATACCATGGAAAGATGGTTGTTCTGGGATGAAGAGTTTCATTTTCTGAAATCATATCTTTAGATATTTTCAAAAAGTTTTGAAATTGTTCCAATGAACAGTCAAAATGCGGAAAAATGCTATTCTTTTCCAAAGATAAATTATGTAAGCAGACATTTCTTCTCCTTGAATGCTTATGTTATGCTTGAGAAACTAGTTATTTTAAACTGGGAGGTGTTAAAAGATTTTAAGTGGTGAAAAAACAAAGGGAGAAGGATTTGTCCGACTTGAACATTGTGAAGCGGAAATGGTAATGAGATTTGGGAGAACCTGTCAGACAAGCAGGTGTCTTCGTCTCTGATGTATCTCACCTGCATCAGTTCAGCATTAATTAGCAGACAGACTTGTATGCTTCCAAAAATAAACTTTTAAAGTCTTTTTTAAAGCTACCAGTGAGTACTAATATTGTTTTTAGTTGAATGACACTTCAAATTGTATTTTGAATGCCTTTTATAATCTTATGGAACAAAATTCAGAGATACAATATTTTCACAGAAAGTATTTCTGTAAATTTGAAGAAATTATGGAGATTATTGCAATGATAAATGCTTAATTTTTTTCCTTCCAATCACCAGGTTTTATCTCATTCATTTCACTCAAGATTTTTTTTAAGAAAAATAATCAACAAGTTTAGTGTCAGTGTGATCATAAGATACTGCTAAATTTTACCAGATGTTGTGACAATCTAATACAATTTTTTCGATAATATCATTAAAAAATTAACACACCCAAGGAAAAAATGTGAAAATGCATAGACCAACTTTGATATAAAAATTTACAGGTAATGGAAAGTGATTCTTGAGTTGTTTAAGTCACTTTGCTTAATTTTGGCTGTATCAAATAAAGGAAATGGATGATTTGATTTGCATTGAATTGATGATTGCTGGGAATTCAGCTGGACAGGCATTTAACAGACGTTGGTAGAATTTGGCAGACAATGTGACTGGCTAATATGAGCATGGCAAGGACAATCATAGATGTCGATCATTGATGTTGTAGAAAATGACATATTCACATTTATCGTCTTGACAAGCCTGTCATTCTTAGCCCAAACCAGGGCAAGGGATGTTAGCATCAAACTAGACATTGAGTTGGTTTGAGTAGTAAATCTGGTCATTAGGAATATTTCTATAGTAACTAAGGATTCCCTATATTGTATTGTTGGTTCTTGCTATTTGGAATACCTCTGAATTTTATGCTTGATGGTGTAGTTATCAAACAATGTGACTTCCAGTTTGTGGACAGCATTTAAGCAGATGTCTTTTTGTAAATTAGTTAAATTTGAAAAATGGTTAGATAATTAAATAGTCTTTTACCATACAAGCTTTTAAAGCAGGTGTTTTGTTGTAAATTAGTTAAATTTGAAAAATGGTTAGATAACTGAATAATCTTTCACCATACGAGCTTTTAAAGCAGGTATTTTTGTGGAAGGTCGTGTATAAGATCTACTGACATTATTGTTATAAAGAAAATTTGAGTCTGAGTAAGCGGATGGTGATGGTGATGATGATGACGAAGACGGAAAGCGAATGTCGGTCTGATTATGTGTGACAGGATGTGAGAGTTTGCCATACAGATGTTTTTCAGGAAATCTGTATACACTGTTGTAGATAGATATACTTGGTGGTACACTGTAGAAAGGTCAGTATATGTGTGGTGACACTTTGTTATTTTCCACTGTACGTTTTCACATGTGTTTTTACTACTGTCATACCCCCCCATACACAAAACCTACACCCTTTGAAATAGGCCTGTTACAGCTCCTTACTACATGCTCTCAGCCTTTACACATCGTATCCACAGCCGTAACACGATCACTCGTCCATGGTAGTGTATCAAAATCACCTCCGCTTCATATTATAATGCTACGGGTTCTACCAAAGTTACAAGTTCAAAAGAGAGATAGGTGTCAGGTCCAGACAGAAGATTGAAGAGCTAGTGTCAATTTGACAATATCTACTTAACTAAGTAGTGAATCTCAAGGTCATATTCGACCCCTGAGTGATGAAGGATGCAACTTTTGACTTCCCTGGTAAAGCTCAATGAACACTAGACAATGCTGACATGTTACACCTCCTAACATTATCAGTGTAACCAGCCGTGGGTATAGAACAGCTAATAAACTGATGGCTGTCGTTGTCTATGCTGACTGGTTCTCTTATATGGATATATATTGAAGGGACACCAGTTCTTTTTGGATATAAAACCTGTGAACAATGAAAAGCCCAGTTGGAGAGTCATGTGATGGAACGAAAGATGGATTATGCAGAAGGATATAAAAATAACAATTATAGAGCTACTGATTCTATGTGTATGAGACAGGAAAAGACTATTGTTTAGTGTATGGCTGGCGGATGTAGTAAAACAATACACAATGTGGAGAATATACACATTGAACAATGACACTGGACTGTCGGATATAACAGGGACAATCTGTAGAGAATTACAATAGGATCATTTTACTAAATGTGTTCATTAGAAAGAAGTCATCAAAGTATGACAGCAGTATGAACAGCAAAGAAACATATTTCTGCATGAAAAACATGGATCGATGACAGTAGAACCTGTACACACACTTCTAGAAAAGTAGAATAAAAACTGAAAACTTTGTACAAAGGAAACATGAATGAAATTCTTTCAGAGAAACACAGCAGAAGAGATATAAGTGGAGAACTTTTATTTCAAGTTGAAAGTTGACGTTTCATTAACAGCCTTCCCCAACATGAACCACTGTTGGTCTGTTGACTCACTAACACCTCATCAGGAACCAGTGCCAATAAGTTTTTGTCAATATTTCTCTGGACGGAATTTGGTGCTTGTTTGTCTGGAATGTTGAATGACGTGTGTGGTACAGCATTGTATATGGAATTGTTTCCAACGCTGACTTTCTTATTGAAGGATTCTTTTTCTGAGGATATTTGAGATGAAAGAGTGATTCCAAGGGAGATAAACCAGTGAATAGGATCTACGTAGACTTGTAAAGACAGAAATAAGCACAGAGGGATGAAAACTAGTAGATATTAAGAGAAATTAAAAATCTGTGGTGATATGAAAGAAAAGAAGGTAGTGAGTTTTTATATATGGAGAGAAAGATTGTATTAGTCTAGCTGGGATTTAAAAAGAGAGGCTGGAACACAGTCTGTGTAGGAAAATTTATAGATTCATCCGTCTTAAAGGATAGAAGGAAACAGAAAGACTGATTCATTTTTTTAAAAGAAACTGTAGCAAGGGTACAATATGAAGGATTGACATTCATTGAAAAAGAACATTTGTGTGATTTTTTTAAGGCATGAAAAATTGTGAAGTTACAGAATTGACATATATCTTAGAGGATAATAAAACATTAGACAAAGATAGAGGAAAGAACTTAAGATTGTAGAAGTTTGAGGATAGAAAGGAAAAGATAGACAAACATGTTATTTAAGGATAGAGTGAAAGAGCCCATGGAGATAGATATCACAGTCATGTTCAATAATTGGTAAAGGCTTGTGTTGTGTAAGTCTGGCTGGCCCAGAATGTTGTGGTAGAGAGGCTGAGGGACTGATGCAGCTGATTAAGACTTGTTACTGATACTGTATTGTTGGCGGTCAATCAGGCTGACCGGAGGAGAGAAGTGACCTCCACAGGATATACAGGTTCAACAGTATACACCTGCGTAGATGTCTGACAGTGGAGAAATCATAAGGCATTTCTAGACGAGCATGTATATGTATTGCAAATAGTGTATTGGTGGAGAAATTATATATACCACTTCAAAGGACTTTATCTATAAAGTGTGTTTTCTGATACATGAAGTATAGAACCTTTGTACTTTTGGGATGTTATCGTCTGTGGATTCAGTAAAGTGATATAAACTGCAAAACAGTCTTGATGAAACTATCAAGTGAATTTTCCTGAAGTCTAGAAAATTCTACACATTTATAACAGAAATATTGGTACGGTTTCTTATTGTTCAGTTAGAAGTCAGCTCTATGGTAATCAAAGGTATTTTTCCAAACTCTTCAATCAATTCGTTGTGTCATTTTGTGTGTCCAGAGGTTGTGACCAATCACTTTTATAAAGTGTAACAGTAGGATCAATATCGGTTATAGACCTTATCAAGGAGCATCACAGACTACCAGCACTGGACGGCTTTACACATAATATTGACATAAGTATTGAACATCTACAAATGAAGTTGCAGTGCTATTGTATTACAGTGTAAACCAAGCTACAAAAACCCCGACAAGATCAATTATAGCCTGTAGGTGAGGAAGCGGTAAAACAATATACACCTGTTATATATAGGACACAAGTAATTGATAAATGAAATGCAAAATGTACATAATATACCTGGATTTTATGTATATTGTCTCTCATCATCCACTCATCTTCAGACACCAGCTGGTGATGTAGCTGGATAGCTGTAATATGCAGGAATGACTTAAGGATGTTGACATCTGATGACGCAGTGGTGAAGTACCTGTGGTCTCTCCCTAGGTCACATAAATCTGTGTTTAAGCAAATAGCAAACACTTGGATTATATAATGGGCCTATCTATGAGGATATAAAATCTGAAAAAAGGACTGATTTTATTTTAACTTGTGTGCTGAAATATCATGGTGTTTGGTGTGTATTAGTGTCCTTGCTGCGACATCTGCATCAGACTTCTGGAGTTTTACATAAAATGTGAAATATAAACTAACTTTACGAGGATATATATATATATATGGAGTATTTGACATTCCTCATTTGATTTGACGTTTCAATTTCTAGTTTGTTGGGAAGTGTGATAAACAGACATTGAGTCTTCTTGTTGACTGTTCATATCCTGTGTTGGATTTAATATCTAGGAATATTGTGTGTTTATGCTGCACCTTTGTCAGTTAGTCTCAGTATACAAGCAATATATCATGATCATTTCTGTTTTGCTGGTATCCATGGTTACTGATGCCGAGATTGACTGACATTTCTGTAATGGGCGGCAATGCGTCCCTGGGTAGCTATGCCACCATTTTCGCGATCCTGTTCTTTATAACCACCCTGCCACTTATCTACCTCTTTTTCATCTTTTGTCAAAAGCGGAGGGAACACACCAAACATGTGAGGACCGGATCATTAAAGTCCACTAACACCACCCAGACCAGCCCTAATGTCTCCAGGAAGGTAAGTACCAGGGTAGGCAGTTTGTATCCCTGGGGGTAGGGATATGTTTCCCAGGGTATGTGTTTGTACCTCTTGGAGTTGGAGGTATATCTCCCAGGGAAAAGGTGTATGTATCCTGGGGTTGGAGGTATATCTCCCAGGGAAAGAGTGTTTGTATCCTGGGGTTGGAAGTATATCTCACAGGGAAAGAGTGTTTGTATCCTAGAGTAGGCCCATTCATTTTCCAGTGAGAGATATTTGTATTCAGGTGGTGGGAGAATTTGTATTTAGTGTCATGGTGTTTGTATTCTGGGAGGGGGTGAATTTAAAAGTGTTTTTTTCCAAGGGGAAAATCATTATTTTGAGTCATACTGGTTCATAAGCAGGAAGGAGTATTTTTTTCAAATCAACACTCATTGACTGCAAGAAAACAGGGAAGTGATTGGACAGATATTTCGTTTCAAGATAGCACACAAAATTGCAGAATCATTGTTTTTTCTGCCATCACATCTACAATTTAGTCAGACAACACAAACCAAACAGGTGTTATACCAGTCACCCCTATTTTACTGATATAAGATCACCCATCCATGGATCTGGGTTGATCCAACCTGCTCTACAGGATGGGCAGACTAGCATTTTGAGACATTCTAAGTGATCTCAACTTTGACCTGAAGTGTGCAGTGCAGCTCTATCTATCATTCTGTGGTGTGTTACTGCACTATGAGAAACACACTGACCTTTGACCTGTCTGGCAATGCGTATCCATGGTATGTTTCAAATTGGATCTTCCCATGCCAGATATCTGGTTATCCGCTACAGAAAAGGGTTGACAAATAATTTCATGTGTTTATTTATAGATTTTTTTCAAAATCTGGAGAGCCCATCTGCTTGGATTTGTATTAATATGTCAGAAGAAGGCATGTCTACATTTTGAGTTGCCTTTCTTTGCTGGTATTGAAATAACAACACATAGATTAATGTAATATTTCTAATGAAATTCTTGAATTTGACAAAAGTATTGAATACACCAATCAACAAAGTTTAAAAAAAAAAAAAGGAAAAAAACAAAATATTGATTTGTTTACACAAAGAACTCCTTTAAATTGCTTACAAATGGCCAGACTGTTATAAAAGTGCAGACTTGTTATTCCAGTTTGCAATATTCCCGACATTATTTGGATGGAGTTAATCTCCAGAACCAGCACTGCCTTATTCTGATGAAGATTGTATCCTCCTTTTATGTCCTTTCAAGTTCCCCCTTTCCCTAATTACCTTCCTATAGCTAATTAAACTCCTATTCATCTATAAAAAGCCTCACAGCAGTAAAAGCCTTACAGTTGAGACCTTGGAAAACTAATACACATAGACACAAATGAAGTTGTGGCTTCAACCATTCTAATTTTTCATATGGCAGGAAAAAAAGAAGGAAAACAAACAAAAACATGAATACATGAGTGTGTCATTGTATAAATGTCATTGTAGTTCTATAACACTGCCTGGTATTATTATAATACTACTGTAAGCTTAATTAGAGAAATGAATAGATGTGTGTCAGGCCAGAAGAGATATTGGTGTAGATACAAATTAATCTATATGTCAGAAACCTAGAGGGCAGTTTTACTTGTGGAGTCAGTTTATGACATCAGATCAATACAGGCTGTGACTAATGATAACCAGCATTCTTTGATGTAAAATTATCAGGTATCATTGCATTAGTCTCTGTATGTGGAGTAGTTGATCAGTTAGCTTTTTGGGGTTGCATGATTTAAATTCCCTTCCACTGCTTCTTACCCTTTTAGGTTTACATTTTTAATTTTTTGTTACAAGTACTGTCAAGATGAATTTCTCTTAGTTTCACTCTCAGTCAGTTCATCTGTCATTGTGGCATTCTGTCTCTGTCTTTGTGGCATTCTGTCAGTCTGTCCAACTTAATGGCACTCTGTGTCTTAGTGGCATTCTGTCTGTGTCTTTGTGGCATTCTGTCTGTGTCTATGTGGCATTCTGTCAATCTGTTTGTCTTTGTGGCATTCTGTCAACCTGTTCAACTTCATGGCACTCTGTGTCTTTGTGGCATTTTGTCAGTCTGTCTATCTTTGTTGCACTCTGTCAACCTATTCACTTTCATGGCTCTCTGTGTCTTTGTGGCATTCTGTCTGTGTCTTTGTGGCATTCTGTTTTTCTTTCCATCTTTGTGGCACTATATCAACCTGTCCAACTTCATGGTACTCTGTGTCTTTGTGGCATTCTGTCATTTTGTCCATCTTTGTGACACTCTGGTAACCTGTCCAACTTCATGGCACTCTGTCTATGTCTTTGTGGCACTCTGTCTGTGTCTTTGTGGCATTCTGTCTGTGTCTTTGTGGCACTCTGTCTGTGTCTTTGTGGCATTCTGTCTGTGTCTTTGTGGCGTTCTGTCTGTGTCTTTGTGGCGTTCTGTCTGTGTCTATGTCAGAACTCAGAAAATGTAACTGATACTAAATAGACATACAGCATGCTTACTGACATTCCAGTAATTATTACAGCCACAGAGGGCCATCATTACTTGTGTACGGTAGATGTGCATTAGGACATATGGTCAGTTTGACCTTGGGCATGACATTGTTAGCTCAACACTTGTCTCGTCCATAATTTAATAGTGCCTCCCAGATAATACCAAACCTAATACATTGATGATTACTTGCTGTGAAACTAACTAAATTATAACAAAGATCTATTGTCCAATATCACTGCACGTCTGCAAATAACCCCCATCTTATCAAATACAGAGTATGCTTCATTACTTTTAGAATTCTTGTAACTCTAAATCATGTGGACATCTTGGACTTAAAAAACAGAAGTTCTTGGATTTTTTGGAGCTCTTTCGTGAAGAACTTTTTGAAAATATAAGAATAGTACTAAATGTAATTATTCTAAGAATAAAGAAGAATTCTATAAGATCTATTGACACTGTCCTTGATGTGACTGACCTCCTGTGTAGTATTAATCTAAGGCTGCTCTTGTTTAGTGGCCTACTGGGAGACACTTAATGAAGTCTACAACTCAATAATTCTATCATATACTCAGGGGTCACATCAGGTCCTCTAGTTTCCATTACTAACAGGTATAGACATGTAGCGTGACTAAGCACTGGCTAATGTAGCATTCTAAGTTAATAAAAGGAATGTTGCATTATGGTGTGATAATAAATGTCCACTGCAGTTAACATAGTGTTAGTTCACACTGAAAAACTGGTGCCATATGACATCACAAGATCAGTTACTGGCAATAGAAGCAAAGTCTGTGTCTGGTAATAAGCCCATCCATATGTAAGGCTGTTGTCTATCCTTCAGTAACCCCATGTCTGGTAATAAGCCCATCCATATCTAAGGCTGTTGTTTTTCCTTCAGTAAGCCCAGGTCTGGTAATAAGCCCATCCATATCTAAGGCTGTTGCCTATCCCTCAGTAAGCCCTTGTCTGGTAATAAGGCCATCAATATCTAAGGCTGTTTTCTATCCATCAGTAAGAATGTATCTGGTAATAAGCCCACCTATATCAAAGACTGTTCTGTGGATTTAAAAATAATTGAAATTTCCTTATCCTGCAATCAGTTAACTTCCTTTTTTGTATATTGTTTTTGTAGGATGTCCTGTAATGTGTCAAATGGTTCACACTAAAACAAGCTTAAAGTACATCATGTTTATGTTCATTTTAAGTTGATATGTCACAATTTACAAATAGTTTCCAGCAATTCAATTTTGAATCCCTGTGCTTATGAATAAGTATAATATCAGATTACTATAGAAACAGACCAGTCTTTGATGTGGATGTAACCTGTCAGAACTATTGGGCAAAATATACCAATATTGATTAACAAGAGATGGTGCACATGCATACATTTCTGAAGGGTCACTTTGGGGTCAGTACTGGTCATTTTTGGGTCAGTGTTGATCTATAGATAGGGGCTGTAGGTGATAATAGGAACACATCAGTCACAGCAGGCTAGCCTAGGAAGAAGTTTTGCATTACCATGCAACTTTAGCCAGTATTACCCAGCATCGATCTAGGTAAGAGAGAGACTGCTTCTAGTTGACTGCAACCAGTACTGTCCCTTATTTGTTTATTACACATAAGCAACGTAAATTGAAGAAATTTTCATACGTTATACTACATATTCAGACCAACAAGTTACACATTTGTATCATGGTATGAAACACATACTCAGAACAGAATATCATTTAGCCTTCTATGTGATGTTTAATTCTGTATTTGGAACGACAATGAAAATATGTATTTAAGACTTTGTTGAAGAAAAAATATTATCAACCTTTCTCTTCTGCCATTTTTCCTTAGATTAATGAATACATTATGAAAGCTGTAAAAATCTGATGAGCATTTCCTCACGTACTAGGATTCTGACATGTATTTAACTGATATTTAGCATCAGTTTAAAATATTGTTTTTCATTTTGATATTTTAAACTGACATTTGTTTACTTTTTAAAAGCCTAGCAGAACATTTGACATGCTAAATTGGACATATTTCATCTGCACATCACCAGACTGGAGACAGCAAAAACTAGACCCTGAAATAATTCTGTCTGTGGATCTCAGTGATATTTGGGTTTATTGGGTAAACTATTCGTCCTGTAGTTGTTAGCATTCCGTGGTAATCTAACAACCCATTACCAGTGGAAAATTGATAAACCACCAAACCTGAGCCCACAGGGAGTACTTCTTCTGTGTAGCTGTAAATGTAAACTAAATCTTTGTAGAATTGTAAAAATTGGGGCCTAATCTTGTCTTTTGGTATGTCATACAAACAAGCACCTGTCTTATAACACCTGTGTGATTTATCTCTCTGGTTTTTATGGATGCATCTTATATCATGTCTCTTTCTCCCCCCACCATCCCCTCCCCACATTCTTTAACCCTTTATATCTTTTACCTATTTTTCTCCCTTCTCATACATCTCTCTTAAGATTCTTTTCCTTGTGATCCTCTTACTATTATAATGCTTTTTAAATCCCTTTTTATCTTCTTTCACAAAATTATATGTTCCTTCTTTTTTTTCTGTAAATCTCCCCCCCCCCCCCCACTCTCTGTCTTATTTATCCCTTATATCCTCTTCTATTCCCCCCTTCCCCTCCACTACAATACATCTCTTGCCCTGTAATCCTACTTCCACAACCTTTCTTCTTCCATCACAGCACCTATATTTATCTCTTTCCATCACCTCACTCCATCCCAACCTTACCCCTCTCTCCCATACCTCAGTATAGTGTACTCCATAAACTGTACATGTACAAATACTAACTTTTTTTATCCTCTCCTGTAACACCTTCGTTTATTCTTTTCAATCTTTATCCTCACCTCCTCCTTTCTCTAATACTCCTACATCCCTGTACAGCTATAAACAGCCCCCCTGTATGTAATCCCCTGTGTATTGACAGAACTCCCTGATCCAATCAAGTACACCCCTGGTGTGTTTATTACACCTAATCATTACCACAGGCCCCTATCAGGGCACAGGCCCTAGTCTCAGCTAAATTCCTGTCCAATCTCTCCTCAGCAGCTATCTAGACATGCGGAGCTGTAGTTACCTGTTAAATTCCCTAGAGGGGGAGGGGGATTAGATTATTAGATATTGGGGAATATTTTGCCCCACTTCCTGTCCGCAGTATGTAAGCAAGAAAGAGTTATGAGGCTGCTGGAAGAAGGATGGGTTTTTTAATACTGGCTTACCTCTGGAAAACTAGGGTATAGTATACTGTTGGTTATGATATTTCTTTGTAGATTTTAGTGTACATTTGTGGAGGTTTTTAAATTCACAGCAAAATGGAAACAAAAATATCACCAGCTCTAGATTTATCTGAGGGGTTCTAGAATCTTGGCGAGATCAAAGGTTTTCCTTATAAGGAAATTGTGAGATGTATTGAATTATTTCTGGATTGCTGTAGTAGAAACCATAGGGGAGCCTCCCTGGGACTGGAAACTGAAATATGGATAAATGTGATATCTTTTTACTCTATGTGAGTTTTTGTGCTACTTTATCAAAACCACTGACACATGTTATATACAATGGTAGGTACCAAAATGTTGTCTGTTTGTGTACAGTGTATATGAATCATGGTGTAAAGACATGGATAAAATAGAACCTTCAGTAACACTAGATTGTGTTTGTGTATCTACACACTGTTTATTTATCAGGTATGTTTTGTAAATTGAATATTTTCTGGTTATTTATCAGAAACACATAATTTCCTGTAGCTTGTTGGCTCAGGATGTGGTTAATGTAAAGCTATACTACACAAACACTATCACATACATCACTGTATGTACGGTTTTACTCCCAGTATTCAAATTCAAAATGCACTGAATATATTATTGTACCAGGTAACCTTGTGGCTACCATAAGGTCAGGGTGTAGTTATGGTGGGGGTCATTTCAAAGTGACTTACAAGAAGTATTATGGGATGTATAATAACGAAAATACACCATGCCTAATAAATTATACAGAAATAGCACTGTGTTATATTACACAAGATGTCTCCATTGAAATTTCAAGTCCTGTCAAATTAGATACAAAAATTTCTCAAATGACCTTGCTGATAAAATGCAGATCAGCCACAATTCCTTTACTCAAGTAGCATTATATTTAACGTAAATAAATGGCTGCCGTGATGTTGGACACTCAGGTGTAAGAGGTTACCTTAGTGATAGTAAGAAGAAATTGTCTGCAGGCATGATGATATAGGGGCTATCTATTCAATGAGGGCAGCGTCTGTTAATGCCTTTTGTGACACCTTTACACTATGGATACCTGTGCATAGTGACCACTTTTCCTATATGGATAGTCACATGATAAAATACTTGTGTTGTGTGACAACTGTCTATAAAGGATATTAGTCTGGAGAAACACCTGTTTGGTGTGGATTAGAGTTCCGCTGAAATATGTTCTGGAGGGAAATATGTCTACCTACTTTGATTCAGGATATGTTCTACAACCTGATCGTTCTCCCCGAGGTAAACTTATCAAATGTAATGACCTACATGCTTGAGGTCACTTTGTCATTTTGACATAATTTCAAGTGATGTGATTGGCTGGAATCCTCCATTGTGTTTAAAGTTAATCTTGGTATTTTAAATGACAAGTATGTGTTAAGTTTGCTTGTTTGGGGATGTAAACAGTGGTGTAATGTAATATCACATGTTATACCTATAACAATATAAAAAAAAGATATACTGATTACGTCATGTTCCATTGTTTCTATCTTTGATTTATGCACATCAAATAAAGTATATACATGTACACTTAGTTATAAATTTAGAACAAACTCAACAATTTTTTTCTTTCATTTGCAAGATATTTTTTACGCTTTGCTATGACTTAAGTAGAGATTCAGATAGGTACCTTGTTAAAATGTGATATAATTAACTTTCTCTGTATATGATGTGAGAGGTAATATTTGACATTGCTAACTCTGTGTTTTCTTCGTATTACAGCAGAGATTCCAACGGCAAGATTCCACATCCTCCCACAGCAGTTCTAGTCACCATGACAGCCTTAAGGACCGTTCAGTCAATGGTGACCGTGTTCGTCGTCGTGGTAGCCAATCATCTCAATCTACTACAGCTGGATACTCATCATCCAGTCCAACGATCTCTGGAGGTGTCATTCGGCGGGACTCATCCACAGAGATGTCCCCACGTAGTATTGACTCTCCACGCCTTCACCGAGCTCAAAGCATGCAAAGAAATGTGATGGAACACAGTGCACCTCCTAGTAGGTCGAGCAGTTACCGCTACACAGATCATCGTGCTCGTGATGATATCTATCTCACCCATGGACACCCGCACAGGACAGGGAGGCAGGGTAGTTTTACAGAACGTGATTATGGAAGTAAGTCTGATTCGTATGGGACCAGGTCCGAGTCCTACACACCTCCTTTAGTTATGAATCCTGAAAGTTTCATGCATGATCTACACGAACGGCTTTACAGTCCTGGATTATCATCAGCGTCTTCGTCTCGTGGAGAACCAGAGTGTATACCTTTCAGTCAGGATATTGTGAACCAACAGGGCAATGTTAGCCCAAGTCCACTAAAACCAAAAACAAGGTCATTTCCACGAACAAATCCAGCATATGTTGGTGTACCTAAACGTAACGGTACCCCCTCTGTTATGTACAAGAGACTTAATGTCGAACAACAAATGCCTGAGAGTCATCCTGCAGAACCCATCACCTATAGTTCAGCTGGCATTCAAATCGCACCTGGAGATTATGTTGATAATTATTACTATCCACATGAACGATCTGATAGTGAAGCATCACATTCTTCAACACGGGCGATAAAACATGAACGAACTGACAGTCAGACGTCTCATTCGTCTCGGAATCGTGAACTGTCAGATTCCCAGTCTTCCCAAGGTTCATCGCGGAATACCTCGGATATTCATTCTTCACAAGGTTCATTACGACTTCAACATACCCATGACAGTAATATATCATTTCAGGACAGTGTTTCATCTCGAAGTTCAGCTCGTAGTTTTCAGGATCAAGAAATGCTTCGGGAACAAGCTGGAAGTCGGTTATCACAAAATTCCTTTAGGGCTTCAGATAGTGAAAGAAATGCTGATTATGCAAATATTCCCTCTAAAATTGTACCAGTGTATCCTACTTCCTACCAACAAGATACGAACCATTATCGTGAGGTCCTTAAGGACCGACAGAATATCCTAGACAATGTCCATTACCTTGACGGTATTCCTATTTCATCACTGGAATATAACCAACACCTAGAAAGGGGACATAACTCTATGAATACTGTTCCTGTGATTCAGAACTCTAATTTTCAACCTGGAGGTAAGTAGAATTACATTAAAATCTTTTAGTTGTTTTTCATTGGAAAATACAATTTTCAACCAATTATTTGTGTAAAAATAAAACTTCAGTTAAAAATAAATTCTTGTCACTAATAACTATGGGAATATTTGTTTACAAAACAACATAGATCATGAACATCCTGTTTGTTTTGGACAGTATCCAATGGAAGGGAGATAATTCAAGTCTTTGATAAGTTTGGGATAGGGTGAAAGTCTTGGCTGGATTACACATTTAATTTTAAGGCCAAGAAAATCTAACATACAAATTTTTGAAAGCTTTAGTTTTCTTTTTCTTTTTTTTTTTTTTTTTTGTTATTTTTTTCTTTGCAATTGTTGTTTATAATTCTGTATCATATTTTTATCAGTATATTCTCAAATCAACAACTTTCATTTAGTTCAATTTGATTTAGAGAAAATGTTGTACAAATGAAAAGTGTGATAATAGATACTTGAAACAAGTAAACCTTAGGTTTGGCCTGAAATATTGGTTGTATTTATCTTTTGTTATCTCTAATCTGATAGTGATAGATGGTCATGTTGTATAGAAATTGTATATAAACAACAGGCTTTAATGAAATCCAACATACACAGGTAAATAAGTATGTAGTGTAAGTCAAGCAATTTCTTTTATAATACATTTCATCATTTTTTTTTTTTTTTTTATCAGAACAATATGATTCACTTTTATTTTGTAGTGAATTATCTTAATTGTGACTGAAACATAACAGTGAAACATACAGCTTTCTATTGTAGATAATTACCAGTAACCTGTTTTATTGTCTTAGGTACAGCCAGTTCATTGCAACATTTAACTACAGATGTATATCACTGTCAGGGTTACAGATACACGCATAAATACTATAGTGTCACAATTATATCTATCAAACAGGAATGTAGTATTTATCATAGCAATAATGATGACTGTTAGGTGTGAGAAAACAAGGTGTTAAAATATCAAAATAAATCACACACCGCACAGGTTCTGATTCAAAATATCTCACGAAACGTGAAAAGATTTTTTAGACACGTTTTTTGTTTGCATAATTTTTACGATGATTACAGAACTGATTTGGTTTTTGTTTATAATGCTTTAAGATAGTCTTAATGATTTTAAGTTAAATTACTTATGATGCAATGCGTATCCTGCAATTAGCCCAGGGTGTTGATATGCAAACTCTGACTAAGTCTTGGGGTGGGCTTATTGTGGAAAGATGAAATATATTTGTTTGTAAATCTACTTAACATCAATAAATAGGGTGGGTTTATTACCTGACTTTAGCTTATTTCTTATAAATACAGTATTTTGTCTTCATTATTATGATGTCAATGTGACCTATATTTGATCAGTAAATTTTGAATCTAGTTAGACATATGTCTTTATTTGGACATAATGGCCACAATGATGGGGGCTTTTCTTTTTTTTTTTTTTTTTAATCTTTAATATTCTGTTTCGACTGGATAACATGTCTTGTGTCAGTGATACCAACATTTTTCTGATTCATCCTGCTGTGGATCATTGTCTCATCTTCTAAGTCTGTGACTTAATGTTTCAGTGGAATTAAACGAGAGTTACGATGAGGATGTAAACAGTAATGTATTCTCATCATCACCGGGTATACAGGAACGTATCCAGCAGGAACTTGCATTAGAGATGCACCCTGCCTCTCTGAAACGGAAAAAAAATCCTGAAATGGCAGATTCGTCTCAGGGTAGCCCTGTTATAGAGAAAGGTTACCTCGTACATCAGCCTGATGTCATTCAACAGCGACCTGTCTCAATGGTCGTACCGTCTCAATCTGATGCCAATGTCTCCCTTAGTCCCAGCATAGGATCTCTCAACAGACAGGTAGGCACAAGAAGAGTTACCTCCCTTTAAACAATACTAGTCCTCATTCTGAATCATGGCTGTGTTGTTGAACATATGAAGAGTAATTTCTAGCCAAATGATTTTTAAAATGGTTCCCCATTTAATATAAGCTAAAGGAAATTGGTAGAAATGAATTGAAATTTACATTTTAGAAATACACAATAAAAAAGAAACAGATCATTGTTATATTATTGACTGACTTATGAATATATCTACTGGTTTGATGGGTTACTGCAATATGATCTCATACACAGGAACGATTTCAATGCTAGCTTAAATCAATATATGCTAATAGCTTAGACCTAATATTCAAAATATCACTGCATATGAAAACAAGATTTTGTTTTAAAGCCAAAGATAAAACACTATCCTATAAGTAATCCTACCAGCTCCTCAGATGTGTACAAATTATTACAGAATGAATCAGATTTTGAATTATGCAGTAGTTTGTGTGATAAATCTGGCAAATTTTGATGAATTAAGAAAGCAGAAAATCCTTGCAGTTTTTTGGGGTTTTCTTTCATTTTCATTTAAAAAGAAGGTTAATTATTGTTATGTACCATGGATAACAGAGTGATTCTACCTGATAAAGTATTGTAATGTAACTGTTATAAATATATTCAAATGTTTATGAAAAAAATAAATGAAATTTTTATCAAGAATTAGCTACAGATGATAGTGTAGTCTACACAGGTTTACAGCTAATTCAGGGTATCATTTTATCAGGGTATGTAGTACAGTTATGGCATTTCTCAGAAAATAAATCTTCATAGATGTTCTTGTTTCAGACAAGAGCTGGTACTGCTCCCCCAATTAGAGCAGCGAGTCCGTTATCCCAGAAACAAAAGTTACCATCTGACAGTGATATTGAGAACTATGCCCAACAGTATATGAATCGACACAAAAAAGGACTGTTTGGGAAAAAAGTGTCTGTTGCCACTATGCTGACATGGTCAAAGGTGAGATAATGTGCTGCTTGTTTTCAAATTTATTTTTATTTATTTTAACGGGTTTTACATCCACTATTACAACCTTCCTGACTTTCAGTGGATGAGCTTTGTTTTCAAAGTTCTGAGATGACCTTTTATATGGGGTATGTCCATTTTTGCCAGATGACCATTGCATAAGATGTATTATTAGAATATTTTTAACTAAAGATATTTATAAATGCTGAGCTGTCACTGAGGTTGTTGTAGTTGTTTAGAGTGCATCCCCTCACTATCAAAGGTCTTCACAGATGATGAGGTCACTTAAGGGTGTTTCTTGTCACGGAGGGCTTTATCATAAAATACTTTATTTTGTAAACTGATTTATGAACATAAATTACTTAGCACCTGAAGATTTGTAATAATATTATGTTATGTGTTGATCTTTTGGCATATAACCTATTTTTCTTAAAAGTACGAAGATCTATAATTAGAACATTTGTGTAAACACTATTCACAAATGTATGATTAGTCTCTTATGATTTAAAATCTAATATAAAAAGGAAGTTACTTTAACATTATTTATAACTGCTGATTTATGAGGCTGTCGTCGATGACAGAAAATCTATTATTAGAATGTTTTTGAAAAGTTACTTATAAATTATATACCGTTAGTCCATCATGGATGACCTAAACGTGAAAATAAATGTCTCCACCTTTCCGAAACTGAAGATTTTTTGTCACTGTGGTCATGTGAAATAAAGAGATTGCGGGTTGCTGACGAGGCTACACAGACTTTTGTTTCCTATCTAGTACACCATACTTCCTGAGCTCTTACTTTTCCTTCCGACTTTTATGAATATCGTAGGTGTTATAGATAGCAAATGACCTGCCTAGAAACGATTTCATGAACATTTTTAGTAAATCACTTATAACTCGGAAATTTGGGGTATTTTCATTAAGGACTTACGCAATGTTACAAAATGGAAAATGTATAAATTGAAGGACAGATTGTATGATGCAATTCAAACTGTTGGATTTACGCTAAGTGTTGCTACATTTGTATTGTAACTGTATCAATGGGGAATTGTTTACAAGTGGAAGAATATAGGGAACTGAGCACGAGTTGTACAGAATCCACCTTTCAGGTAAAGGTCAAGTGAAATTTTTTCTCCATTCTTTTTTAGCTACATTGAATTTTGATGCATTCACAGCAATCAGCTTGACTGGTTGTGAATCCTATGATTTCATTTTTTTAACAATTATGGGTGTTATATGAGGTCTATACAAAGTTCTGTATACCTAATAATGTAAGGTCATTATCTGTTCTTTGTCCTTATAAACATTCAATGGCACTTGATGAATTCAGATTATGAAATTAATTTACAAATATATTTTGTTTTTTGTCAGCTGATAAAACAAATAGAAATAGTCCTAAATAAAAGGAATTTGAAACAGACCATAATCCAACACCCTAATATGTAACTTTTATTGAAAATTAGCTGTGCTTATAATGGGACATTGAATTAGAAGTTGGCATAGGTTTTACTGGATCTATACAAAGTATCCTATTGAAGGAAAAAGTAGAACAGGGTATTGAAAATGCTGTAGAGTTGGTCAGGGATTCAAATCCTTTAACCATAAAATAAGTACTCTAAACAGTAGTGGTACCTAGATATTAGTTTGTCATCAATTTAATGAGTTGGCGATAT
This sequence comes from Ylistrum balloti, assembly GCF_031769215.1. Taxonomy (NCBI): domain Eukaryota; kingdom Metazoa; phylum Mollusca; class Bivalvia; order Pectinida; family Pectinidae; genus Ylistrum; species Ylistrum balloti. The sequence continues at coordinate 123,363 of NW_026782128.1, read as the reverse complement.
AAATAAGTCTTCAATTTAACATGTTAATTGATTTGTGACAGGTGACTTCCTTTTCATTCCTGTTTTCACATTGATTTAAACATTAATCTTTTCCAACACCTTGTGTCCCCATAGTACAAACTCCCACCAACACAAAGTTAGCCATCGGCATCAAAAGATAGGAATATTTTTTACCTCTCATTCTATTCAGACAAAAATCAACAGTTTTTAAAGCCATTGAATGGCGCTATTGTTGACTAATACTGCTGAGTGCTTGACACTTTAAAGTTGATGTGATATATATGAAGTGTAAACCATTTAATAGCCATGACAGGAATGATGAAGGGTTATTTGGAACCATTTAGAACATATGACTAGATGGGTGGGGGTAGGGATGTTATATATATATTATACTCAAGTACACTAAAATAGGTTAATTCATTTCATATCAAATTTACCACAAGGAAAGGCCACAAATTAGTATACTGTTGATATGGTTATTTTTAGGAGGGGGTGAATTTAGCAGATTATGTTAAGCAAATGGTATGCCTGAGGGTTATTTATGTGATCATTGTACCATCACATGTATATTTCAACATGTATGTGATATATGTACATCAAAAATTCACATTCATGAGTGAAATTTATGCAACCATGTGACTCATCATATATAGTGTAAATTTCCAGGTTTACAGTATTTTATTCTACAACGATATAAAACATTCTGATTAAAAAACAGGGTTATGATGGTATTAGTTACACTTTATAAAAACTGTCACAGGATGCATGACACATGCAAATGTATATCTGTATTTTGATTGATGGTGATGTCAGTCACTGACAGATCTCAACACTTGTGTTTTTTTCCTGGTTAAGTCATTGAAAACTAAACTAGGAAACAACCCAATAGTAACTAGATATACTGAAATCTAGATATACTCTTAAACTGTTATTCTCTGCTTAAAAATGATGAGAGGAATCAATGTGGGAACAGACTTTGAACCCTTCATTCATATTTTCATTCAACATAAGTGTCTGTATTGTGGGATAGGAAGTAGCCAACTTTTGTTTGGGTGTTAGAACACACACACAAAATACCCTTAGGCTATTTCTAATATTTCTGAATACATCTATGGCATTGATATTTCTTTTCAACTATACTGAATGACCTGTACATAATCAATTTGTTGGCTGGAGTTCCCATGTTTGATAGTATCTCATTAGCCCAGGGATATCCCTATCCATTTGGACAGGTCAAGGTGTTATACCATCAGGGGAGATAACTGTCTAGAACAATGTAAAAGCTATTGTCCATAGTGTGACATCCTGACTTGTAGAAATGATCCCTTCAGGCTTTGATAACTTGATTGGCAGTTGTTTGGGTATACATTAATGGGAAATTTCTTGAACTTGTTGCTCCTCAGAGCTGGAAGAAATGAATGTCATCTGTTTCTTCACATATTAATATTGTATATTTGGACTGAAATTATACAAGGACAGTGAGAAATTTTAATAAATCACCTTAAAAGTGACACAGAGTGTAATTGTGTAATACTTCTCCCTAAGTGAATAACAGTTCCCAACAATGTTGATGAGAAGAAAACAACTGAAAAGGGTAATGTATTTTGACTTCACTTTTAAAAGATGTGGATAGGTTCACTGTGACAAAAAGATAATTACAATGCTGTATCATTGGTTATCTGTTATGATTTTACATAAATACTGTTTTGTTTTTAGGACCCGATCCAGAAACCTATTCTGCGTACAGAAGACAAAGGTGTGAAGAAAGAAGCATGTGACGTCTTTAAACATATCCTTTTTGTCAATCACTCATCCCTCATGTGAGACTTGGACCGTTTAAGATTATCTTTAAAGATTAAATTTTATTGACCAGTTCATTTGTTGGATAGTCTGAGATTTGAAAAAACTGACCCTAATGGATAGATTCAAATTCTTTACGTTCATTGAACATTTTTATAAATTGAATGGAAAGCAAATTTTACTAATTTGTTATTTGATGTCCTTGACCTTTGACACTGATCCAGATTTATATGGGTGACAGAAAGGGGAAGCACTCTCAGATGCAGGCGGCACAAGAAATTGTCATCAAAGGATGGAATGTTGCAAATCTTCGTGACGAAATCTACATGCAGATCTGTAAACAAACAACTGAAAATAGAAAAGAGTAAGTCTATTTCTAATTAATTATTTTTTAATTTCATTATTACTGACCAACAAGGATAAAATAATTGAAACTATCGAAATACAGGAAAAAAGTTGTAAAGATAATTTTAGGGAAGTTAAATGTAGATAGATGAAAGCATTTACTGTGGGAAAAAATTCTATAGAGGTCAACAAAAAACACTTTGAGTGCAATTGCATCTTGTCATTTCATTTACACCTGACATGTAACACATTTATAAAATGAGAAATTGAATCATCTGGGAAGCAGATGAAGATCTTCATGCCTAACATGTTGAGAAGTCTTTATGATGATTCTTGTTACCTAAGTGGTGTTATCCTTGAGATAAAAGTTTATGCATTAGTCACATTCATTCAAATTCCTTGAAAGGTGACAGGGTTATAACTATACAATTAACGATGAATGTATACCATAAGGAATGTATTGTATTGTCATCTTGTCCATAGACATTTGGCAGTATACAGAGGTTGGCATTATAATGAGAGAAAGATTCACAGAAATTGTTGAGAAATATATTGATATTTACAAGTGAAATGATAGACCTTAAATGAAGGTATACACTTTGTTTTGAATTTTATGATCTAACCAAGAAAAAAAGCCTTTTTCAATCATGATTTACTTACATATAAATAATAATTTGTCAGAAAGAAATATTTAATGCTTTCTTTTTATGTTTTACAGAGAAAGTCTACAGAGAGGATGGGAGCTGATGGCAATTTGTTTAAATTTCTTTCCTCCATCAGTAAAGTTTTACTCCTACCTGGAGGGGTATATTCAGCGACATGCTGAGGACATCATCGATCTGCCTAACGTATGTGCGGTACGCCTCACCGTTATTATCACATGCTTTTATCGCTTCGTATGCTAGTCATTTCACAGATTATGTCGTTATATTCAGTAGCACTTCAGAAATGGGGTTTTCTCACAGGTCAGCTCATCAAAAGGGTTGTCTCAAAAGTCAACCCATAGCAGGGAATTCTCATATTTTAATCACAGCAGGTGTTTTTACAAAAGTCAATTCGTAGGTGGGAAATCTCCAAAAAGAATTTTAAAGTCAGCAGTTCGTCGCAGGGAATTCACAAATACTTGCATTTTGGAACCTGGGGAAACTCACCTTAGGGTAACCTCACACATCAATTCATGAAAGAGAATTTTCAGAGACCTATGCACATTTGGGTTATCTTGAATGTGAATTCACAAAAAGTTATTTCAGGTGTTAATTTATCTCACAGATCGGATTAATTTGGAAAATATTGGAGTAGGACTAATCTCATTTCATCTCAACCTGCAGCTTATCACACAATTCCATGTAATTCCAGGGAAATCTCACTAGTTCTGCTGTTAGTTGGAAAAGTCTAAATTTTTTTGATATTGAAGTGTTTTTTAAACCTAAATGTTGTGACTGAGGCTATGCTTCACCTTATCATAGTCACTGCTGGAAGTACACACTTTTTGAAGCTTATGTTGCTGGGATGTGCTGCAAGCTTCAGAGAGAATTCTTATTTGTGTGTGTGTGATCAAGTGCTTTTTGGGCAATTGGCATGTATATGCTTGCTCACACATTTATCATGAAAGCAATAGGAATTATTTATCATTGGACACTGTGGCCCACAATGATGTTAGGTGACATTCTGGAGTCTGTATTGTACACTCTGGCCCACAATGATGTTAGGTGACATTCTGGAGTCTGTATTGGACACTCTGGTCCACATGGATGTTAGGTGGTATTCATGAGTCTGTATTGGACACTCTGGCCCACATTGTAGTCATTTCATCATACAGCATCTGATGCTTTTTCAAACATTTTAGCAGAGTTATTGCCCTTTTCACATTTGTGTTCTCTTGAGTTCTTGTCTGCATATCTCCTTGACAACAAAAATGCTGTTATGGAACTTATAATTCAACATCAGACCATGGAAATTTCTGCAGTGTATTTGATTCATACATAAATTAGGTAAACCAGGAATCTAGTTTGGTCTTTCTGTACATTTCCTTAATTAGCAGCTGTTTTAAATAAGCTGTTTTTGTTTCTACAGCTAGAAGAAGAGGCAAGTATTAATTCTGGCTTGATTAAGCTATAGATCTGTGTTCTGAACTGGAAATTTCTCTTACATGGAAAAGACTCTTGATCTCTATGGCTTTTTCTACTTGCAATTTTCAAGTTATAGCTCTTGGCATTTGAATGATCTGTTTCCTAACAGTGGAATTCTATGCTCCTGATGTCAGGTCTTGTGTCAAAAGTTTACACATTTCCCATCTTTGGGTTCTTTTCATTTCAAATAATCCATCAAACCTTTATGACACCTCTTGTCAGTTCTGATTAACAAATGGCAGTCACAATACCATGAATTCATCTTGAATATATTTACACCAGACTACCAGATTTGATCCATGCATGAGTGAACACGGCCACTACATCTTCCTCTGGACAGTCCAAAATCCCTAAACCATATATACCTTTCCTTTTTCATTAGAAAACCCAATCCATGTCAAAACTGGACATTTTCCACGGGTATTCTTGGATCCAGTTTAAGCAGGTAGGTTCTGGTGTGGAGCATGTGGACTTCCAAAGATATTAACATCCATCTTACATGCATGGCCCTCACTGGTTTGGATTTGTGGTATGACCATTTCATACAAAATTGCATATACATGCATGGGGCCTTATATGTTGCTGTATTGAAAAGGTCTTATTTGTGGGTCTTGATTCACCTCATAGTCCTCACTTCACACTCACTGCCTGCATGCTGTTGTCACAGAGTCATTTCAGGATTTAAGGGAGATAACTCTCAGTATACTTAATAGATGATTGATTTGTTCTTGTAATGATGCATCATGGCACTTTTTGTTGCCATAAATTGTTCACATTATATTTCCCTCTATAACCTACATATTGTGAAATTTAATAAACACTCTTTGTTTCAGCTGATATACATTTACTGTTTTCTTTTACTGTTTTGTTTTAAGGTTTAGTGTTCACCACTTTGTGTTAAAAATGTTCTGAAATGTTGGTATTAGGTACTTCACATTAAGAATATGCTAAGGGACTGGTATTAGGCGGTTTATATTAAGAATATCATGCTAAGAGATAGTTAGTAGAAGTTTTGTGTTAAAAATGTTCTGAAAGATCGGTATTAGGCACTTTGTGTTAAGAATATGTTCAGAGATTGGTAATAGGCACTTTGTGTTAAGAATATGTTAAGAGATCGGTAATAGGCACTTTGTGTTAAGAATATGTTCAGAGATCGTTAATAGGCACTTTGTGTTAAGAATATGCTCAGAGATCGGTAATAGACACTTTGTGTTAAGAACATACTGAGAGATATGTATTGAACACTTTGTGTTAAGAATATGTTCAGAGATCGGTAATAGGCACTTTGTGTTAAATACATGCTGAGAGATCAATGTTAGGTGCTTTGTGTTAAGAATATACTTTGAGATGAACAAACTAACAGAAATATATTTCATTTCAATAAGATTATAAAATTGATATAAATTTTTTTATAGATTTAGGAAGATTTTACGGATTAAGCATGAACATCTGTTCCATGTTCCAAGTCATAGACATATATTTCCCTGGTAGTTATCTTTCCTGTCATAACCTCAGAATTTCCATAACCTCAGATTTCCCCCTAACCCATATGTCTGACTCTGTCCTCTGGTTTCCTGTCCTCAGGTCACCGGTATTAGTAGTCTGTGTTAGCATGGTCCTGCAGTTTTGTTTTTATCAATTTTAAGATTTATGTTAGGCGATAAACTGATTCTTAGTCTTTAGGACTACAAGTTTTACAAACCATAGTGTTCTGTTCAATATATTCATCAAGCTCTTTAACAAAGAAATGGATGCAAACAAATGGAAAGAAAAGAAACAAAAAATCTTTCAGCTGAATATAACATGGTTTTATATTTTTCAGACGTTTTATGAAAATACACTGTATATCAAATATTTGTTGGCAGTTCCAAATTTTACAGGATGATAATGAAGATGTATCTGTGTCATTACAGGTTCCTATCAGCCACTTTGCAGCCCAGTGTCAGCGACGACTAGACAAGACCATGCAATCCGGACCAAAGAAAGGACAGAGAAAACCAACTCTGGAGGAGATAGAACAGGCAAAGGTAAGGATAGTGATAGATAGAACAGACAAAGGGAAGGATAGTGATAGATAGAACAGGCAAAGGGAAGGATAGTGACAGATAGAACAGGCAAAGGGAAGGATACTGACAGATAGAACAGGCAAAGGGAAGGATACTGACAGATAGAACAGGCAAAGGGAAGGATAGCGATAGATAGAACAGACAAAGGGAAGGATAGTGATAGATAGAACAGGCAAAGGGAAGGATAGTGATAGATAGAACAGACAAAGGGAAGGATACTGACAGATAGAACAGGCAAAGGGAAGGATACTGACAGATAGAACTGGCAAAGGGAAGGATAGGACAGGCAAAGGGAAGGATAGTGATAGATAGAACAGACAAAGGGAAGGATAGTGATAGATAGAACAGGCAAAGGGAAGGATAGTGACAGATAGAACAGGCAAAGGGAAGGATAGGATAGATAGAACAGGCAAAGAACAGGCAAAGGGAAGGATACTGACAGATAGAACAGGCAAAGGGAAGGATAGCGATAGATAGAACAGACAAAGGGAAGGATAGTGATAGATAGAACAGGCAAAGGGAAGGATAGTGATAGATAGAACAGGCAAAGGGAAGGATACTGACAGATAGAACAGGCAAAGGGAAGGATACTGACAGATAGAACAGGCAAAGGGAAGGATAGCGATAGATAGAACAGGCAAAGGGAAGGATACTGACAGATAGAACAGGCAAAGGGAAGGATACTGACAGATAGAACAGGCAAAGGGAAGGATAGCGATAGATAGAACAGGCAAAGGGAAGGATAGTGATAGATAGAACAGACAAAGGGAAGGATAGTGATAGATAGGACAGGCAAAGGGAAGGATAGTGATAGATAGAACAGGCAAAGGGAAGGATAGTGATAGATAGAACAGACAAAGGGAAGGATAGTGATAGATAGGACAGGCAAAGGGAAGGATAGTGATAGATAGAACAGGCAAAGGGAAGGATAGCGATAGATAGGACAGGCAAAGGGAAGGATAGTGACAGATAGAACAGACAAAGGAAGGATAGTGATAGATAGAACAGACAAAGGGAAGGATAGCAAAGATAGAACAGGCAAAGGGAGGATAGTGATAGATAGAACAGGCAAAGGGAAGGTTAGTGATAGAACTACACCAGCAAAATTACATGTAATGACATGGGTAAGACAGAGTGGGACAATACCTCTGGTGTTTATTCAACAATAAGCCCAGATGTGGACAAAACCTCAGGTTCATAATAGGGAGTGGGCTTATTACAGGAAAATGATATGGTACTTGTTTGTATGACTTTTAGCACTTTCAGTATTTCAACAGGAATGCAGACACAGGCTTATTGCACTTGTTAACATTTCTAGTGAAACTGTTGATAACTTATTACCAGCCATGGGATTAATGTTGGGAAATTTCAGGATTATGATAACTTATGATTGAGTTTGGATTTGGACCCATTGATAGATGTTTGTAATCTTGTTATTTTTTGCAGAAATCTGTGTTCTGCCCATCCATGTTTGGAAGCACACTTGAAGATGTTATGCTGCTGCAGAATGACCGGTTTCCAGAGCGACAGATTCCATGGATACAGGTGGCGCTGTCAGAGGAGGTGCTTCGACTCAATGGTGCTCAGACTGAAGGCATATTTAGGTTGGGAACATTCAAATTTTCTATTTTCCTTTATCATGATATACGAAACATAAAAATAATTTTTACTGTAATTTTCATTGACATATAAAAATTTTGATAATTTCATCTTGTAAACTAATTCTGACTTTGTTGTATTGTAGAGTGCCGGGTGACATTGATGAGGTAAACAGCCTGAAGATAAAGTGTGACCAGTGGATGTTACCCACCGACTGTATAGACCCACACATCCCTGCATCCCTTCTTAAACTCTGGTACCGAGAACTACATGAACCTCTTATACCACAGCACTTTTATGAGGAATGTATAGAAAATTACTCTAATGGAGAGGCCGCTATACAGGTTGTTAACAAATTACCCGACATAAACAGACTGGTTCTCGCCTATCTTATTCGCTTCCTACAGGTAAGTTGAACACTACTTTCAGGTTCATATGCAGAAGGTTAAAATTATGACCATGGGTTTAAAATCAAATTATTGTCATGGCTTTTAAGATTATAACCTCTAATTACTTTCACATTGTCTTTCCCCACCTCAAAAAAAAAAAGAAAAAAATGGAAAAATATGGCACTTTCAGGTTGTAATCAAAGGTCAAGGTCATGATCTTGAAAATTGGTCAAAGATCTAAGGTTATTTCAGAACTACTGATTTTTGTCACACTTTCTTGTGAAGTTAAAATGTTTATTTTTATTACAAAAAAAAATTAGTCTTTGTCCAAAAAACATGAAAATCACAACAAACAGTCCAACATGTGTGACTTTGTAATGCCTCCAACTACATGTAACGATACATCACTTGCAGAATTCAAGAATTGTTATATTATTTTACCTGTTTAATAGAAATGCCATGAAATACTTTTGTATTGGTACCCAGTTTATATCAGTCTCCTGTAATGTTTTACTATCTGTTCTTCATTGTAGGTGTTTGCTGCAGAAGAAAACTCAAAAACAACAAAAATGGATGTGAACAATTTGGCTATGGTGATGGCCCCTAATTGTCTTAGATGTGAAAGTCAGGAGCCACATATTATATTTGAAAACACACGAAAAGAAATGGGATTTATTCGGACCTTAATCCAAAACCTTGACACAAGTTTCATGGAAGGCATTGTATGATGAGAGTCGTAGCACTTAGAAAATTATGGTGACCATTATTATAACGTTTCTGATTGTCATTGGAACTGCGATTCTCATGTGGAAAATATGTGAAATATTGATAAAGTTGTTTGTCAACATGTGATTGCTGTCTGTGTGTCTCTCCACGTGAGACAAGTGTGGAACATTTGTACATTCTGAGAGCTAGTGTTCAAGATTGTGCTGGATATCACATGCCGTGTATGTAGTATTTCTAGAAATATTTACCATGGACATGTATGGAGAAGTGAATCAGAGCAGAAATTTGCCTTTGTGTGGTGAAATTCAGAATGTGCAAAATCATTGAAAACACATAAATTAAATGCAGGATTAATTCATTAAAATCTCATACGGGCTTAAGAAATATAAAGTCACTGTTATTATTCTGAAATCAAGGCCAGTAGAATTATTCAAAAGGGCCTCATTTGTTCTCAGAAAAAAGTTTCATAAACATTTTCTGTTCAATTATGCAGTATTGATCTAAATGCAACTGCTGCAGAAAACAAGGACACAATTGATCTACAAAGGGTATAAGTTGTGTTATCACAGACTTTTATATCTCAAACTTTTTCTCTCAGGTTTGCCTTACTAGTCCAGGTTACATCAGAGAGGAAAAGCAAATAATTCAAATGCCTTGAACTACATGTGTTTTAAACATATTTGGATGTTAAAATAGTGTTCATCACAAAAAAAATATCATCATCTTTTATATAGATTTTTATTGATGTATAACTATTTCTTATATAGTGCTCTTGGTGAACTTACATGTTATACGGTCAACTACCAGGGAATTCAAAGAGGCATTCTCTAACTAGAAAATATTATTCTACAAAATGTGTAATTTGAATAAAAGTTAACTTAGCTCTTTAATCAGAATAATTGTAATCTACATATACATTAGTATTGCCATCCTACCAAACACCCTGGGCACTCAGTAATGTGGCAAAATTATGTCTAATGCAAAATCTGTAAATGTCATAAGTAGATTGCTATCCTAGACATTTTTCTGATAAAATGGTTTGTGAGAGTGAAATGAGGGAAGATGCCTGAGATGATTAACAGTCGATACTAACTGAGAATGGTATTGTCTTCAAGTTTAATTAGGACGATTTTTAGCATTATGAAATCCAGTCTTATGCTTTAGTTTTGACATTAGGATGCACAGTACAACATAGAAGAAATACAATAGTGCTCATACATGAAATTTGATGCTTGTTGTGAAACACAAGTTACGGTGTTGTAATGAAATATGTAATAGTGAACAAAAAAACCATTTTGTAGGGGTTGCAAAATGCCTTCAGGATGATGATGTGTTTGTTCTTAAAATTTACAATGAAAGACGAGGAGGAATGAATGGAAATTGGTATGATAGTTTGTATATATATATGTGTGTGTGTGATTGTTACAGAAGGAACTCCACCAGAAATAGCAGACTTGTGCTACAGATATTCATCTCCAGTCATACTGTTTTTATTTGTATATTGATGTGAATTCAGTATTTTTCCATTGAGTAATAAATAAATGTTCTGAAAATTGTTAGAAAAATATAAACTTACAAACCACTGCAGTTGATGTATTATGCTTATATAATGAGCAGTTTGTTTTGTTTTCCTCAATCCTACTTCCATTTTGTATGGCTTTGGTGCATGTTTAAGTGGCAATTGTACATGTTTCAATGTGTCAAATACAACCAAGACATGTGGTGGTGGAGGAAATTCCTGTGACACAAGTCTGTTAGATTTATCCATGTATATATTTGTAAATAATCCAGTGACTTCTACAGTGTATATATATATTGTACAGTTCATACATTTTTGTCTACTAGTAATTTATTGTCCAATGTACAGTCACAGTGTATAACCAGACATTTAACTTGTATTATAAACTTCTTATTACAAATGTTTAAAACCTTTAGGTGTAGTGTATAATTGTGAGTGTATGTTTGTAAGTATAGATGTAATGTTTCAGTCAGTCATAGATTGTTTATTTGGATAAAAAAAAATGCACCATTAGAATTTGAATTATGTGGATTTTTTAATGAACAAAGTTAGTAAAAATGTTTTATTATAATTTACGTTAGATTTATGAATATTTACAGTTTACAGTAGATATAGGTGTGTTTCCTCATCTGCCCTGTTTTGAGGAAGCTCAGAGAGAACAAGACATTTCAATACCTAAATATATATATATATACCTATATTCTGGTATAGACATCCTGACAGTAGGTCTGGGGCGACCTGATTTACAGTTTTATCTTCAACAGTATTTTACTTCTACAGGTTTTTTTTTATTATTCATATATCTTCAGTATTTACTTACAAAATGTATTTTAAAACAGAAAACATCTTTCCGCAATAATTTTTTTTATCTGGTTCTCTGTTGAAAAACCTTTGCAAAACCTTTATCAAAATACACAGATTTTCTCAGATTTTAGGAAAACTAAGAATTTGAAAGGAATTTTTCCTGCTTTATTTCAGAATAAAATGAGCGATAACATCATTTGAACTTACTACACTGAATTTCATGCTAGAAAAAAAAGGACTTCATTTAAAAATTTTGGAAACCCCTTAAATAATTTACTTTAGATAGAGATAGCTTTACATTAGAAAATTCAGAATTTGATCCAAAAATGATAAAAGTTACGGTACCAGTCATTTTAAGGCTATGTAGTTTTCTATAAATAGCAGTTCTTGGTTAATAATGAATTTGAATTTTGTTCTAACAAAAAAATTCTCAATGTATTTATGTTATCAGGTGCATGTATTATACAGAAGTTAGGATGTAACATATTGTGAATGTTTATTTGTAAGGTCAGGCATATCATTTTGAAAGTAAAATCACACATAATGTTTGTAAATAGCAGAATGTGCCAATCATTGTTAAGCTATGGTGGTATATACATACTGTTATCTGGCAATAAGCCCACGCCGGGTAAACACCTCTGTGTTTTCGATTTAGTAGAAATTGTTTTGTTGGCCCCCTGGACTTATTGAAGGATATATATAGTGTGTGAATAATCAGGAAATATATTATATATTATTTAATTAAGTCATGAAATTCCATAGGTATATCACTGAGGTTTGTTAAACAGCTACAGAGAGTGTGGATGTGTGGAAGTCACCTAGGTGGTTGTGCAGCTTATTGCTGTAAAGATCCTTTCTTACCCACAAATATTTAATGGCATGATCCACCTGGATAGTGGAAGATTCGATTTTCGACTGGTGGGGTTTATAGGATTAAAGATTATCCCTGGAAGTCCTACGTTACTACTCCAAAGAATTTTGAAAAACCTGAGTGGTTACTTGCAAAGTGTTTCTTATTGTATATTACTGCTACCATCAATGAAAACCAGTTCACTTTGTCCAATATACAGGATTTGACTTTGCTGTGCATTTTACAAATTAAATGGCACTGTTAACCAGTTTTCATAGTATTTCTGTTGTTTAGGATCAGATGTCCAAATGATTTGTTTTAAAGGGAATGAATAGAAATATTACAATACTTATTGAAAGGTGGAAACCATTGCAGTTTGAGGAGTAGTGGCTAGATTGGATTCATCAGGTTCAGAGATTGCAAAGATGAATGAGTGTTGTAGGCCCGTGACTTTCTTTTAAATTTAAATTTTTAATATATTTGTACACCAAGTGTGATGATTGTTAGATTTTAAAGACTATCAATTGCTTTTTAAAAACTATTTTATCCATTGAATTTTTAGATTGTCTAAAAATAGCATGTAAATGCTTTCATTGTAGATATATATTATAACGTGTGTGTATCAATGAACACAAACTCCTGTGTATTATATTAAGGTATATGTACACAGGCCCCTGTGTATTTACATCATCAGAAATACACTAACCTGTGTATGATATAAATACATTTACATAGGCCCCTGTGTATATGCACCGGTTGATATATCCTTGGCCCCTGTGCCGTGATTTGTACAGATATATATATATATATATATATGTATGTGAATCGTTATTTCCTGTGAACGTGAAACAATCCTGTGTATCATCATTGTATTGATATATCATGTACGAGAATAACCCCAAGAAGAAATTCTGACACTTTGAACAAATCGTCGCCATGTTTGGTGTGTAAAGAGTAATATCCATTTTATTGCATGAACTGAGCGTGTGAACAAAAGAAAAAAATATATATATATCATGTCTCATATGAAACTGCTCCATTGAATGGACAGTGTCGTCAGTTACCAATTTGTCGTGGTAAATGTGTGACTTTTTGTAAAACACCCACAGACATACATCTCAATCATCTGTCTTATGTACATAAGTGAGTTGATCGTTACATGATCAGATGATCAGACATTTTCATATTATATGGCTTGTAGATTTATTGTACGTCAGTTCTTCGTATTTGTATCATGTAAAATTCAGACAAGAGTTTTCAAAACTGTGTTAGAATGAACACTGTGGGGTAATATATTGATAACGTGTATATTCAATTTCACACAGAAATAGATGTGTTGGCTTTCATATATAACGTATTTCATTATGAATTGCATATTTTACAGCAGAAAAAATCATACATTACTAAATCAAGGGAATCGTACGAAAACAAAATTCATGGAAGTACTTTAAAGAATAATATTTGTAAAAATGGAATTTATATTATCAGGACATCAAGTTGAATGGTGTGTGAGTTCGGGGACAATGCTTAAGTGATGTGATGTCTTGTGTGCATTTCATAGTTGTCCATGGACAGTTTCATATCTTCAGAAGGAATACAGAATACTCTTTTGAACTATATTCTTACCTTAATGTTTTCAAATACATTTAAGAATCTGAAATTCATACAAAAAATTAGTAAGGCAAAAAGTTTTAGTTCTCAACAAGAAACTTAATTGAAAAAACTCTCATGTTGTCTAAAATCTTGGTACCTGTTTTATATATTACAAATATGCATACATTTTTGTCTTTTCTTTCTAACGAATTGAAAAATTCACCTCATGATTATTGCAGACACAAATAGCTATGATTTATATGCAAGGTAAAGATATTATGATTTTCAAGTATTGTGGAAATTTTCATTTTCTATTGTTGTCAAGTTTTTCTTTCATGCTTTACAAAAGGTGCTACCTAAATTTGGTAATCATCATTTTTCATCAGTGATATCGGAACAGTTTAATCTTGGTCAGTGATATGCTTAATTTTCAAATGTCATGGTCAGTTACATTTACATGTTTTCTTTATTTCTGAATTTTGTTTTGTTATTACTTTCAAAGAATTTTTAAACTATTGGTTTATAGTTTCTCTGGAATAAAATAGATAAAGAAGATTGATGTGCAGTTTTAAGAAATGGAATTAGAACGATGGAAAGCTTTTTTCTAGTTTTTACCTGAATTATAGCTCATGTAAAATTCTGTCCTAAACATCTAATGTCAACTCCACCTAATATTGTGTCTAAAAAACAAAAGATAAAAAGACAAAAAATAATTTTCATTTTCAAATTAAAATGGTGGTAAATTTAGAATAGACAAATTTTCAACATGAAAACATTCTTATTAAAAAGGTATGGATGTGGATGTGATGCTCATCTAGATTTTAATGAAGAATAAGTTTTAATTTTCAATTGTATTCTCACAAGTTCTAAATGCCAAATATCTTGATTCGACTCTTACAATCTGAATGCAACTCTTCCAATTACTTATGTACATTGCATTTTCAAAACAATTGAAATCCACACTCTTGATGATAAAGACTATTCAGTTGAAAAACATTACATAGCGTACAGTTTTTCCAACACAGGACGCCTGAAGTGATGATTTTAGATTAGTTATACCAGGATGGATATAGAGTTGTCCGCCCTTGTGAGAATGCCTCTTGGTTTGTTTTTTAAAACATTCATGAACAGCTATTGTATACAAATAAATTATGAATTATTGTAAACAAGATGGGATATGGATTGCAGACCTGTGTGTGAACAGATGGCCTTGTATTAGCGCACTGTGTGTAGCCTGGTATATATTCTGTATATATACACTCGATGTTATGTATGTGTGCGTGCGTGTACAGAAGTTGTTAAAAAGCAAGCTGGATAAAGCTCTATTTATAGACCTGATTATTGACGCCTATGATATTATTAAAAGTTCATTACCTGAAGAATATTCCTGTTTCATGTTTTTTATGTTGCTTTCAGTTTAAATTTCATATAAAGAATGTATTGACAAAAACACGTTCATATACTACGACAGACATGTACGGTTTTCTTGTGAAATCAGGATACAGTACCGTTCAGTTGCACATAATTCATAAGAGAAGAACACCAAAATGTAAAACCTTGAAAATATATACTAAGGCTTCAGGATACTTTTAAAATTTGTTTTTGCAGTACCAGTGATAAATGGTATTAAGTTGGAATATCTACCACATCATGACAAAACTGGACCGGGCAATGATGGTCATATTGGTCGACACAAACAAAAACAAGAATTTCTGTTTTGTAACAAAATTTATTTACTCCTTGCTGGTTTGGCAGCATGGAGACACAATAAGTACATAATTAGACTGCAAAATGCAGATTGCAACAAACTGCATATTTTATGTAAACATTTAAATAATGCAGTGAGCCTTCAAGGAAATTTATAATTATGTCCTTGGGAGACTTAACACCACACAAACTGGCTTAACACAAACACGGTTATAACAATGCCCTTATTTAGGGTATATATAAATAGGAACTGTGACCTCAGAGTGAAATGTCCAATCGAGGCCCTATATGGGGAATCTTGCTGAATACTTTTTTTTTAAAGGAATATTCAATTATTTATCAAATCTATTACATTTTCATAATTACACTTAAAATTTTCATACAACATTTGGAAGATTTATTCTTCCTGTTTATCAATCTTATTCTATTTGATAACTTTAACAATGAAAACACTTTTAAAATTTTAAATGGAATTATCCAATTTCTTTTTCCCAATATTGGACCTCAAGTTCAGTTACTAATTAACATCATCACAGAACATGGAACTTTGTACATTTTGTGTAACTTGGTTTCTCAGATATGTAGCAAAGAAAAAACTTCACATCTGGGCAGGTATTATATCTACAGTGTAAGAACTTTGGTTTCAAGTGATATTTTCTGAAGCATAAAAGGACACTTTGGGTTATCAGAAAATAACAAATATCACTTGCTACAATTTGAACATACATCTCACATTAATCTAAAACCATTCTACATTGATAATGTTTGTCATAATTTCCATCAAAATCAAATAATGAGAATTTCATTGTATTTACAAAACAGGAAACAAAATTTAAACTAATCACCTTGAAAAAGAAACCTTCCTCATAATTAGTTTACATCATCTTTAATATTATAATCATAGAATGTGAAAGGTTTCGGTTCATGACAAAGTTGTTTTTTAAAAATGTCTGTACAAATGTATATATTTACAGAATGTATAAAAAAAATCTAGTACGTTTTTTTATTACGCATCATGTTTCAAATTTTGTAAGTCAGCCACCAGCTTATGACATATTCACATTCTTTACAAGGTTTCATATCCAAGCTATAATTCCCCTAGCCAAGGGAGACAATTCCACAATTATGTGCATTACACTGAAATCTATGTCAAATATCAAACTTTGGTCCTTGTCTCAGAGAATTCATAGTCTAGACTCAACAATAAATCATTTAATACCCTCCCTTCAATTCAGTTTTTACTAGTTATTTGAATACACTAACCCTCTCTCTCTTCTCAGACTAAACCTTAATATTACAGTAGGTTGTGCATTTCTCCTGCCCACTGTTTTGAATCATCTGATTGTAGGAAATAATATGGGGTATTCAAAAAATGCAACGAGTGAATGGTGTCCTAAATTAGGTAAAGGTTTAAATACTTCTGGACCGACATACGAAGAAAGTTTTTCTGCCATGTGTGCATAAACATATCTAGAGTGTTTTACAAATTTCCTTTGGAAATTCCTAACTTGATACCAGACAATACAAGAACGAAGTTCTGAAGAAAAATGAATTTCATCGCAAAGTAGCACATACTCCAAAGACAGATCAGCAGAAAGCACTTGGGAAGTATCTTTTTTTATAAAAAATAATTTTTAGAAAAGCAGACTTGTGTAGAGCTTTATTGTCATCAATTATATCAACTAGTACGCATAGAGAAAGCCTGGCATAACCTTTCAACTCTGGCAGGATCAACAACACAAAACTTTCACATACCTAGCTGCCTTGTAGTGACTTTCAATGTAAGAACCAATTCTGCCTTATTTGAACATTATCAATCTATTCAATCAAAGTTGGTATGAAATGATTTATCATAGAGACACCAAAATGTTAACTTCAAGGAACAATGATAAATATATATATATCACCTTTAACTTAGCAATTACTTCATGTTGGTCTCTGTAAGCTTTTATGAATAGCAGAATACCTCAGTGGCATTGAATAATTTCATGTATAAAGTTTTTCTTCCGAGCTACCAGTATCTCAATGCCCATATTTAGATTTAATAGTTGATGAAAAATAGTAAAGAATTCTTATTTGCTCACAGAAATGAAACTTTAAAGAAATAACAAATGGCAGTTTTGCAAAAATGAAGTCAACAAAACCAGATTTCCTCATCAAATAAACAAAAACGTAACTGTAAAAAACATAAACAGAAGCCTCTTATGAAATTCTCAAGACAGCATTGTTTAATGTGTATTTCAACAGAAATATAATGCTTTGATAGCTACAAAACTGTACAATGAATTGATCACATTACAAAGATGATTTTGTCACTTAAATCCTATGCCAATCTCCTTTCTATAAGAGTATATATGACAACGATATCAACTACTGTAAATTCTCTTTATTTTCATGGGTCAAATTATTCACATTCAAAACATTTAAATTATTTTATGTGAATAAATGTCTGATATCTTTAGTTCGGATTCATTTTTTATTTAAAAAAACATATTTCCACGAGTATAAGGAAAGATCCATATGAAAATAAAGACGTTACTCTTAGTACAAAACAAGATGGTGATCACACCAATATATACACTTTTGTACCAAAAGACTTTGTAAGAAATCTTCAAAATATTATGAAATCATTCAGTAGAGAATCGAAATAAGCACAAATAACAAAGGAAGTGACAAAATCATTGACAACATGTGGAATTCTTCGGAACTTATGTACATGTAAAAATGTCTTCATATCGAATCATCCCTTGCAAAGGATTTCAGTCTAGGATAAAACAGCACTGTTGTGTGGCGAGCTATAGCTCTGGTAAAATATTACCAGTAAAAACCAACACTCACCTCGCAAATATACAAATATATGTTCCATCCTTTTACTTATGTTTGTTAATCTGCCAAAATAGTCTGATATGATTTAATATTTAAAGAATTTAATTTTTCTTTTTTCAAAAACCAAATTAAAAGTCAATGTTAAATTCTATTTGTAGATTAGAAGTTGGGAATTCCTGGAACATTACCGTTATTGAAATCAGCAATGAATTTCAACCCGATTGTCTCCCTTAGTTCATACATGCATTATAAAATTTAAGTATGTTTTTAAAACAAACAGATGGCATAAAAACAATGAGGTGTAACATAACATTTTATCACTATACATAAATGTGAACAAATTTTGTTTGTTTCAAAACAACAATAAAATTATGTATGAAGAAAAGAGATCAATTTCTAACAGTACACTTTCTCAGACCAATCACCGTTTACACATGAAATAATTATTCATTGACCAGAATTATGGTATACCATGTATTTCACATTGTATCAATCAAGAAGCAAAATTTACACAGGCTTTTTATATCAATACTATCCAATTTCATCGGTCTCATTGATAAATATATATACATGAGTGAAATTTCATCTCATCTGTTAAAAGTAAAATTACATTTTCAATAGATTTCTTTTTTCCTATAGTTGATCACATCCAAATGAATATGCTTTAAAATTATGGTAGAAATGGATTTCAAAATGCGAAATTGTCAATTAGGCGGCAAAACTGTATCGACCAAACTTTTGACCCAGCGCATCACTGCTTCTAAAGGAAATATCCCAATTTTCTTTGTAGAGCACATCATGTATAAATATCTTGACCACTGAATTGTGACTAAAATGCATAACTGACACACAAACATAACATATTCATGTATCATATTTTGGAAACCACAAATCCACTTGCACCATGATAGCTAAAATCAAGCCAAAATATGCAGATTTATATAGAATACAGGGGTTTCTTTAACTTCATCCAATTTGATGAGTCTCCTAGCTCTTAGGCAACATATATTCTTGTCCAAACAAGTGAGAGTCCACAGAAAAGTACAGGTGTCAAATATCTGTGTCAAAAATCATTACATTTAGATGTTCCAACAGAAATTTAGGCACTAGTTAAAGCAAACTCAGACATTATGAAATAACTGTTGATTTTGTCAGTTGAAGCATAATTCATTCCACCAAAGGTTCTTTGTTAAAAATCTGAACCCGAATAATTCTTGTTCAATTTCAACATATCACCCAAAGAGACTAACTTCAACATGTAAACTATTAACAATATGAATAAAATCGTGCATTTTATTTATAAATCCCTTACAGTCTATGTCAAAAAGAAAGAATGAAATAAATTCTAAAATGAAAATCAAAGAAATCTTTGTTCAGTTTTGCAAAACTTTCCTTTGGAAAGGAAGTAGGTTTTTCAATGTTCAGATGCATTTATGAAACTGGCAAATGAGTGAGATGAAGGCAGATATTTTCGTACTCAAGGTTGACAAATTGAGACAAAGATGAAGGCGTGTTCTTTCACACTCAAAAATATATTATGACACAGACATTGCTGACCAAGACTACATACCATGGAGTGACATCTAATGAGATCTCCCATCTATCTCTTTTGCATAAACATATCACTTGCATTTCAATATCTTAAGAGGATAAGGTCAAAGGACGGACATATAGATAATTTGCTTTTAAAAAAATGTCAGGCACCAACAGAATCTGAATTGTAAAGATAAAAAAAATCTACACTGAGAATCTTAAGACTGATAAAATGTCAATATCAAATTTTTTTTTAAATCTATAATTTCTATTGAAGAACAGACCTAATATTTCTGTCTTTGTTAACAACAAGATGCAAATAAAAATTGATTGGAAAGTACTTGCTTGTTGACAGATGGAACATATTTCTTATCTAAACATCAAAAAAGTCTACTGATTCTGCTCATCTAGAAATGGAGCAAACAATGTAAACACAGATTTACCAAAGTCAATTAAAAAGAGCAATATAGGTCACAGTGACCTAACACAATGATATTATAAGTACAGTGTGGTGCTCCTCTAATTATACAGCTCAATGATTGTTGGACTTTGATTTAGAAAAATGCTCGAGACGTCCAATTGACCAACAGAAAAATAAAACTAATGCCAGATTTCTGAATACAACTGTTTATAAATTAGGTTTAAAAGAGGATTATATAACAGCTATATTATGACTCCTTTTCATCATATTTGTTTGTGTTTTTCTCGTGAATATACAGTTTTAGACTTATGTCATTTTCATCTTTTACAAAAAAAAATGGAATGTTTCAACTACAAAATGTTTAAAACAAATGCATTATTTACAAAAGTTTGTAAGCCCATAGATGATGTGCATCATGAAAAGGCATTAAAAACATTTACACTTGTTTAACGAGAAATAAAACACAAACTTACCAAGTTTTCATCATTTAAATAATAAAAAATGTTGATATATATGTCAAGTCATGATTCATATCACACACAGGTTCAAATATTCACATTATCAAATAGACTCTTAACACATAGATAACTTCACTTTCTCATAAATCTATAAATTGTAGATTATACACATATACAACAATATATATATTGCTCTTGCTATTCCATTGTTCACACATGCTACAATCACACTTCCTCATTCAATCTTCATTAAACATCTGGACACATGCATCATAACAGTCACCTTTCAGTTAACATTTGGATTCACAAGTCATTCAACAAATACCACTATCACAATCATTGCATTAAAGATACACGCCGGGTGGTGCACGCATCCAAGTCAAGCACATGCTCACTTTGTGTCATGTTCCCCGGGCTCAGGTTCGTGCACACACCTTGACAAGAAGCTGGGCTAGGGTTATACGTTGAATTTATTGTTTTCAGTCCGTATCCGATTTGATTTTCGTTTTGTATAGCGAGAGTCCCTACAGTTTTGACAGATATAGGTATCTGGGATGTTGTTTTTGCGTATTTTAGCACAGGACAAGTGGATCCATGTATTACAGTCCGAGCATTCAATCATTGGTCGACCCGCATATGGCTTCAAACAAAAACATGTGATCAACTCCCACGATTCATCATCTGAAAGAAAAATTCGTGAAATTTTAATACACATTATTCTTATGTAAAAACATCTGGTTATTGTTTAGAATGCATTATTACATACTGATTTCAAAATTATCTGAAGTACACATAACAATTACTGTTATCAGGAAGCCTAGCAGTCAGACATCATTGATTTTTTGGTCATTATATATGCATCATTTATCACCAATCACATTCTTCATCACAGTGTCTGGTTAAATCATAGAGCTTGAATAAGATCCGGTAACAAAACTAGCAAGTATTTGACCTGATGCCTAAGGAGCACATGTCTAGAATTTTTGGTATGCTGTATTAAAAGATATATATATTTGGTACATTTATTTCATCATAATATTTCAAAGTTCCTGATTGACCCTAGCAGGTCTCCTGTGACACAGTTTATAAAAGAGTGTTTGAGTATGGCCTAGGATCAAATTTGATAAGAGAATTTGACAGGTTATCACACTCGTCTTATTTTGATTTTGATTCTGTGATTTTTTTTTTAATCTCTGTGTCTGCCATCATAAGAAACTTGGATAGAGTCTGGCCTGTGACAATTACGTAATGTTTACCTTGCATACCTCGACCATCTGGAAAATTGGTATCACTATATCCGTAATGTTCATCATCCATGTACTGTGAGTTATCTGTCAATAAAGTAAACAAAAAAATAGCCAGGTTTCATAAGAAGACAACTTGAAGCCACTGCAAACATATTTCAAAGCCATCAATTTTACTTAAATACAATGTATTATTAAGGATTTTTAAGGGCAATGCAAGTCTCTCATTCCCAAAAAACTGACAAATCTCAAATATGTTATTTTCAGTTTAGAGTTTATTTTCATCTGTGTTGTAAACAGATGTACAATTCTCTGTCTGTACATCTAAAACTGTGTATATATATATTTAGATAACAAATTTATTCACTAATACAAGTTTAATCTGGTTTCCTTTTTCTGTGTGTACTTACAACAAATAAGGTAGTATCAAGATAGGAATTACATGCTTTAACTGATGACTAATTTAGATCGGGAACCGTTAGCAGCACACCAATGGGTAATTATCACAACTATCTCTAGATATTTTATCCCACTTACTCTCAAATTTCTTCCAACAATATGAAGAATGTCATTTTAAATGTATCTCACATCTACCTTTGTTTTATCAGTAAAACCATAAAAATAAAAAAATTAATATGCATGTATGTTACACAACTATATCAATTATGATCATCTCAGGAAATTAAAACCAGAAGGCAATGTACATAAATATTCAAAATGAAAGCATGAACAACTTTTTAACACAGACAGAAATATAATGTTTAACATATCAATCTAATTATGTATAAAATGTACCATGTATATATTACTGGATATAAAAAAGACAAGAACATGTCAGTAAAATAAAAATGGGTTCATTTATAACATCAAGAAAACTATTTTCACACAAATACTGTTGAACATATGCATGAAAATTCAATTTAGCATGTAGAACAAATTCAGGTGATACAATTTTTCATAAATGTCGAATATATGGCCTCTTGCCATAGAAAGAAGACCTTACATTTCAACTTTTCTAATAAGATACATAAACCCTGACTTACAAGAGACATCATGTCAACACCTGAGAGCCTGTAATTTTGTTATCAGTTCTAGACTCTATACAATACTTTACCTGATGAGGTATCTTAATAATAACTTATACAGACTTACCGGAGTCAGCCATGTCTAGGTGATGCGATAATTCCAGGTGACCAGGACTCTCAGCAGACAATGTGGTATCAGAGGAGTAACTTTCTGCTGTACTGCCACTGCTGTCAAGAGGACTGATATTGTTTTGTGCACGTAACTCCTGCAATCATAACACCATAAATATTATTTTCTGACAGACATAGATAGGGCAGATAATTCTTTATAACTGTACACATATTAAGGAGGCAAGATTGATTTTCATCGTACTGTTATTTCAATCCTTCACTTTACTACTGCAATCCTTGCTGATCATGACGATTGTTAATTTTTATCAGTCTAGCCTTGTCACTATCTGATGATTACTTCGTACAAGCTAAGATATAACATTACAATCCATTTCTGTATTAACAACATACAAGTCACTGACATCATGTGTGGAAACATTACATTTTCTCCCACTGACCTTTGACCTCATATGTTGCTATAACCTACATTGGATGTGTATAATTTTTGTAATATTTATCACAGACTTGACAAAGTGCACAGCAAGATGCAGCATTATCAGCTTTATAAATACTGATTAGAAATGAGATGCTCACACACAAGAGTTTCAATCTCCTCCAGCTAATCTTGGCTGACCTTGTTTGTGATTAGATTTACAACCTGTTACAATAACCTACATTTAATAAAGGTTTATCTATCTTGTTCAGTTCATCTAACAGTTCACTATCATATCCTGCTGTTCCTAGAGTGTACAGGCACTAGAGGTACATAAAGGGTTACCTGTAAAAATTACTTATACAACTATAATCTAGGTATCTGATATCAGAAAAAATAAATTCACAAAAATAAACCAAAAATTGCCTTAAAGACATGAATCGTTTTTATGGTGACACAATATTAGTATCGAGATTTCATTTATGTTTATTTTTTATAGATCATGATCAACTGACTGCATCATTATTTTTGAAATTCATAGCAGTGAGATATTGATATTTAAACAATATTGATAACCTCATAGTAATGAATTAAATTTAATTACATTTTTGAAAGTTTGCCAAAGTTAATAAATTATTCATGCCTGCCCAGCCTTCCACACATTTTCAACAGTATGCTATGATATAATATATTGCATCAGAAAATACAGAAACTGCTGAATTCTTTAAACACATCCCAGTATAGTATATACTTGTACAATATCCTCGGTATAAACAACAGTATTTAATTCACTGCTCAGGTAACCCTTTCACTTATTGTAATTTTTACAAGTACATATGTACACATGATCATCTTAGCTTATGCAAATCCAGTTAAAATGCCCTGTGCATGTCCAAAGGCTGAAAACAATCCTATACACTTTGAAACATTTATTTCCTTATAACTCATTTTTTTTTCCATTATAGGTTGGCCATGCATGAAACTTGTCCTTTTCCCTACCCTTATATCAGACTACAGGATCAGGTGGATAAATAACCATGGGAAACATCTATTTTTGGTTAACCAATCAAAAGAAGCCAAGAAAAAAGGCGCAAACCTGGCTGTATGCCAGATCCTAGTAAACATTATAGCTTATATCAAGGGTGAAGGTCACAGCCACAGAATGTTTTGTGCTGTGGGCTAACCCAGTCAGTGTGGCAAATAAATGCTTCGTGGACTATCAAGGGTGAGTGTTCATGTAAGGGCTCAACCCTTGGAGCATGCCTGCCTACAACATGGACAGAAGTATGTGCAAATACCAGCAAAAAGATGGATTTCTTACTTAATATTTTTCTGTAAAATTCTCAACTGACTGGAATGCATGGACAAGTGCCTTCTACATGCCTGTACATGTGGTAAGGCTTCTAGTCCATTGTGTGTATGGTGAATAGGACACACCTCAATGCCTGTCTTATATATACATGTATAATGTATGTATATACTACTTGTAGCTATTTATAAAACTGCTTGCACATTGTTAAAAAAACTAGCAGTTTCCATGAGTAGGTTAAAAGTCAGGTTACATGATGCTTCTAATATATATAGTGATTACAATCTTGATGAAAATATTGATTTAATAGGCAAACAAACTCAGCAATACATATTTGTTGTAGACGCCAGACAATCTCCAGTGTGAAGGTAATTTGATGTGTGCGAAACATGTGCTTTTGTGCTGTCTAATAAAACGTGGGCACAGTAAAGGGAGTCTTTTGTACTGGAGGATGGGGATCAATACGGCTGCCACCAGACCTAATATTACATAGTCATCAGCGATGTGCATATGGATGTGTTCGGGTATTTTAACTCAGGCGGGCGGGTTATCATATGGTGTGACTGGCATTACTTAAGTTATTGTTATATTGATTCCTTCACATAATACACTTTCTTATGCATGTTTACATGTAAATTTTCATAACAAGTGTTTTCTTCTCTTGTCAGATGGGGACATGTGCATAAATTACAGAACACATCCACGCATTTAGTTCTGTCTGATGCAAACCTTTTTCAGTGATGTCATTTGGAACTATTGCATTCAACCAAGTTTACATGTAAATAACCAACCATTGTATCAATGAATTGATTTCTTTTCCAAAGCCACATAACTGCTTTCAAACACCGCTTAAGACAAAACACATGATTGTTAACCTATACAGATTTGCAATTCTGTTCAGAAATTCATGCACACATGTACATTTCTTAAAACCAATTCCATATCTATGCAGGTGTACACTTACTTAAGAAATTACAAATACCATAGGCACCTAGGATGCTGACTTTGATCATTCAAGGACTGACTATAGTCAACATGAACTAGAACCTACACTGTATGTGTACATATATACCATGTACATAAGTGTAGATATAACATATGTACTTATTATTTAATTGTACACCCCATTTCACTCGCATAATTAAAACTGATATTCCTTTCAAGTTCCAAATTCTCTTTACTTTTAGGAAAGCTTAATTGAAATAAAGGCAGTCTAGACAAAATATACATACTTTTTATTAACTCAAAGACCATCATAAAAGATTTTTAAGTCTTCATACATCCATACTATATTCACTAGTACACTAATTAAGCGGTCAGTACATTCAAACCACAGACATGTATATACATACTGCAGAATTAGTCTACGAGGTGGTATTGTGAAATATACAGGAAATATGACAGTACATGAATAAACAATTTACTTATTCTTTGGCCTGACGTGAAACAGTATATCATATCTGGCTATGTTTAAATTTAAATGCTAGAAAATTCATTCAAGAGTTTGTTGAAATATATTCAATGAGTAATAAAAAATTCCCACATGTTACTGTTATACAGACATATAGATAAACAACCTTTCATAAATATTGAGCCTTATCTAGATCTTAACAGGCAAATTTAATTCACAAAATAAACTTAAACAATATTATACAGTCGATCATTGTCTGTACATACGCAAGTCATGCAAACTATTTTCTCCATGAACAAGGAAACTGAAACATCAGCTATCAATTCAAGTTCCAGTGATCAAAGAATTTAAAAGGCTGCTGAATGGAATTCTATCATTTTAAAATTTTTATCAATATGATAATTTTGGTAACATCTGCCACAATTATTTTTCATTTCGAGAAAACGGATGACAGTGTAAATTATACTTAAAATATTGCTTTAAGCTAGTAAGGTATTAGATCCTACGAAAACAGCTGTACACATACTGAACACAAATGTCAATTAATACAGACATAACTTAGGATCTTAGTTTGTATACAGTTTAAATATAAACAGCTACTGTGGATTCATTTATTTTCGTTGGGTTCAATTTTCGTTGTTTCTACAAATTAGACAGTTTCGTGGACTCATAAATTCGTGGATTTTTGATTCTGTGGGAAAAAAATAAAAACGTTAGAATTTTCTCTTTTTGCTTCCAGTTTTTTTTCTGTTTGTATTAAGGCTATGTTTTTAACACTAATGACAAGAATAAAAGAACGTTTTTTTTTCAAGATGGCGTCCTGTGTTTTTATAACGCTGTTTACAACAGTCTCGCATTAATATCAAACCACAAATCAGTATATATCCTGGCGTGTAATCAATCGGTAATTATCAGAAACAATTGTTTTCAGTGGATAAACATTGTGTGCTGATCAGTCGGTGTACCGCAGTCATATGAAAACACCACGCGTATCGATGGGACCATGTATGTAAACAGGTGTGTAAACAAGATCTGCATTATTAATAATTATTGTGAACCTGTAGTCGGATAGAAACACGGATCCAATCTTCAATCGACAGGATGGTCCGACACAGTGTCCACAGTGTCGCTAACGACTGCGATCCCATCATACTTAGCATCACAATGGGTACTTACCCTATGTTTAATAATATATAATTATATATCGTTGACACCAATTTAGCGTATCCATGTCGAGCCTCAGACTACCCGACTCCCGACTAATTACGGGGCTTCTGTCATTACTGGACGTTTCCTGTGTCGGCAAAGATTACTTGGTCAAATTTAAAAATTACTTTAGTAAGTAGTTCATATTTCGTTGTGTTTTTAAATTCGTGGATTTGCTCATCCACGAAAACAACGAAAATTGGACCCCCACGAAATAAAATGAATCCACAGTACTAGCTAAATCTTGAAAGTTACAAAACTATCACCGACATTGATAGTCACAGATTTGGAGATATCTATATACCTACAGGGTATATATACATTGTATATGGATTCTATATGTCAGGTCACACATTTCCTACCCAGACTGCCTTCAGGCTCACCTATATAATATGTGGTTTACTGTATGTAGTGCTAATTTCTTTTTCCAGACTAGCCACAAAGTATTAACATATATTGACTATAGACATAGCATACAAAAAGTAAATATATGTCACAAAACATTTTATTAATTTGAGCACTATGTGTCAACACCTTAATTTATAAAACAGCAATTATAATGATAACAAGAAGTTTCATACCAGAACAACTTTATCATTTTAAATTATTTAGCTCAATTTGTTTTAAAATAACATGACTTACATATATAAGACAGACATGTTGTATAATATCTACCTTCATAACCAAACAAAGAACTCGCATTTCATTCACTTTTTAAACAGCTTTCTTGCTTTGTAATGAAAGTGTCATGTGACCTCACAATCACAAATGTTTTAATTTGCTGTAAAGTGTACCGGTAACATCTGACGACATCATAATATTCCCTTATTTCGTAATGCAGAGTTATCTACTCTTGTGAGCAGGTATTGATTGTTACATCATTTGTAAGCAGAGAAACATCACATAAAAACAGCATGATTTTCTCACGCAAACTAATAAACTAATGACGTAACAATCAATACCTGCTCACAAGAGTAGACAACTCAGTATTACTAGAAGGCAATCTTCCTGCAGCAGTAGTTTTGAAAACATTTTAATAAAACAAAAATGCACAGATTTAAACAATCTGTTGTTCAATACTATCCTTTTTACTTTCTACTAAAGATTATAAATTTCAAAAAGTTCTTTCATTCATTTTTTACTAATTAACAATTTTGGCTACATGTTCTTTTGGGAAAAAAATCATGAACTACATAATGTACTAGGTTATATATGCTGATGTTGAGAGTGTCATTGACTAAGGTAATCACTCAGAATGATTGCTTTCATCACTAATTTATTTACATCACAAAATTAGTAAAAATAGTTCTTTTATCCAGAATTGACCCCAAGTACAAGTGGCCAATACAAAGCAATACACACTCTGTCTCAAATTAAGGTTGTCAGCTTATTACAGGCCAAGTAACAAATGTGTTGTTATATTTTTACTGAAAACAATGTACACTGTTGTATCCTAAAGCAATAGTAACTCATAAAATGTTGTACACTTCTATTTTATTAATATATTTAAGCACAGAACTGCTTTCTGTAAGCATTTGTGGTCAAATGAAAGCTTAAAGGATAAGGGCTTATCTAAAGAAGCCTTGGCATGCTTCATGTTGAATATGCCAATGAATGCTAACTGAAAGCATTTCTATATTAATGGTTAGAATTTTCCTCTGGTAATAAGGGAAGAAAATCTCAATCTTTTTACATATTTCCAATATGTTAATGCCAACGACAGCTTGTGAGTTTGAAATGCCATACAATGGTAAATATACACTCAAAGACAAATTGATACTGGTACATACTTAGACATATGTATTTTTTCTACATTTATTGTGAAACAAGCCAAGATGATTTCAAAATTACTTGGCTGAGTGCATTTGGGTTGGCAACTAGACAGTTGCAGGCAACAGAAATGCAGCATCTAAAATATATCTGATAACTATTTCCACCTGGTTTGGTACAGAATTGTCCAATCACTTGAAAAGTTATATAAAATTTGATTGAATAAAATATCATCCATTTGTTATTTGGAGTATATATGTGATTTCCTCATGAAATGTTTTCCTTGAAATGTCAATTATTATGACCAGATCATTTAAAACAGAAATAGGTGGCAATAATTGAATAATTTTAGAGTTATTCAACAAGATTACATTGTCCATCAGTCGGATCATTTGGTACATTCTGGGGTATGATGAAATTTGTCTGTGATGCCTTATTACCAGGGGTTATCAAATATTTTATGTTTCCCCAAAAAATATTTTTGAATTAGCCATATCCTGATCATTTGATCAAAATATAGAAGTTCCAGTAATATTTTATATTGATTTAAAGAAAAAACGAAGACAGCTAAGGAATATATCACACTGCATTATTTTTTCACACATAGGTAGGTAAATGGTTTTAATTGACATTAAGAACTGTCACATCTAAAATAAGTTTACAGAGTATAACTGACAAACAATTACCAATTTCAACATGTCTGGTATAGATAAGTATGGTGTAGTCTTTCACTAAGATGGGATCACACCATTAAAGGCATAGTTCTGATCAAATGGTGTTGGAATACTCAGTGGTCAGATTATACAGATATCACAATATTCATAGGTCAGATAAAACAGGATGTCAGATTATAAAGTGCTCAAATTAGATGGATGTCACAATATTCAGGTCAGATAAGACAGGATGTCAGAATATTCAGAAGCCAAATTAGGCAATATTTAGAATATTCCGAGGCCAGATTAGACAAAATATAACTTTTTGACAGGATTGTCAGATTTTTTGTCATCGTTAGTAGGGGTGTTAGATTACCCAGGAAGTCAGGTTAAATGGTATGGTCAGAATATTCAGGGGTCAAGTTAGACAGAATGCCTGTCAGAATATTCAGGGATTGTGTGAAACATGTCATAATATTTAGGGGCCAGATTAGACATAATATCTAAGGGATCTTGATAGGGTAGAAGATTAAAAAAACTTTGAGGTCACATGTCCCTATATATGTATATGGAAAGACTGGGTCCCTATATATGTATATGGAAAGACTAGGTCCCTATATATGGAAAGACTGGGTCCCTATATATGTATATGGAAAGACTGGGTCCCT
This sequence comes from Ylistrum balloti, assembly GCF_031769215.1. Taxonomy (NCBI): domain Eukaryota; kingdom Metazoa; phylum Mollusca; class Bivalvia; order Pectinida; family Pectinidae; genus Ylistrum; species Ylistrum balloti. The sequence continues at coordinate 92,768 of NW_026782128.1, read as the reverse complement.
ATATATGTATATGGAAAGACTGGGTCCCTATATATGTATATGGAAAGACTAGGTCCCTATATATGGAAAGACTGGGTCCCTATATATGTATATGGAAAGACTGGGTCCCTATATATGTATATGGAAAGACTGGGTCCCTATATATGTATATGGAAAGGCTGGGTCCCTATATAAGTATATGGAAAGGCTGGGTCCCTATATATGTATATGGAAAGACTGGGTCCCTATATATGTATATGGAAAGACTGGGTCCCTATATATGTATATGAAAAGACTGGGTCCCTATATATGTATATGAAAAGACTGGGTCCCTATATATGTATATGGAAAGGCTGGGTCCCTATATATGTATATGGAAAGACTGGGTCCCTATATATGTATATGGAAAGACTGGGTCCCTATATAAGTATATGGAAAGACTGGGTCCCTATATATGTATATGGAAAGACTAGGTCCCTATATATGGAAAGACTAGGTCCCTATATATGGAAAGACTGGGTCCCTATATATGTATATGGAAAGACTGGGTCCCTATATATGTATATGGAAAGACTGGGTCCCTATATAAGTATATGGAACGGCTGGGTCCCTATATATGTATATGGAAAGACAGGGTCCCTATATATGTATATGAAAAGACTGGGTCCCTATATATGTATATGAAAAGACTGGGTCCCTATTCATGTATATGGAAAGACTGGGTCCCTATATATGTATATGAAAAGACTGGGTCCCTATATATGTATATGAAAAGACTGGGTCCCTATTTATGTATATGGAAAGACTGGGTCCCAATATATGTATATGAAAAGACTGGATATTTTCTCACAGTTACAAAAATGTTGTACTCACCTCCTGTCTATGTGATTCATATTGTGTGTATTCCAATATCATAGTACAAAATGTATAAAAGTCTTCCTTTGTTTTCTTCCGTTTACTTGGAGGCACACCAACCGAGTGCTGCAACGAAAACAATGAACAAAGTCTAAAACTGGAAACATTAATGAATCAGTCTCTAAAGTTTGATTAATGCCCAGAATACTTCAATTTCTTGGCAAGTTTAAAAATCTACTGACATATACTGCCCAATTAATCTTGTTATTAATTTTATGCAGTCCAACTTTCAAGTTTTAATATATTTGACATTCTATTTCAAACATCATTTTGATTCAAATTATCAAAATTTTAGTCACACACTAAGTACTCGTCTGCTGAAAGGTTGAAAGGCCATAATTGTGGATGTAAAACCCGTTGAATAAATCAAACACAAATAGAACACATCAACATAAATATCAAGGTCTCAGATTTAAGATATAACCCCAGCTACATCTTCACTGTTTATATATTCAAATCAATGAAAACAGCACAACCAAATGTCCCCCCTCCCCTACTTTTCACTTTCATTATGGTTTTTTACCATTCAGTGACAAATTGTGAAAAAACTTATATAAGAAAGAAGATGACACATGTATAAAAGCAATGTTAACATTTTAAATGAAACAAAGGTCATATTCATTATGTCATATGTGAAGGTTTCGTACATGTCAAACCCGGGGGAAATTACATGTATTTAAGGTGTATTGCTATTACTTTGACACGATATGCATGTGTAGCTTCCTTTCATTTAAATAACACTTTAAAACAGTATATCTGAGTGTGTAATAAATATGTTTTCACATTTAAAAAACACAGTATGAAAGTTGTTAACATCCTACCACCTTCTCTTTGATATCCACCCATTTAAAAAAGTTACTGTTTGCAGGGTCAACCAAATTATTTTCTACTTTATAGAATGAAAATTTAAGTACCACCAGTAATCCCAAGCAAAGATTTACTGATCTGAGTTCACAATTCTAGTATAAAAGACAGGTACTTGTAGACAAAGGTGATTTTTTCTCATTAAATATGGTAAGTTCATAGACTACAACATCCATTTAAATAAATAGTGTTTAATAACAAGGAACTAACAACATGTGAGGTTTTTTTTCCCCAATATTTTAGTGCTCTTAAACGGTAACTATCAGGATGTTGTAAAAATGTTTATTCTTCTTTAACTTAATATATTTCATGAAAAAAATAATCCATCTGCAATACACAGATATAAAGATTTTTTTTTATCATGAAAATGGTAACTGAATGTTTCAAAATAGTATTAAAAGGGTTAAATATTACAAATGTAAACAATACACTGGTTAGCAGCAATCTCTACTTACAATAAAATAAAACTGTGACCCATTCAGAGGATTTACTTCCCAATTTAACCTTTAAAATCTATTTCACTTACAAATGTCCACAAATATAAATTACTGTCTAAAATGGAGGACGGTAAAGGACGCCATTCAATCACAAGTGTTCGCTTAGTGTTAAACTCCAATGGCTCATTGAGTTCTATTTTATTGTAACTGGGTCACGCTTGTTTGTTTACTCAAAGCACTCACAACTACGTCACACATGAATATTTATCAGCTGGAGTGGGTTCAGCATAGTATCGGAAGTTAGCTGGTTATGAGGCACTAGCCAGGAATTAATTTGTGTCTAACTTATGCTGGCTTTCTAACCTATGTTCCTTCCTCGGTTTACTCTTCTCTATACATGTATGTATGAATTTGAAAGCAATGTTTATAAGCTATTACATACAAATTAGTGGTTTTTAGATTTATATCGTCTTATATCTCAATGAGTTTAATTGACATGAAACGAATATGTTTGAAGATAACAGTATGAAATTATCAAGGCAGCCACAATACATCTGAAGTAGCTTGAAAATTTAACTTATCTTATAAAACCTTTCAGAAAAATGAAATTACTACTGTAGCATTAAATCTGAATTTATAAAGGTGAAATAATTATACACAAAAGATGTCTAAACATTGTGCATTTTTTCATATAAACAAGTACAAAGGTTCAATCATGTATGGAATTTGAATCCTTGTTTTGATGTTAATACACTAAATGCTTATCCACACACTTCTAACTGAAATCTGGCAATGATATCAGTACAGTAGGCCTAGTAATTGTATATGGGACACATCAATAGACTTTAGACCAAGTTTCTGACTCTGTTAAAAACATATGTGGTAGACTTTCTGAATCCCTCTTCAAATAATCCCAATGTTTTGAATATTTTACATTACGCAGTAGCCGCCTCGTCCTAGATGACCCAACGCAGAGAAAGCTGATCATTTACAACCCATTACACTAACTTGGGTTGGCCAAATATCGTGAACGTTGGGCTTTCAAACTACACATTACTAAACTGACTTGTGTACTAATACTTATCAATACCACGATGACAGTGGATATTTCAGGTCGAACGATATATCAATGATCGAAAGGTTACACATTTCGTTGTCGATAAACATGGACAAGAATCGACGATACGTTTCAATGTTGAATCGAACAAGAACGTTTGAAAATGGCTGACACACCGCACCGCCGCCATATTGTCATTAGATGAACTGTAAACGAATCATGATAGAAAAATAGTGTAAAAGCAGTTCAACTTACCTCGAAATCGTGCCTATTTATCGGTCTCCTATTCCGAGGAGCTGAAAACATAAATTGAAAAGATACTTGAGTCAAAATATAATTTAAAACAGTCAAAATTCAAAGTCAACTGAAGGCCCACTGTGAACATACACAATGAAATTTAGCACAACAGATTTGTCGACCAAGTCACTCGACAGTTTGTTTCGACTACGGACATTTTCTGACAATCAATGCTGTCCATCACGGTTCAGAAGTCTTAAAACTTCAGTGGTGAACAAGAAATAACAAGAGTAAAAAAATATTTTCAGAACAAACAGTAATTTTCTGTAACGATAGTCTCTTCTGCCCCAGATCGAATATGGAGTTGACACGAACCCCGGCTTCCTATTATTGCTGCACAGAGAAATATAAACAATTTTTATGACTCAAAAGTACGTAAATTAAGAAAACAAACCTTTAAATATGTCATCTGTCATATCTGTACCAATTTTCCTTCCACTGTATTTAATTCCAACGACTTGAAACGCAGTCCTTTTCTGTATCAGATATACAAACGGAACTTCCAGTGCGAGAAATGTGATCCAACGCTTCGGCCCACTTGCCTTGCGCAGGGGTCGTGACCCAACTCGTTTGCATCTCGACTAGTGACGTTTTGACTAAGGTCTAAAAATAGCCCATAACATCACTTTGAGGTCAAGGTTATTTTAGCAACGTAGACTTGCACTAGATCGTGATTGTGACAGACAGTGACAATTTCAGTAAGTGCATTAGGTTTCGTTTAGAGACTACTTCATTATATTATCTTATTTGATGATATAGTTTTACATACTTTTGTCCAATTGTACAAAACACACACAAATGAATAACACCTTTATGACACAAATTTAGAGTTAGATATATTAATTAATTTGCATCATACAGCTATTTCGTTCTTCTAGGACTCGTCAGTGATACTAAGAACCTAAATTTTGAACCCAAGGAGGCCACAGAAGAAAATTTAAATGGGTCGAAAAGTCAATATCTAGATGACGAGATGCACCTTTTCAATTAATTTATTAATTTTCATACATCAGATAATTTAAGAACAATGTAAAGTAATATGTATATTCTGAACTATGCCGCTATTCTGATTCATTTTCGAGGTTGCAGGTGGTAGACGCCGCTGGGAAACTGTTGCACGGTTCAGAATATACGCACGATGTACTTGACGGTGTTCTAAAATTATCAGCCTTTGTAATTTCAAGTTTTACATCAGAATGTTCTAATTTACAACACGAAATATGAATGTTTACGCAATAAGAGGCTATCTTCATGTCAACAAATCACTTATTTTAATATCATTTTTTATAGTTTTAAGCGGCGCTATTCTGCATACACGTTACAAGAAATAAAAAATTGTAGCCACACACACATCGTTGGTCGTCAATAGGGTTATGTTTAAGAGAACTAGATTTATTCATTATTCTGCAATACATGATGTTGTTGGGGTTTTTCCAGACGTGTGGTTATCTGTCTGATGTAATATCTAACCACTTCCAAAGTCTTATAGTAGATGGGACGAAAGAAATGTCAGTTGTTTCCAGTATATTGTTAGGTAGAGTGTAATGTTCCAATGTTTCCAGTAATGTTCCGATGTTTCCAGTATATTGTTAGGTAGAGTGTAATGTTCCAATGTTTCCAGTAATGTTCCAATGTTTCCAGTATATTGTTAGGTAGAGTGTAATGTTCCGATGTTTCCAGTAATGTTCCGATGTTTCCAGTATATTGTTAGGTAGAGAGTAATGTTCCAATGTTTCCAGTAATGTTCCGATGTTTCCAGTATATTGTTAGGTAGAGTGTAATGGTCCAATGTTTCCAGTATATTGTTAGGTAGAGTGTAATGGTCCAATGTTTCCAGTAATGTTCCAATGTTTCCAGTAATGTTCCAATGTTTCCAGTATATTGTTAGGTAGAGAGTAATGTTCCGATGTTTCCAGTATATTGTTAGGTAGAGAGTAATGTTCCGATGTTTCCAGTATATTGTTAGGTAGAGAGTAATGTTCCGATGTTTCCATGTTCCGATGTATATTGTTAGGTAGAGTGTAATGTGTTTCCAGTATGTTTCCAGTAATGTTCCGATGTTTCCAGTATATTGTTAGGTAGAGAGTAATGTTCTGATGTTTCCAGTATATTGTTAGGTAGAGAGTAATGTTCCGATGTTTCCAGTATATTGTTAGGTAGAGAGTAATGTTCCGATGTTTCCAGTATATTGTTAGGTAGAGTGTAATGTTCCAATGTTTCCAGTAATGTTCCGATGTTTCCAGTATATTGTTAGGTAGAGAGTAATGTTCCGATGTTTCCAGTATATTGTTAGGTAGAGAGTAATGTTCCGATGTTTCCAGTATATTGTTAGGTAGAGTGTAATGTTCCGATGTTTCCAGTAATGTTCCAATGTTTCCAGTATATTGTTAGGTGGAGAGTAATGTTCCGATGTTTCCAGTATATTGTTAGGTAGAGTGTAATGGTCCAATGTTTCCAGTAATGTTCCGATGTTTCCAGTATATTGTTAGGTAGAGAGTAATGTTCCGATGTTTCCAGTATATTGTTAGGTAGAGAGTAATGTTCCGATGTTTCCAGTATATTGTTAGGTAGAGAGTAATGTTCCGATGTTTCCAGTATATTGTTAGGTAGAGAGTAATGTTCCGATGTTTCCTGTATATTGTTAGGTAGAGTGTAATGTTCCGATGTTTCCAGTATATTGTTAGGTAGAGAGTAATGTTCCGATGTTTCCAGTATATTGTTAGGTAGAGTGTAATGGTCCAATGTTTCCAGTAATGTTCCGATGTTTCCAGTATATTGTTAGGTAGAGAGTAATGTTCCAATGTTTCCTGTATATTGTTAGGTAGGTCCAGTTTCCAGTAATGTTCCAATGTTTCCAGTATATTGTTAGGTAGAGAGTAATGTTCCGATGTTTCCAGTATATTGTTAGGTAGAGTGTAATGGTCCAATGTTTCCAGTATATTGTTAGGTAGAGAGTAATGTTCCGATGTTTCCAGTATATTGTTAGGTAGAGTGTAATGGTCCAATGTTTCCAGTAATGGTCCAATGTTTCCAGTATATTGTTAGGTAGAGTGTAATGGTCCATGTATATTGTTAGGTAGAGTGTAATGGTCCAATGTTTCCAGTATATGTTAGGTAGAGAGAGTAATGTTCCATGTTTCCAGTATATTGTTAGGTAGAGTAATGGTCCATGTTTCCAGTAATGTTCCAATGTTTCCAGTATATTGTTAGGTAGAGTGTAATGTAATGTTTCCAGTATGTTTGTAATGGTCCAGTATATTGTTAGGTTTCCAGATATTGTTAGTAGAGAATGTGTTCCAATGTTTCCAGTATATTGTTAGGTAGAGAGTAATGTTGTTTCCAATGTTTCCAGTATATTGTATATGTTCCAGTTTCCAGTATATTGTTAGGTAGAGTGTAATGGTCCAATGTTTCCAGTATATTGTTAGGTAGAGTGTAATGGTCCAATGTTTCCAGTATATTGTTAGGTAGAGTGTAATGGTCCAATGTTTCCAGTAATGGTCCAATGTTTCCAGTATATTGTTAGGTAGAGTGTAATGGTCCAATGTTTCCAGTAATGGTCCAATGTTTCCAGTATATTGTTAGGTAGAGTGTAATGTTCCGATGTTTCCAGTATATTGTTAGGTAGAGTGTAATGGTCCAATGTTTCCAGTAATGGTCCAATGTTTCCAGTATATTGTTAGGTAGAGTGTAATGGTCCAATGTTTCCAGTATATTGTTAGGTAGAGTGTAATGGTCCAATGTTTCCAGTAATGTTCCAATGTTTCCAGTATATTGTTAGGTAGAGTGTAATGGTCCAATGTTTCCAGTATATTGTTAGGTAGAGTGTAATGGTCCAATGTTTCCAGTAATGGTCCAATGTTTCCAGTATATTGTTAGGTAGAGTGTAATGTTCCAATGTTTCCAGTAATGGTCCAATGTTTCCAGTAATGGTCCAATGTTTCCGTTAGGTAGAGAGTGTAATGTAATGTGTTCCATATTGTTATGTTTCCAGTATATTGTTAGGTAGAGTGTAATGGTCCAATGTTTCCAGTATGTTTCCAATGTATATTGTTAGGTAGAGTGTAATGTTCCAATGTTTCCAGTATATTGTTAGGTAGAGTGTCCAATGTTTCCAGTAATGTTCCAATGTTTCCAGTATATTGTTAGGTAGAGTGTAATGTAATGTTTCCAGTATGTTTCCAGTATATTGTTAGGTAGAGAGTAATGTTCCAATGTTTCCAGTATATTGTTAGGTAGAGTGTAATGGTCCAATGTTTCCAGTAATGGTCCAATGTTTCCAGTATATTGTTAGGTAGAGTGTAATGTTCCGATGTTTCCAGTAATGTTCCGATGTTTCCAGTATATTGTTAGGTAGAGAATAATGTTCCAATGTTTCCAGTATATTGTTAGGTGGAGAGTAATGTTCCGATGTTTCCAGTATATTGTTAGGTAGAGTGTAATGTTCCGATGTTTCCAGTAATGTTCCGATGTTTCCAGTATATTGTTAGGTAGAGTGTAATGGTCCAATGTTTCCAGTAATGTTCCGATGTTTCCAGTATATTGTTAGGTAGAGAATAATGTTCCAATGTTTCCAGTATATTGTTAGGTGGAGAGTAATGTTCCGATGTTTCCAGTATATTGTTAGGTAGAGTGTAATGTTCCGATGTTTCCAGTAATGTTCCGATGTTTCCAGTATATTGTTAGGTAGAGTGTAATGTTCCGATGTTTCCAGTATATTGTTAGGTAGAGTGTAATGGTCCAATGTTTCCAGTAATGGTCCAATGTTTCCTGTATATTGTTAGGTGGAGTGTAATGTTCCGATGTTTCCAGTATATTGTTAGGTAGAGAGTAATGTTCTGATGTTTCCAGTATATTGTTAGGTAGAGTGTACTGTTCCGATGTTTCCAGTATATTGTTAGGTGGAGTGTAATGTTCCGATGTTTCCAGTATATTGTTAGGTAGAGAATAATGTTCCAATGTTTCCAGTATATTGTTAGGTGGAGTGTAATGTTCCGATGTTTCCAGTATATTGTTAGGTAGAGAGTAATGTTCCGATGTTTCCAGTATATTGTTAGGTAGAGAGTAATGTTCCGATGTTTCCAGTATATTGTTAGGTGGAGTGTAATGGTCCAATGTTTCCAGTTATGTTCCGATGTTTCCAGTATATTGTTAGGTAGAGAGTGATGTTCCGATGTTTCCTGTATATTGTTAGGTGGAGTGTAATGTTCCGATGTTTCCAGTATATTGTTAGGTAGAGAATAATGTTCCAATGTTTCCAGTATATTGTTAGGTGGAGTGTAATGTTCCGATGTTTCCAGTATATTGTTAGGTAGAGAGTAATGTTCCGATGTTTCCAGTAATGTTCCGATGTTTCCAGTATATTGTTAGGTAGAGAGTAATGTTCCGATGTTTCCAGTATATTGTTAGGTAGAGAGTGATGTTCCGATGTTTCCAGTATATTGTTAGGTAGAGAGTGATGTTCCGATGTTTCCAGTATATTGTTAGGTAGAGAGTGATGTTCCGATGTTTCCAGTATATTGTTAGGTAGAGAGTAATGTTCCGATGTTTCCAGTATATTGTAAGGTAGAGAGTAATGTTCCGATGTTTCCAGTATATTGTAAGGTAGAGTGTAATGTTCCGATGTTTCCAGTATATTGTAAGGTAGAGTGTAGTGTTCCGATGTTTCCAGTATATTGTAAGGTAGAGTGTAGTGTTCCGATGTTTCCAGTATATTGTAAGGTAGATAGTAATGTTCCGATGTTTCCAGTATATTGTTAGGTAGAGAGTAATGTTCCGATGTGTCAAGTAATGTTCCGATGTGTCCTGTATATTGTTAGGTAGAGTAATGTTTCGAGTTTCTCTCGTGAATCTAGAGTTTTCTGAGTTCAGAGAAGGAAGGAAGGTAAGAAGATACGATGAAGTTAGTCCATTATGTATTTTGAAGAACAAATTTAATTTGTGTGTAAATATACGGTCAGATAGTGGATCCCAGTTTGTTTAAAGATATAGAGAATGCCTACCAGTATATTATGGGAGTCCGGTAACTTTTCTTGCAGATTTTATTATTATTATTCAAGTTCTCCGCGTCAATACTTATCCCATAGGTGGTCAAAGTCTTTCGAAATGCCACAATATATCAAACAAGTAGGATGATTAATTTCTTAACTGTCACAAATTTGATGCAATATGTTTTTAGTTGATTTACAGATGAATATCCTGCCAGTGAAATCTTGACTGATATTTATAAATAAATCAGTTTTCAATTAAATAATTATGTAAAAAAAAATTGGTGATTTGTTTTTGGAAAAAGCTTTCCATGTGTACTATTTAAGCAATGATATAATGCGATAATTGGTAGGGGTCATTTATGTCACCTTTTTACCATATATGGCATAACCAGGGCACATTTCAAAGCCCTTGGAAAAAACCATTAACTAAAGACGCTTGAAAGATATAAAATAATTGCATATCAATTGAATGGGCGGTGTTTTTATAGCATATTATTACTGATAATGTCGGATCCCTCTGGTTTTTTTTTAATATTTAAAGATTAAATTATGTCCACGATGTCGTCAGTCTCAACATTTTGTCTGATACATTGTGTAGAGGAATCCGTTGTACTGTCAGTAGTCAGTACATGAATGTTGGAGTCGTCAACCGTTGATACAGATACAAAATAGTTGTTTAATTTGTTGAGTACGTTTGTTTGTTTGTTTTCTTTTTCATCCAACATCTAGAATACAATAAATATTGTAACACAGACTAGACAATTTTTGTCAGTTCTAAAACAGCCTTGCTTGATCATTGTTAAGTATATGTTGGTTTCTTATTAGCTGGTCTACTCAGTGGCTAAGTAGATCTCGTTGTGTAATCACCACTCAGTTCTCACATCTGTTTTTTATGTTGACATACAATGTTTTACAATATTTTGTCTCTCTGTGGTTAATGTTATATTTCGGGCTCTTTGTAATGTCAACATTTCGTTTCTCAGTAGTGATGACGCAAGCATTTCTTATTGTTGGATTCCTTGTCACACTTCTGTTTGATATCTCCCCTAAGTATCAGAGGATTCGTCCCATACAAAGTGGCTGCTGATAGGTACGACCATTCTGCTCCCCCTTTTGTCTCAGGGGTTATAAGTAACGTCCAGTTGGTCTTACTTGTCTCCCCTACTGACTGTGTGTGAACAGTTAAAATTTGTCTCTGGTCCTGCCTTGGTATTTCTACCATTGCTGTTTTGTTACCTCTACTGCCTTAGTGACACAAAAATTGCTATTTTGTCTCATTTTCTACCAAAAAGTCACATTCCTAGACAATGTCTGATCTGCTGTCAAATTATTTTACTGGCAGTTAATATAAATCTTTTTCTAACCTAACTAGCTCCTTGATTGAAGTTGTCAGTATTCTTGTTTCCTTGCCAATTCCTCTTTGCTTTAAGGTTTCTGTAGAGAATTTACCACCATGCTACTTGATATTGATTTGACATCAATGAGACCAAAATCCATAACTTCAAATCATAATTGGTATATAAAAGTAAAAAACCAGGTAATTTCAATAAAATTAAATTTATGAAATGTCAAAACGTGGAAAAATTGCAATGTCAAAATGTGACAGTACCAGTTTTGATGGACAGTGTTGAGTTAAAAAAAAAGACTTCATGTTTTGCTCCAAAGATAAACATTGTTCTTCATGTGTACAATATAGGCACACATATGGAGGAACAAATGTACAGTAGATAACATACAATATTTATTTTTTATTGACTATAATAATGTGAGGAAAATGGAATTGTAGACTTTTTCACTTCACAGTGGAGCTGCTCTCAGCATCAGGAGCTGATGAAGACTGCTGGAATCTTTTTCCAAACAACGACTTGTAAAGGTCATCCCTGTTCGGTTTTAAAGTAGAAAAACAAGTTATTAGTCCCAATAAATCCATAAAGTACCCATGCCATTTTTCAAATTATTCAAAAACAAAAGATTTAGAAATAACAAAGGTATTCTATAATTATTTTATTTATAATTATCTTGACAAATCTGTTTCTTTTTGCTTTGATGTTACTGTTTTAGACTTAACCCTTAAGGCAACTAAAGTCAACAGACAGGCCGCCATAGGTGACTAAAGTCGACATGCAGACAGGCCGCCGTAGGCGACTTTTGTCGACAATTTTTATATCTTTATTATATATATTTTTTATAATATTTGGCGCTGAGCTGTACATTGTGAGAGATATTTGGCGCCAAAAGGGTTAAAAGAAATCCTGTACCTTGATTCATCTGTCCATGAACACCGGTCCTCTGGTGCCATAAAGTTGATCAGCTTCTTGTGGACTTCATATCTGACGAGTAAACATCACACAACATACTTAAAACACCAGTCTATCTGAGAACTTCTTTCTCTGGTATTTGGCCCATGTTACTACAGGATACTACATTTAGTTTCATTGTTAAACATTCGGAAAATATACATTTCTTCATTAGCTTGGTATTCTTGTGATGTCTGAACAAGGACATAATAATAATTTGAAAAATTATTTAAAGTTTACAAATGTCAAAGTTTGTTTACTCATAATGCTTTACCATGCATTCTGTGTAAAACTGGACACCTTAGTGAAGATACTGGGTCAGCAAGCAGATATCTATGAAATGTTTTTGGCTGAGACGGTAAAGACGAAAATCCCATTTGCGATGTGGAATTATGATAGAAGTGTACTGTGATATGAATTCTATCTTTTAATTATATATTGTCAAGAAATATGAAAATAAATTAATTGTGTATAAATAAGCTGAAGTCTTACCTTGTTTTACGACCTTTACTCGCCTTTGTGTCAACATTTTTCTTGACCTTTTTTCTGAGTTTTTGAATCTCTAACCAATGTCTAGAAGATCAAACAAAGACCAGTCTCAGTTCATGATGAAGAAATAATGACTGTATACAAAATCAATGAGCAATGCAACATATTTCAGATTTTTAATTTTCAATAACAACATAGAAACTTGTCCTACATTATCTAGATCTCTATGTATTACATTACCTGCTAAGGGCTACTGGGTTGTCAGTGTCTGCAGCTTTTCGCTCTATCAATTCTCGTAATTGTTGATGGTAAAAGTCACTATCATCAAATATTTCTGGATCATAATTCTTCAGGTTGTCTAAATCCGTCGAAATTTGCTGAAAATAAGAACAGGGATAGGAACATTTCAGCAAAACTGCTTAATCACTGAACTTTAACAGTACCTAGTAATCAATGTCAGAAATTCATATCTTAAAAGATACTGTTTATGTATTATGCAAAAGGTAATAACATGAAATGTCTTTTATAAAAGATAAATTGCAGAGTTTTAATATTGGTGGGAATAAATTTGAAGACAGTTGTGTATCTGTGGATTTCGAACACACACAGAGGAAATCCCCCAAAAAAATGTTCTATGACTCTGCCTTAAAAAAGATTTCTCAACACAAATGATTGGTAAAACTTTCCATCGACAGATAAAATATAAAATATTATGGTAAATCCTCAAGAAAATCTCAAACTTGTTAAAATGCCTGGACATGACTGTTTATGGAAAATCTTACAAAAATATGCAAAAAGAATCCATAGCTGTTATGATACAGGATTTTTCCTGAAAATTCCCTTTGAACATAAATAATAATAAACCAAAATTTGTTATCCTCAATTTAACCAGTACCAGGATGAACATACTTTATCAGGAGTTATCTCCTCTTGATCAGCATTCTCCACTGTCCCTAGAACTCTGAACACAGACCTCTTCAGTTGTGTCCTCTTTATAAGACGTTCTTTGTCACCAAGAATCTGTATGTAATAGTGATATTGTTTGAACATTTATAAAAAATATTGAACTACCAAATTAGATTTTTGTGATAATAAATAATCACTTTCATAGATGGGCGCGGATTATAAAGTTGCTAATATAAAAAAAGGTGAAATCTTTCCTTTTCAGAAATTAAAAGATCCCTTCTGCTTTAAGAAATCACTGTAATTTATAAAAGTGAGGTTACATCTGACAGAATTCTACTAATATAACAGAAGGCCTAATAGTCTATTGTGCTACTGACAGAGCTTAAGAGAAATGTCCTAGCACAGATTGGCTAGGATTAGTTAAGTGGTGTTTTACCAAGACAAAAAGTTCTTTAGACGGTCTTGACACAAATTCAGATTTTTTACGGTACTGTACCATCTGACACAATATAGGGGAGACAACTGAGCACAAGCGATAAGAGATTCTGACCACTTACTTGTTCTATCTGTTTCAGAGCAGACTGGTCAAAGCTACTGAAAGATTTGCTGTTGACCTTACCACTGACCAGTCGAGTACGATCATACCATTTCTGTATTGCTGTATTTCTGTTAGAATAAAAAAGGAAATGCAAATTACACAATTCATTAATTACATGCATTCATGGTGTTAAAAACATTAACACCTAGCTGAATTATCCTCCTGGTCCTTACTCCACCTATGTTAGCTATAATTGTACACCCATACTACTCATATTTTGTTATCATTACTTCTTCATAACCCCTAAATATGTTTCTGGAATAGTTCTAAGGAATTGAAATTTTGTTATATGAAATATGACTTAATCACCTTGAAAAATATTCCGGCAAATTTCAAATTAAATCTGTAAAGAAAAGTTTGAAAAGACTTTCCAAAGGTCATAAAAAGCAGCTGGAGACCAGAAAGATTTTTCATCTGGTTGGTTCAAATTGTTTGAAGAATTTTTGTTCATTCATGTTTAAAATTCTGTGATTTACTTGTATTTCTACACATCGTTAATAAAATCAACATGTATTTACAAAATCAGTTGGAATACCAATTCTACTATCCTGTTTTCTTTTTCTTTATCATTATCGAATCATACATTGAAATTAAAAATTATGCTAGATTGAGGTTGGACCTTTCAGAGGCATAATGGATAATTTCAACAACAGCAAATGTTATCAAGATTCTGGAAAATATTAAATCGCACTGTTTGTAAATTTTTGTTACATTATCAGACTCATTTACCTAAATCCAAGGAAGTCCTTATGTTTTTTCGTCAGAGTCTCCGAGTACTCATCCAGTGTTAACTTGCGTTTGACCCCAGTTTTCTGTATGAGTGACTTGATGTTGTCTTCGGCTTCCTCAGTTTCAGACTCACTAGTGATCTCCTCATCATCTTCCTCAGACCTCGCTTCCTTGACAGACCTTTATATGAAGAAATAAAGAGATACAGTCAAATTTCAACTTCACATTCTCTGATAAGCAATATTTCTCATTATATCATTTTGACTAATCTCATCAGCCTAATTTTAACAAAAACATAAATGTTGAATTTTTGTTTGTATATCGTCTTGTTTCTTCTCCAATATTGATGATTGCCTTATCTTAGTCTTGTAGTGGTCAAGTTAGCTCAGTCAGTTACAGCGTTCACCTATATAAACTTGTGTGTGACACTTTACCCTAATTGTCCTGATAGCATTTGACAGTCCAATAGTGTGTTGTTTAACGAGATAGCCACTAGCTAATACAAAATCTACTCGTTGAATCTTGCAAGGCCGAGACAAGTTCTGACTTACTTTGCCGAAGAATTTGTTCCCATAGCGATGTGTCGTGTCTCTGTGTTCTGAAGCAGAAGGACTGTCTGGAGCTGTAGTAGTTTGTCCAGGAGATTCTGAAGACTGGCTTGGGCTGTAGTTGCAACAATAGCAATCATGTTTCCAAAAAGTTCATAAGACATAAAAAATGCTTGTTACACTTTAAAGGAAAATATTAAAACTGTTCAGGTGATTTTCATGTAGTGTGATGAAAAGAACCTCTGACTACAGCCAGACATTTGGTCTAAATATCTTTATATAACTGAAAAAAGGTAGACCAATGAGTAGTCACAAGTGACCCTAAATATTACAAAAGAATCTTTGGGTGATCTTAATTCTGACCAACAGTTTTTTCGCTTGCTGATGGGAAGGTATTATCATGACTTGAGAGTTGTGCTTCTTGAGTGTGTGCAAAAATATCACATTGCGATAAAGGAAAAACACAATGGCTCAGACAAAGTGCCTATTTGAAAGGCCAGCAAATCAAAATCAGGTATACCTCTTGAAAAAGAAAGCTACATGAAATTAAGTTTACATTACTGAAACATTTAAAGACGAGTCTATTTGATGACCACACAATGACTGGTTATAATGGCTTTACAATCTTAGCTAAAACTTTACCTGTTAAAGATGTCTGTGTAAAGTTGTCCCCCTTTTCCGAGTTGTCCTCAAATGTGCCCCAGGTATCAGGTTGAGGAAGTTGATTCACCAATCCAACAACTTTCTGTAGTTTAATTCGATTTTCCAGTAAAGAATCCCAAATACCTGAAAAGTAATAGTTATTTTAAAGAAATATTATTTTGAAATAAAGTTCAAATTCAAAATTTAGTAATTACATGTAAAATATTGAATTCATTTATTAAATTTACTTTGCACTCCTTTTGACACATATCTTTGAGAATTAAGAAAATATATTTAAAGTTTTAAAACATATGCTTTCCCTCTCATTACCATAACTTGACACATAGAATCAAATACCTACATAACCTTATTTAACAATGTGGTATTGATTTCAAAAATCAGCTTTGATTAACTGTTTATTAAGAGATGCTTAGCCAATTACCATCAGGCTGTCTTTGATAGTTACATGATTGCAATCAGTCTTTTGAAAAAATGCTAGATATTTTATAAAAAGATAGAATAAAGAAATTTAGGATTTTTTATTTAAAAAAATAAAGATTAAATCAAAATTTATAAATACAAGACAGAGTATGTATATACTAATGTTGGTAAAAATGATGGTGGATTATTTCACTTTCTCATCCATCATCAATCAATCATCTATCCATCTGAAAGGATATATCAACTAGACCATTCATCAAAATGAATGAATACTGCAGACATCTCTTTTAAATGTTAAGTTTTTTACTTCTAAACAGTTTATATCAAAATTTATTTGAAAACTGCTTAATCTTTATTCTATTGTCACACCCCAAAGACCATCATGATTGATCAAAGCTAGAGGTAAAACAACCAATCTGAGTCAAAGACAAATAAACACAATGACAGTAGTACATACCTAATTGTGCTTTGGCAGCTTTGCCCTTCTCTATTTCAAGGTTGACATCCGCTTTAGAAAACTTAGTCATCTCTTCATTGCCTAAAACACAAATATCCAAATTTATTTTTTTAATTATTACCCTGATAATGCAAGATAAAAGACAAAACAATTATTGCATAAATATTTCACAAAACTTAATACACAAAATCATTATGATTGTTATAAAAAAGTAATCACTTCATTAATCTTGATTTCAATTGAAAACAAATGTCTGTAAATTATATCGACTTTGTCTTGTGATAAGCCCATGCCTGATTAAAAGTTCAACTACATTTATATGTCTTACAGTTCTAGTAGACTGCCAATAAATGCCCTGTAGTAAGTCTATTTCCAAACTTTAAGAAAGTTGTGACACAGAAGTTGATAAAATTTTGGACTGTGTAAGATCATTACCAAAATGCAACAAAAAAAAATTATTACCATTCATACTTTCCTCCATGTCATCTTCATCTTCATCTCCAGCATCTTCACTATCTCCAATATCTTCGCTATCATCCTCATCATTTTCATTGCTCTCATCATCACTTCCCTCACTTTCATCTTCATCCTGATCCATGTCAGCATATTTGCTATAGTCTCCATCATCAGCAAAGCTAGAGTCATGAAAATTACACGTTATTCTTCCTTATACATCTGATTACTCACAAATGAAAAAAAAAATAAATGCATATGATGTGTTGACTGACCTTTAACACTGAATTTAAGTTCCACGATACCAGAGAATGAAGCTAGTATCATAAAGCCATCTAGACTTTTTATCATATGGCCCAAAATCAAATTAATTGACATCAATTAAATAGAAAACATGAATCAGTGGGGCCATCTAGGCCCACCATAATAAAATCTTGACATGTGACACGTCCATGCTTGGTTACCATAGAAGTCTCATTATTCAAGACATCTTTAATAGGCATCCCCTAATCAGCATTCCAAGCATTTATTTGACACTTGGCTTTTCATTATTTATGTGTGACAGCTAAAATGACTATAAAACAAGGGGAAATAATCATGCAGCAATTAAAATAGTTTAGAAAAAAGTATCTGAACATCCCTTCAGCCTACGTATTTCATTACACATATTATAAACATTATGTCATCTGATACTAGAACAAATACTTTTTAAATTAAGTCATCTGATTATACCTGAATGAAGACTTGGAAGGCTGTGAAACTTGACTGATTTTATTCTGGAATGATTTTATATCCTCTTCATCTTCATCGTCTTCATCATTGTTTTCTGATTCAGATTCAGAATCTGAATGGTCCTCCAAATCTTCAAACTCTTCGTCATCTTCATCATCAGATTCCTCTTCATTATCACTTTCACCTAAAGAAGACACATACATTATTTGTTTCTTTAAATACTGTTTATTTTCTCCAGCTTGACATGGCAGTTTAATTTCATTGGTCCATAAAAGAATCAAAGGAAAGCAAAATGTTTAGTTTTCTCCCATTCATTTTAATAAATCACTCATGCATGGAGTTCTTACCAAATTGTGATAGTTTCTTTCGAGATGTTTTCTTTCCAGCATATTTTTCACCCAAATCTGCCGTTGATAATGCAGTCTTTTTACGGAGGCTTGATACATGACTTGCTTCAGCATTATCTTCTTCATCCTCAATAGATTTACTCACAACTTTGGCATCAGTGTCTTTCAAACAAAAGCATTAGAAACTATTAAACATGATTTTTTTAAATAACAACTTCTTTTTTATATCTGTGTCTCATGAAAAAAATTAAATATTGGAGCCTAAGATGTGTCTTCAATATAGGTCAACTTGATCAATTATGTCTTAGTAATGTCTTGGCATTTATAACATGATCAAATAGTGACATGCAGAGATGTATTCTAGCATGTGTTGAGCATATTGCCGAGTAATTGACCATGTGTTGCAAACAATCCAACATATGGGCAATCGTTCTGCATTTGGGTAGTGAATTAGTTTTCTGTACCAAATCAATATATAAGTTAATGCGTTTCGATTTCATACACTCAAATGGGGTGCAGAACTATTTCTCAAATTCACAGTTAGTACAATATGTTAAATGCAATCTGTTGCGATTTTGGATGAAGGAGAGACGGGGACAATAAATAAAGAGGTTAAGAATAACAGGTTTAATAGATGTAGTGTAAAAGTAACCCACCCCCCCTCCCACCTCTCCCTTTTGAAAACACGTGTGCACGTGGACAATTCATAGATCTATTTTAGGTAATCTTTTGACCTGTCTCTGATCTGATCTATAAATTCGAAGACTAACGGTAAACAAGTAACAAGTTCGCCGGATCATCACATTCATACCATCTTCATTATCTTCTGGATCTTGGAAAACAGGAGCTGGATTTGATAAAAGAGCTATTGCTTCCCTGAGGGCTGCCATCTTGATTCCTCCATATATAGCAAAAAAAAGTTTCGTATTTCTTGTACGATTTACAATGAAAATGCAGGCATGCAAAGAGCTTATTTTTTGATGAGTTATGAAATATTAAAAATTCATACAATATGTTGCCATACTCTTACATTGCGTTGAAATGACAATTTTAATTTTTTTTAATTTTATTTTGACAATTCGAAACAAGAAGTAACCTTTGCAATGAAACGGGAAGTAGTCACCCTTTTACATGTGCTTCCGGTCAAGGAAGATATAATATTTAGAGCCAAGAATGATTTTAATTCCGGATACGAGAGTAATATTGAATCAAGATATCGCATGTTACCCTCTCTGATTATCTATCGATATATTTAAATAGAACGATTATGTTTTTTTCCTGTCGACTGACTGCAGACTGCAAAACGTCATCAGATGGTGGGCTATTCAAATTGCCCTACGTCTGTTGTCGTCCTTCCACTTGTCCATTTGTCATCGTTATTTCTTAAGAAGAACTGGATGGACCTTTCTCAAATCTCATATGTAGATTCCCCTTGGTCCCTACTTGTGCCAGTTTGATTTTGGAATTGATCAGAAAAGTAGTATGGCTGAGAGGCGGTCATCTTGGATTTTCACTTTGAAAGTTTGTTATCGCTTCTTTTTGAGAACTACTAAATATATTTTTTCGTATTTTATTTGTAGGTTCCCTTGATCTCTAGTTGTGCCTGTTTTATTTCGGACTGACCCGTAAAAACTGAATGGCCAACAGGCGGCCATCTTGGATTTTCACTTTGGAAGTTTGTGTGTGTGATTTTGAGATGTTTTCTTTCCAGCATATTTTTCACCCAAATCTGCCGTTGATAATGCAGTCTTTTTACGGAGGCTTGATACATGACTTGCTTCAGCATTATCTTCTTCATCCTCAATAGATTTACTCACAACTTTGGCATCAGTGTCTTTCAAACAAAAGCATTAGAAACTATTAAACATGATTTTTTTAAATAACAACTTCTTTTTTATATCTGTGTCTCATGAAAAAAATTAAATATTGGAGCCTAAGATGTGTCTTCAATATAGGTCAACTTGATCAATTATGTCTTAGTAATGTCTTGGCATTTATAACATGATCAAATAGTGACATGCAGAGATGTATTCTAGCATGTGTTGAGCATATTGCCGAGTAATTGACCATGTGTTGCAAACAATCCAACATATGGGCAATCGTTCTGCATTTGGGTAGTGAATTAGTTTTCTGTACCAAATCAATATATAAGTTAATGCGTTTCGATTTCATACACTCAAATGGGGTGCAGAACTATTTCTCAAATTCACAGTTAGTACAATATGTTAAATGCAATCTGTTGCGATTTTGGATGAAGGAGAGACGGGGACAATAAATAAAGAGGTTAAGAATAACAGGTTTAATAGATGTAGTGTAAAAGTAACCCCCCCCCCCCCCCTCCCACCTCTCCCTTTTGAAAACACGTGTGCACGTGGACAATTCATAGATCTATTTTAGGTAATCTTTTGACCTGTCTCTGATCTGATCTATAAATTCGAAGACTAACGGTAAACAAGTAACAAGTTCGCCGGATCATCACATTCATACCATCTTCATTATCTTCTGGATCTTGGAAAACAGGAGCTGGATTTGATAAAAGAGCTATTGCTTCCCTGAGGGCTGCCATCTTGATTCCTCCATATATAGCAAAAAACAGTTTCGTATTTCTTGTACAATTTACAACGAAAATGCAGGCATGCAAAGAGCTTATTTTTTGATGAGTTATGAAATATTAAAAATTCATACAATATATTGCCATACTCTTACATTGCGTTGGAATGACAATTTTAATTTTTTTTTAATTTTATTTTGACAATTCGAAACAAGAAGTAACCTTTGCAATGAAACGGGAAGTAGTCACCCTTTTACATGTGCTTCCGGTCAAGGAAGATATAATATTTAGAGCCAAGAATGATTTTAATTCCGGATACGAGAGTAATATTGAATCAAGATATCGCATGTTACCCTCTCTGATTATCTATCGATATATTTAAATAGAACGATTATGTTTTTTTCCTGTCGACTGACTGCAGACTGCAAAACGTCATCAGATGGTGGGCTATTCAAATTGCCCTACGTCTGTTGTCGTCCTTCCACTTGTCCATTTGTCATCGTTATTTCTTAAGAAGAACTGGATGGACCTTTCTCAAATCTCATATGTAGATTCCCCTTGGTCCCTACTTGTGCCAGTTTGATTTTGGAATTGATCAGAAAAGTAGTATGGCTGAGAGGCGGTCATCTTGGATTTTCACTTTGAAAGTTTGTTATCGCTTCTTTTTGAGAACTACTAAATATATTTTTTCGTATTTTATTTGTAGGTTCCCTTGATCTCTAGTTGTGCCTGTTTTATTTCGGACTGACCCGTAAAAACTGAATGGCCAACAGGCGGCCATCTTGGATTTTCACTTTGGAAGTTTGTGTGTGTGATTTTGAGACTGATCAGAAAAGCAACATGACTGAGAGGCGGACATCTTGGATTTTGACTTTGAAAGTTTGTTATCGCTTTTTCTTGAGAACTACTTCATAGATCTTCCAGTTGACCATCTTGGGTTTGGCGGTTAAAGATTATTATCGCTATTTCTGCAAAGGATTAATGTTCAAATTTCTTTTCATTAAGAGCAAAAAGAGAAAAAGGAAAGGGAAAAAAGAAAAGATCAAACGTTTAAAGAACAAATAAAGATCAAACAATGGTGGGTGCCAAGATCTCTCTGGGATCTCCTGTTCAGTCTACGAGAGGTTTTCATTTCATTACGGATTTAGAATAGACTATTCTTCGTCCGTGATTTCATCAAACAATAATCTTTTTACCCGTCAAGGTATATGTTTGTCATGTTCGACATTTCATGTGGACACCGGGGGCTCTAAGTTAAAGATTTACAATGGAATAAAATGCTCTAAAACTATATTAGAAAACGGCCACATATAAAGTTTGTGCTGGTTTGATTATCGATTACCGCATGCCCTGAATCTGAGTATGAAGCTTGAATTCCTGATAAAAGTATGGAATAATATGAACAAAGGAAAGATGTACACGGAGACTCCTAAAGTGCACGTGTTCCGGAAGAGTAAGCGTCTTCTGCTTCATTGATGACACCCGCCATATAGATATCTTCGATCTAAGTAAGTAATGTTTCGTTCTCAAATGAGACCACGGTGTACAACAACGGAACCAAGAGGTAAAACACGACCAGCTCCACTTTTCACGTGAAATCACTATGACGACCGTTAAACTTCCCTATAATTTTCATCGACCTGCATCTTTTGAAACCACGTGTTACGAGTTTGTCCTTCAGTTGACGACTTCTTGCACGAAATTTTGATGTTGGGAACATGCCCTTGAATATCGTATCAACTGCAACAAGCAAATATCATAGATTTGGTATGTAGGGATGTTGCTGTCCAGGAATTGAAATTTGCAATAGGGAAATTGAAATCATCACGTTTATCATACAGTTTAGTGGAAATCTGTCCATGTTAGTTCCATTGTAGGCAAATATTGAGATAAGCAACTGATGTAGAAGTCTTCAGGGTAGAAGAACACGGTAGAAGAGCTTGTCTTGTCCTTGACCTACTTTTAAACGCTTTTGGTGACTTCATGCCGGGATGACAAGTCGACAGTGGGGTCATTAGAGTTGTTCGTTCAGTTTACAACATATCAATTGTTATCGAAGACCATATCTTAGATATCTCTCTTGTTTATAAGATACAGCACGTTTTATATAAGTCAGTGAATTATACATAACTACATTGTCCTTGTATAAATATGTTTATATATATATATAAAGGTCATCCGATTAACAAGATCGTTAACTATTTGTGTAATGCATTCGGATGCTTTTAGCGGGATTTAAACTCAGGACCTCTGGTTTACTAGTCTGGTGCACAACAAATCGAGCTAAAGAGCAGTTCTTTCTAACCGAGTGATATATACCAATAGTATTTCACCAATGTTACACATTTTCCCCGAGGAATTTTTTCGTCTTCGAGTTCCCCTGAGTTACGGCGATGCTTGTGAAAGTAACGCTAAGTATTATTCCCTGGTCTCTAGATGGCCGCCAATGAAGCAGACCGAAATCAGTATCTTAATCGAGAAGTTCTCGCTAGATCGATTGGTTTAACGATAAATAGCGATAAAAAGAAGTTCCCTTTAGCCGAACGGTATATTGTGGCAAGTATTTCACCTGGGTTACATACTGCCCCTCGGGGAAAGAACTCGTCCTCGACCTTCCAGGAGTTACAGCGATGTGTTTCGGACAATGCTAATTATCATTCTCAAGTCCCTTGGACGCCATGTAACAGGGGTCATTATTTATTTCAATGCCTCCGCTTGAAAATCGAACCCCAGACCCCTGACTTACTAGTCTGACGCTCAACCGATCGGGGTTTAGGTATCTCACTATATATGTGCAATATTTCTAATTCCACGGTCCGTGTTTGTACATCTTACTAGTAAGACTTTGTTTTCATTGTAGACAGAGACATATATAACACATATAGAGTACCAAATTCATTTGGTTATATATCTAATTAAAGACGTTTGTACACATTAAAACAAACGCAATAAAAAACGGAGTGTTTCACTTGAAATGTGGGTAAGACCGTGAGTTAACCTGTTAGGAATGCAAGATGTGTGATGTCACTCGGGCGCTTACCTTGGCGCATGCGTAGTTAGGATTTACCTGGAAGGTAATCAAGCCGTAGCGGAAGTCTCGAGTAGTGTTGTGACTGTTTTGAATTCGTGTGATATGTAAAGTGGTACGTATTTTTATGTTTATTATGATGTAAGAACTATTTTGATTAATACTTTCAAATCTTACGTACAGAATCAAAACATTCTTCTGTGCTAATGAAGGTATATTATACCATGGGAGATATTCCAGAATTGGCAGGTGTTAAAATACCGGAAGTGACATTTGCCAGTATCATATTTGTTTGGAAGATCAAGAAAAATTGATCAATTATAGCGTCTGTACATACTTAAACTTGGCTTTCCCTATCTCATTCTAGTGCTGAACATCTTTGGTGCAATTTTGACAATCATCTACCTATCCACCCCGTCCCGTTCACCCCAATCAATCTCGCTTGTTAGCACATCTCCCCTCAACATCTCCATTACACATACCTTCGTAAACCGCAGGTTCTGCTGCCTATAAGGGTATATCAACTCTTCATCATTCAGTCTATTACATCTTGTGACAAAAATATCTCACAGCCAAAATGCTGACGATTCTCTACTTATTACTGCAGAGTCATTTCTTTGATCTCCTTATAAGTCATATTGTAGTATCATGGAAATCTGCATGTCCAGTTTACTTTTCTGATTACAATCAATTACAATGCTATATTTATCACACAGGTCTTGTTAAACCAAAGAAACGTTAACATGCCCACATGGAAAATTTTGATTGTGTTTGATGATATCTTTATATAAAAGTGGGATTTCATAAAGGTGTGATACTGTTGATTATCATACTGATATTTCCTAAAGTTTTATCTTGAAATAATGCTAACAACTTCATCTTAGTTGTTTTACGGAAAACTGTTTCATAATCGTTGTAAATGCAATAAAGTTTAGTTTTAAATTCTCTATACAAACAGTTACCCTCAGACTTGATAGAAAAACATGCAATATACCACACCTGATTATAGGTCAACTCACTTTACCAACTCACCACACCTGATTATAGGTAAACTCACTACACCAACTCACCACACCTGATCATAGGAAAACTCACCACACCTGATTATAGTTAAACCCACTACACCAACTCACCACACCTGATTATAGGAAAACTCACCACACCTGATTATAGGTAAACTCACTACACCAACTCACCACACCTGATTATAGATAAACTCACTTCACCAACTCACCACACCTGATTATAGGTAAACTCACTACACCAACCAACCACACCTGATTATAGGTAAACTCACTACACCAACTCACCACACCTGATTATAGGTAAACTCACTTCACCAACTCACCACACTTGATTATAGGTAAACTCACTACACCAACTCACCACACCTGATTATAGTTAAACTCACTACACTAACTCACCACACCTGATTATAGGAAAACTCACCACACCTGATTATAGTTAAACTCACTACACCAACTCACCACACTTGATTATAGGTAAACTCACTACACCAACTCACCACACCTGATTATAGTTAAACTCACTACACTAACTCACCACACCTGATTATAGGAAAACTCACCACACCTGATTATAGTTAAACTCACTACACCAACTCACCACACCTGATTATAGGAAAACTCACCACACCAACTCACCACACCTGATTATAGGTAAACTCACTTCACCAACTCACCACACCTGATTATAGGTAAACTCACTATACCAACTCACCACACCTGATTATAGGTAAACTCACTACACCTGATTATAAGTAAACTCAGTACACCAACTCACCACACCTGATTATAGGTAAACTCACTTCACCAACTCACCACACCTGATTATAGGTAAACTCACTTCACCAACTCACCACACCTGATTATAGGTAAACTCACTACACCTGATTATAAGTAAACTCAGTACACCAACTCACCACACCTGATTATAGGTAAACTCACTTCACCAACTCACCACACCTGATTATAGGTAAACTCACTTCACCAACTCACCACACCTGATTATAGGTAAACTCACTTCACCAACTCACCACACCTGATTATAGGTAAACTCACTACACCTGATTATAAGTAAACTCACCACACCAACTCACCACACCTGATTATAGGTAAACTCACTTCACCAACTCACCACACCTGATTATAGGTAAACTCACTACACCAACTCACCACACCTGATTATAGTTAAACTCACTACACTAACAACTCACCACCAACTCACCACACCTGATTATAGGAAAACTCACCACACCTGATTATAGTTAAGCTCACTACACCAACTCACCACACCTGATTATAGGAAAACTCACCACACCTGATTATAGTTAAACTCACTACACCAACTCACCACACCTGATTATAGGAAAACTCACCACACCTGATTATAGGTAAACTCACTACACCAACTCACCACACCTGATTATAGGTAAACTCACTACACCAACTCATCACACCTGATTATAGGTAAACTCACTTCACCAACTCACCACACCTGATTATAGGAAAACTCACCACACCTGATTATAGTTAAGCTCACTACACCAACTCACCACACCTGATTATAGGAAAACTCACCACACCTGATTATAGTTAAACTCACTACACCAACTCACCACACCTGATTATAGGAAAACTCACCACACCTGATTATAGGTAAACTCACTACACCAACTCACCACACTTGATTATAGGTAAACTCACTACACCAACTCACCACACCTGATTATAGGTAAACTCACTGAAGTAGTGTACATCAATTCACAATATACAATATAAACTGTGACAGTCTTATCCAGCATCACACAGCCTCTCCTATTCATTTTTACTTTTTTATGTATATTACAGGACTGATAACCAAGTAACCATGACAGCAGTGCCACCTCCCCAAGCATATGCGGGGTCGTCTCCCAATGACAGTCAATATTACTACAGTGACAACTCCACATGGACCAAGGACTTCCTGGTCACGCGTGACCCAGTGTTCGTAAATAAAGCTGTAGTGAATGGCGAGTACATAGGTCGGCAACCACACACCTACATCTACCTCGCAATAGCTGTCACAGTTCTGAATCCTCTTCTTGGACCCTTCGCCATAATGTTTGCTGGTCAGTATACCCTGCCCTCTTCAGTCCCCTTTGCCATTCGTTTGTTAGGTCCTTGTTGATATAAATGTTATTTAGCTATTCATTGCATGCTAGTATAAGAGTGTATATTTGCTATAATGCTCTTTAGGTCAGTATGCATAACTTTCTTTTGTCACAATGTTGTAGGTCAGTATATAAAACTATATTTTGTCACAATAGTGTAGGTCAGTATATAAAACTATCTTTTGTCACAATGGTGTAGGTCAGTATATAAAACTATCTTATGTTCCCCTTAATATTATTGCACAGTACTAAACAGTATTCTTCTCATTTTCCCCATAATTTTGTAAAGCAGTATTTAAACCCCTTTTTCCTCCTTAACAATATTGTACAAAACAAAACTAAATAGCATACTCATACATCCCTCTTCTCTTCCCCATGTTGTTCAGCAGTATATTAGGCCCTCTTCTTCCCAATAATATTGTTCAACACTCCTGAACAGTTTATTGATACAACTTTCTTTTCTTCCTCATAGTGTTATACAAAAGTATATTTAACCCTCTCTCCTTCCCCATAATGTTATACAGAAGTATATCAAACACACTCTCCTTTCCCATAAAGGTATACAGAAGTATTTGAAACCCTCTCTCCTTCCCCATAATGTTATACAGAAGTATGTCAACCCTCTCTCCTTCCCCATGATGTTATACAGAAGTATGTTAACCCTCTCTCCTTCCCATAATGTTTTACAGAGGTATATAAAACCCTCTCTCCTTCCCCATAATGTTATACCAAAGTATATTTAACCCTCTCTCCTTCCCCATAATGTTATACAGAAGTATGTTAACCCTCTCTCCTTCCCCCATAATGTTATACAGAAGTATGTCAACCCTCTCTCCTTCCCCATGATGTTATACAGAAGTATGTTAACCCTCTCTCCTTCCCATAATGTTTTACAGAGGTATATAAAACCCTCTCTCCTTCCCCATAATGTTATACCAAAGTATATTTAACCCTCTCTCCTTCCCCATAATGTTATACAGAAGTACGTTAACCCTCTCTCCTTCCCCCATAATGTTATACAGAAGTATGTCAACCCTCTCTCCTTCCCCATAATGTTATACAGAAGTATGTCAACCCTCTCTCCTTCCCCATAATGTTATACAGAAGTATGTTAACCCTCTCTCCTTCCCCATAATGTTATACAGAAGTATGTAAAACCCTCTCTCCTTCCCCATAATGTTATACAGAAGTATGTTAACCCTCTCTCCTTCCCCATAATGTTATACAGAAGTATGTTAACCCTCTCTCCTTCCCCCATAATGTTATACAGAAGTATGTAAAACCCTCTCCTCTTCCCCATAATGTTATACAGAAGTATATTAAACCTTCTCTCCTTCCCCATAATGTTATACAGAAGTATGTAAACCCTCTCTCCTTCCCCATAATGTTATACAGAAGTATATAAAACCCTCTCTCCTTCCCCATAATGTTATACAGAAGTATATTAAACCTTCTCTCCTTCCCATAATGTTATACAGAAGTATGTAAACCCTCTCTCCTTCCCCATAATGTTATACAGAAGTATATAAAACCCTCTCTCCTTCCCCATAATGTTATACAAAAGTATATTAAACCTTCTCTTCTTCCCATAATGTTATACAGAAGTATATTAAACCTTCTCTCTTTCCCCATAATGTTATACAGCAGTATATTAAACCCCTCTCCTTCCCCATAATGTTATACAGAAGTATATCAAACCCTCTCTCCTTCCCCATAATGTTATACAGAAGTATATTAAAGCCTCTCTCCTTCCCCATAGTGTTATACAGAAGTATATTAAACCCTCTCTTCTTCCCATAATGTTATACAGAAGTATATTAAACCATCTCTCCTTCCCCATAATGTTATACAAAAGTACATCAAACCCTTTCTCCTTCCCCATGATGATGAACAGCAGTATACATGTTGTTCTATTTTTTTGCATATTATTAACTTTAGTCTCTTTGCCTAATGATGTCTTAAGGTTTAGTTAAGGATAATTGTGTGTAATCTTTTCTTTTTTGAACTCATCAATGAAAGCTTCACTCTCTAATCATATCTTTTCTTTTTCAGTGATGTCTAGTCGGTCCTATGACGACGGTGACGTCAAGACAGCCTTGAAGTGGGCAAATTATGCATTTATGCTGTCCATGATGACGATAGGCATCTCAATCATTGTATATATAGCAATAGGATTTTCTTTGAGTCCTCTTGGAACAAAAGGAGGTCACACTCCTTGATTTCCTGAACCAACCTTGTATATATGTATATAGATCATCATTCCTACAACAATCTCATTTAATTAAGACAATGATTTGTCTGTAATAATTGGGTAATAATCCCTGATCTGTCCATCAATACCAAGTTACAAATTAATGTTTATGATTATTGCTCCAGAAGCTGTGTTATTGTCACTGTGTTTTTATGAATATTAGATATTAAGCCATTACTTAAGCATAAAAACAATTTAGGAATTTTTTGAGAAGTTTATTTCATTTTTAAGTAAACTGTGTCAAATCAGTCAGATTTTCAAAAAATTGCTATGAAATTAATATTAAATTAATTTGCCATTAAATTAACATGGAAAGTTGTTCCATTAATCAGAGAATTTTACCAGAAAGGACTTATCAATCCAGACGAAGACTGTGTATAACATTATGACACTACATTGGAAGTATTATAGAACATGTATTGGTGTAAGCAGAAAAAATCTGGGTTAAACAAAATGTGAAAAAACGGAAACATTAATAGATAAATAATGACAAGCCCTCACTGTTATTTCACCTTTCTAGTTAGAACCATGACTAAATAATTGCAAAATTTTTTTGTACGAAAGTCTGATCGTAAGTATGTAAATAAGAATCTCAGTTTCCTTTGTCATGTAATTTCAGGAGAAATAAATGGCAAATGGATGCTAAAACATAATATATTTGGCAGTTATTGCTGTATAAAGGACTAGATGAAAATTATTATTAGTCTCAAAGAATATCTCACAGAGTTAGGGATGCAGTTGGTTTGGAGGGCAGTGGTGAAAATTTACCTATCAATGACTTTATCAATCATCAAACATGAAAACTTGTACTGTCAACTCTTTTTTCACCAAATCATTATTCCAAATTATGATTCCATAATTCATAATTGAAGATGTGATTTAACATTCCATAAAGTGCACATTCCTGCCATAGTTTTATATCCTTGTGTACATACTCGTTTCATTCTTATCATTCAGTATGTAGTACCACAACATGATTTATTTGTAAAGTATATTTCATATATATTTTATTTTTGTGTGTTTTAATCACTGGTAAATCTGGTTATATTAGGTACTGCATGTTTAATTTTTTAATTGAATTTTTTTGTACATAATGATAGTAAATAACAAGCACTCTCATAAATGAATATTTTTATGCTGATTACTGAGAAAATGATATTTCATAAAGCAAAATTAAGATGCACAGGTTAAGTTGGTACTTGTGAGCATGCAGGCCACCGAAATCTCTGCAAAGGTTCATATTTTTTGCTAAGGCCAGAATACTGGTTGTCAAAGTTGTTGCCTTGTGCAGCTTTGATGTTATGAGGATAAAGTTTTTCAAATCTTCTTAAAATTTTTATGACATTTGAAAGCTAGTACTGTTTTTAGGGTGGATATAATGTTTTTTGAAACCTTTCTGCAAAAATGTATGTGTGGCCGTTTATATTTGTGAGCCTGGAAAAAAGACTTGTTTCAGAAATCACTGATTCTTTATTGATAAAATCCCTACAGTGGGTTATACATGCTTCTGTGTATGATGCCAGTATCTTTTGTATGGCTTTCAAATAAGAGTAGTAACAGAATATTCAAGATTTTGTCCATTTATTTTTATCAATACATTATAATATAGCTTGTTTACAATAAGACATTAAAGACTATTTGAAATATGTTTTAAAACTCAATCTTTTTTATACTACAGATATCAGAAATGAGAATAAATTTTAACAGAATTTATAATTTTTGTTTGTTTGGTTTCTTATTGCTCAACGTCCTAAGAATGGTGTAACCATGTGGAGAGAGCATGTGTTTATTGTGTTTATGGACATATGTTTGTGAGAGAGTTCTTATGATATATGTGTTTGTGAAAGGGTTCTTGTGATACAGATGTTTGTGAAAGAGTTCTTGTGATACAGATGTTTGTGAGAGAGTTCTTGTAATACATATGTTTGTGAAAGAGTCTTTGTGATATATGTGTTTGTGAAAGAGTCTTTGTGATACAGATGTTTGTGAAAGAGTTCTTGTGATACAGATGTTTGTGAGAGAGTTCTTGTAATACATATGTTTGTGAAAGAGTCTTTGTGATATATGTGTTTGTGAAAGAGTCTTTGTGATACATATGTTTTTGAAAGAGTTCTTGTGATACAGATGTTTGTGAGAGAGTTCTTGTAATACATATGTTTGTGAAAGAGTCTTTGTGATATATGTGTTTGTGAAAGAGTCTTTGTGATACATATGTTTTTGAAAGAGTTCTTGTGATACTGATGCTGGTGCTCCCACACTGAAGTATACTACTAAAGGCACTTAGCAGAAGAGCACATCCATTATACAAAACTGATATTGTATGCACATTGTTCAGCATTGAGCTGAAAGTAGCAACTACCATTTCTAGCGATCTGAAAATATATGTGTTTGTGAAAGAGTCTTTGTGATACATATGTTTTTGAAAGAGTTCTTGTGATACTGATGCTGGTGCTCCCACACTGAAGTATACTACTAAAGGCACTTAGCAGAAGAGCACATCCATTATACAAAACTGATATTGTATGCACATTGTTCAGCATTGAGCTGAAAGTAGCAACTACCATTTCTAGCGATCTGAAAAACAAGAAGGCCAACTGGCATCCATCTTGGATTTGATAGTGAAAGACTCCTATCCATATTCCTAGAGTAATTTTCAAACTTTATGTAAGGTCAAATAAACGAAGTGAAGGGAAATCATCCTACTTATAAAGAATAAATAACAAGCCCATAGGGCCTGTATCGCTCACCTGCATCTTAAAGCCTAGCAATGTTATACATGCCTATAGGTTGAGTATTTCAAATATTGATGAAACCTCATTCAATTAACCTTTTTGATGGGGCAAGAACAATGGGTAAATTCTTATATCATCACTTTCTTTCTTTTTTGATTCGCAGTAAGAGTTCATATGATAATGGAGAATTAATGTCCCTTGAGATGTGCCACACCTAAGTGTCGATAACAAATGTGTTTATCTCTTCATGCCAAGCAGTTCTACAAATATATGTTTATGGGTGAGGATTTCAACTGTTTCAAAGATATCACCCTGAAATTGAGTCAAGAGGGTTGGGGCCACACCAAAGGGCCAGTTCTTACATTGTGAATGTGTT
Organism: Ylistrum balloti; assembly: GCF_031769215.1. Lineage (NCBI taxonomy): Eukaryota > Metazoa > Mollusca > Bivalvia > Pectinida > Pectinidae > Ylistrum > Ylistrum balloti. The sequence continues at coordinate 60,480 of NW_026782128.1, read as the reverse complement.
TATCTCTTGATGACAAGCATTGCCTTATATGGTTCTGAGGTAGGGATCACAACTGTTCCAAAGATATAACTATGAAACTGAGTCCCTAGGAGTGGGGCCAGACCTCATGGCCACTTCTTAAATTGTGTACATTTCAAATCTGTTATATTAATTTATAAACAAGTGATTTGTGAGGAAAGATGAGCACTTTTTTGTCAGATATGTCATTTAAACATCAATATAGCCCTTTTGGCTTCTGGAAGCGTATCCTTGTATGATAAGTTTTTGGATCGGGAAACAATACAACATGTAGGTGAAAACTGTGTTTAGCCACTATTTGAAGGAGTGTAGGCTATTTGCAGATATCACATCTTCCAGTAGACTGTTCCAACTATCTACAACTCTGTTATTACATGTGCTTTTTATGGTACTAAGTCGGCCAAGCCCTATACTCTCTTGGTGGTCCTCTCTGGACGTTTTCAATTATAACTTGATTTTTGTTAAGTATTGGACTCCAAACACATAATGCTTATCTCAACTGAGGTCTAATTAGGGCTTTGTACAGACTTATGAACATATCTTTGTCAATTAAAGTGTTTTAAGTATAAGACTGACAAATCTATTAGCTTTTAAGACATGACTGCACATATGCTGACTGAATTTTCCACATGTCCCATTTACATAAGTTGTCAGCATCGTTTTGGAGCTCTTCACTATTGTTGTAGCTTCCTATTCCTTTCAACAGGTTGGCATCATCTGCCTTTACCTTTGATTCCTTATTTTTCTAGTTTGTGCAATAACCGTTACCTTGGTACCATCAAATAAGTCGAGATAGATGACGTTGACGTTTCCTCTCGTCCATTTCCTTTGTGATGTAATCACATGATTTTCCTTTCATGAAGCCATGTTGACAGCTAGTAAAAGACTATTTTGCACATGTGTTCTGTTATTCATCTTTAATAAATCGCTGGAGGATTTTTTCTGGATCAGATGTCAAACTGATTGGTTGATAATTTTCCTGTTTCTTTCCTGATCCACTTTCATAAAAAGGAGTAACCAATGCTTTCATCCAGTCTGAGGGTAATTGAGTGAATGTTAAATATGATTTCCAGAGGTTCTAGAATTTCGGTTACATGTTTCAATATTCAACTTGGGAAGGATGTTGTTTTCTAAAGATGCATTAATGTCTCACTCTCCATTACATGGTAGCTCACTGTCCGTTTCAATAGTAAATGGGAAGTCCTTTTTCTCTATCTTGTGAGGATCCAAATTGGTAAACTAGTTTAGTCTATATGTTAACACCAAATGGTCACTTAGACCGAGACCGGGTTATATACGTCAATATAGACCATCCCCTCCTTAGTAAAAACTAAATCCAAGCAATTAGCAGTCTGGCCCTCTGCATCTTGGAGCGTAGGCATGTTGGTACAGAAATGCAGGTTTTTTCAAGGAATTGCCTGTAAGGGTGATTTTTCAAATAGTGACATTGACATATCAGTCCAATTTATTTCTTTATAATTGAAGTCTCCAGTAATCAATATATGGTTAGTTTTCTAGTTCTGCAAAAACAAGTTGTATAGTTTGTCATTGTTGTTAATATGTTACACCAGTTCTTCAAAATCTACTGATATAGTTTCTGTGCCTGATGTAAGTTTTTCAAAATGAGGACCCTGCATATTCCATTTAACGGTTCTGTGCAAATCACAGCCTGCTATGTTATACGGGTCATCATATTCACTGCTTGCAGACTTTGGATATGTTTCTGTTAACAGTACAAAATCTGAGTATCTACGTTTGAATAAGAAACCAGGAGGGATGGTAAATAGTAGCTTGTATTGTTGACAGTACTTGAAGAATTAAAAGCCTCCTTAACATATGTTTGGCAAACTTTACTTGCTGAAACAGCACCAGTATCTGTCATTAATTGACAAGGTACCTTGCCAAATTATTGTTTAAATGTTGTCCATGGCAGATCTTAAATTGATATTCCTTCTGCCTGTACACACTGATAGGCGGAGAACAAAGTTTGGTAAACTGTAAATTGTATGATCAATGCCTATATATTGTCATGGGGGAGAGAACTAGGAAGTCTTCTGATGTCAAGGTTTATCAACACATAAAACTGTCTATAAAGAGAGTAAAACTAGTCAAAGAAATTTCCATATTTTATTACATATATGGTGTACACACCATGTATACAGTAAATTTTAGTATCCATAAAGATAATTCGTATAAAAACATGCAAGCTTAAATCAAAATACATATATATATATTTCATTTCAAGAAATCCACTGCAACATTTCTGAAATGTATACAAAGTACCAGTGCTTTGGTTGAATAGTGAGGAGACAGGTGTACACCTGTACATATTTGAGCCCTGGTTAACCTGCATGACTCTGATGTATCATTAATGAGAAGCAGCAATTGCAGTATAAACACATCTGAAAATCCAAACGATGAAGAATTAAAAAATCTGCTGAAATCTGCGACAAAATGACTATTTTGATTTTACCAGGGGTAGTATGAGGAGAGAGGACTAACATTGTACAGTGAGGTAAGATACTGTACAGGCCACCTGTGTAATCAGAAAATCGTCTCTGTAATATTAATATCAAATTTATCTTTGGGCTTTTTATAACAGATCTCAATATCTACACACATAAACACTGACACTTGTAGTTCAGTGTACAAACATAACAACCTTACAATGGTGCTATTTACCTGTAGACTGTATTAAGTAAAAATGATAAGAATCACACATGAAGATTCAGGTTCACCTAATACCTGATACACAATGTCACTTAGCTTTGACTTTTATTTTCTTATCGTGATAAAAAATATTTTAGTGATAAATTAAATAATCAGTTTCATATTTCCTTGAAGGTGAATACTTATCTCAAATATCTAATTATCATGACACACTTTCATAAACAAAATTACATGGATATTGTCCTCAATATTTTGGCATTAGTTTGATCAAAAGTTATGGAATTTTTTCTAACGCTTTAATTAAATTAAATATATTATCAAAATTCACATACATGTAAGTAAGTATAAAATTACAAGATCCATTTGAGATTCGTACATCAATCTCCCAAGTAAGGAATATTTACTGAAAATGACATTTTATAATGTTTAATCATATTACTTATGATTTAATTAACATACTTATAAAACAATGTGTTACACAATAAAGACATTCTAGCCTATTGCTAACACACACTAAGTTACTGAAGAAGAATAAATCAAACTCACAAACCATTCAATTACGCACACGTTATTTATCATAAGTATTGACTACCTGGTGTTTTAAAAATTTAGCATACAGTATAGACTTCTGATAGGTATATAATATGCCTGATACATAATGACTTCATTATAACATATGTAGATCTGTTGGTATACTTAGGTGAAGGAGACAAGTCCCAATGAAAGTGTCATATAGGAACACAATCCTGAAGCTATCTACGAATAATTTACATTTCTTGATGTCGAGGAATATCTTTGATGGATATTAACTTGGGTTGAAGTACTGCAAAATTAAAAAGGATTTTTTACTACTTTAATGGATTCCCGGGAAGGAGAGACAATTTTGGATTAAGATTTTGTTGGTAATCTAGGGCCATCTATTTGATTAGCCAGTTGGACCAGGGTTGTTCGTTTATCAAATAACAAAGGACCTACTGATGTTATTGGCTTTCAGGTGTGATTTAACTAAGCCTTTCAAGGCCTGTATTAATATTTGGATATCCCTCCTGATTAATGCCTGAAATGGTACAAGTAAGGTGCTGACAAATCAAAAACAGACAGCACTCTACTGTGAATTGCGATAATTTATATATGTTCTATCTACATACCAAAATAACAACCCACTCTTACACATGGTAATATCATTATACTGAAGTTTTCTAAATAAATGTAACTGTTTCACGGGCACCATTGTATTGAATATTGTACTACATTAACTCCTGAATATAACATCTAGGCAACATTCCTTTCTGGATTTATATCATCACAGTACGTACCACCAGCATGTATGGGTATGGTAAATATAATATACTTTGAATTCTTCACTTAAAATAAAGAATATCCATCCTTCTAACACTGATATAAATGATGATAAATTTGCTCTCGCTCTGTACAATCTTAAGTCTAGAACAGCTACTTTTCATCCACAAGGAAATCCTTCTGTCCTTCATCCAAATGATTTGGTCGTATTATTTAACAGCAGCCAAATGCTTGGTAATTTTTTTTATTCTGTTTATGTGGCCTTTAGTGTCACCTATATTACTGAATGGAGGCTGATACATCATCTTAAACAGCCTCGTACACACAGTGGCAGGCTTACTTGTGAGACAACTAGGTTCTACAGCCTTGAACACAAAATGGTGAGATGCTGTTTTTTAACAAACCCCAGGTCTCACAGACTTGTCCACACAATGGCAGAGAAGCTTCTGTAATACTGTTCAGCTTGGAGGTCCCATAGGTTAATCCAAACAATGATTTATGCATTGTAACAGCTAAGTAAACAGTTTTGCCCACACAAAGGCAGGGAAGCTTCTATAATGTTACGTATCATTAGTTGGGAGGTCCCCCACAGTCTCATCCACACAATGGCAGGGAAGCTTCTATAATACTACATATTATTAGCTGGGAGTTCCAACAGCCTCATCCACACAATGTTTTGGGCACTGTAACAAGTCCAACAGCTTTGGACACCAAAAGGAATGGAGACAGCTTTCTCCTGACACTGGATGTTAAGCTATTCTTGGTGGAATTAATGCCTGGTGTTGTTCTGTTTTTTGTTCTATGTCTCATGAGCCGAGGCTTTGTAAGTAGAGTGGTAGGCATTCCTCAGCAAGGCATAGGGGAAGCAGGACTCCAGTAGATCCATAGTCAGGTAGGGGGACTCCTGTACAATCTAAAACAGTAAAAACAAATTATAGCCAGTGTCTCTTGATATATCAGAATCACAGGTAATTTTGGTTACAGTAACACAGAATGTGAGATTTGTCCGTACACCATTAAAAATATTAATGTCTATACAAACAGATTTATCAGTTATCTTTATATATTATAATACATGTATTACAGCCATTACAAGTACTGACCACTCCTGTCAAAACATGTCAGTCATCATGTATACCTGTTACAGGTGTGGCATGGTATTGTGAAACATACTGAAATAAACCCTTATTGTTTGTAGCCCTACCTCGTCCAGTAGCAGATACACAGACTCTCTGTTACGAATCAATTCCTTCTCGCTCTCCTGTCCAAGTCTCAGTAAACTTGAAGACGCCAGCTGTAGGAAAACATAAGTCATAATTTAAACTAAAATACAGGTGATAAACTGCCAGGTAACATGTGAAGGTGTTTTACAAAATCTATCAAACATTGTCAACTACACCTTTAGAATTGGATGTAGTTCTGAAAAAAAAAACAAATTAAACCTCTTGATTTATGAATGCATGTATGAAGTGAGAATATCTAATATGCACATTGTCAAACTGATTTACAGCAAGGAATTTGATTTCTCTAGCGAGGTTTAGACCAGGAACCTATATCAATGGAGCATCACTGATGGATTCACTTTTATCCCCGACATGGAGAAGGATCTTAAGGTGTTAATCACCACTAGCTACCATCTCTTACTTTCTGTGTTGGTGTAACACTTGTCAACCCTGACCTGTGATTCCGCTACATAAAGAGGCCAGTTTGGGCAGGGAAGATTATAATTCTTTTAGATGGAAAACTTGGCAGGGAAGTTTATAACTGATAAGTTGACAGAAACCCAAACAACCAATTGAAATATAGGTTCAACCATAAAACACAGTTTTTTTTATTATTATTATTGACAGAGCAGTTCATGTATATACAGTGTTATTGTAGCATACTTACAGCCAAGAACTCCTGAAGTCGATCAGCCACATCCCCTTGTCCATGGATAGAGAAGAGAGCCCCAGCCAGCTGGTTGATGGTCTTAGCGAGACAGTGGGTGTTGTTAACATGCCCTGTATAACACACATATACATATCATCAAAGTTTCCTTGTTTTTCTTCACCCATTTAAGGCAACTTTATATGTACAGATAATTCATTAATATTCCATATGTTTATTTAAAAAAATAACTTAAAAAGATTACAAAGTTACTATGAAAATTAAACACTTATCTAAAATAATTCGAAAGCTGTGGTATATTTTATGCCCTCCCCAGAGCTTCACTACCAGTAGTCCACAGTGTATACTACAGTCAGTTAAGATAAGATTGTAACTTAACCAACCTTCCAGGGAGGCCTTGAACACAGATGTCTCCAGACGAGCCAGCTTGGGAATGGACACAGCAATAAAGACCATCAACAGGCACACAATCTCATATTCACTCTCCTTGTGTTCTAAAGAATAAAGTTTGTATCATGATGCCATATATAAAGTTTGTCACACAATATCTTATATAGTTTATCACAGGATGTCAAGCTCACTCTCCATGTATTCTAAAGAATAAAGTTTGTCACATGATGCCATATATACAGTTTGTCACATGACGTCATATATACAGTTTGTCACATGACGCCATATATACAGTTTGTCACATGACACCATATAACCAGTTTGTCACATGACGCCATATCACCAGTTTGTCACATGACGTCATATATACAGTTTGTCATGTGATGTACAGTTTGTCAATTGTCATACTCCTTCTCTTTGTGTTCTAAAGAATACAGCTTGTCATGTGATGTACAGTTTGTTTCATGTCATACTCTCTTTGTGATCTAAAGAATACATACAACATCATATACTTCTAAAGGTCTACAGAATGTTGAAAAAAGAGGTTAACAGATAATCTAACAACACATCCCCAAAGTAATACATGTACAAGGAATGAGTAATTTATCATCGTTATTATAAGAAATTATGCTTTTATTTACCCAATATAAAACAATTTATACATATATCCCAAAGAGTTCTTGGCGCCCACCATGTCATGGCCTTCATTGGTTCTATACAAGTTGGGTCTTTTCCCTTCTTTTATCATATTTTGATTTAATTTGCCATTAGCTTTTTCTCCGCCATTTATTTTTTCTAATCAGTTCTACAATACATCATACATAACCTGAGAAGAAGTGCACTGGTACATCTAATAATATGTGATAACAAATTCTGAGTGCAAAAATCCAAGATGACTGCTTTTAAGCCATATTGTTTTTTTTAAATCAGCTTTGAACCAGGATGAGTCTATTTGTGAAACTTGAGATTGGAGAAGCCTCAGCTTTAGAAATGTAATATGTCAGCCATTTCAATTCTATGGTCTGTCCAAAAATAAAACTTACACAGCTAGGGACAAAGGGGAGCTTACATGTGAAACCTGAGAATTATGAGAAATATGTATCCAGTATTTCCCAAGAAATAGGGATAACAAGCTTCAATTTTCAAAATCCAATACATGTATATCTGTCCATTTCATTTCTCTGAAACTGAACAAACATTGGACCAAGAGGAGTATGAAATTTGAAAGGTCCATCCTGTATGTCTTATAAGAAACTGTGATAACAAGCGTGTGTAAGGACAGGCAGACAGACCATGGACGAAGGGCGATTTGAACAGTCTACCATCATCAGATGTATATAATAGTGATAACTTTGATGTTAAATATCATGGCACATTTGGTTTGGTGTGAACCTGTACAACATTAAACATTAAGTAACATCCAGGATATTTTTTACACTTTACTAGTTTATTTTAGCATCCTTTAATCATATGATACAAAATACTAATTTATCAACTTGTATAAAACCAGAAAATGCCTGCAAGCAAAGAAGATTTCATTGCATGACAAATTTCTGTAACCATTTACAACATTGACAACTCATTCCAGACTTTTTTGTTCAGGATTTCGCCTATTTGTAACACTGAAGGTAATATAACAGGAAGTTGACCTAATGAAGAAAATGGACTGAGATGTCCAAACCTGAGGATCATTGGGATGGCCTCATGCTACACTTACATCTACAAGCAATCACACATTCGATACAGATCTTTTTCATCAATATTTTATAGTATAAAAGGTTTTCATGCCTCCTTACAGTAAGTTGTGTACAATTACAGTATAAAAATTCATGCCAATCATGATTTATACCTACTGGTAAAGAATATACCGGGGAATTATAGTTAATTAAGAGTTCATGCCTGTCTGTATGACTACATAATACAGATACGAGAACATGAAAGGAGAATTGGTGTCTTGTTTCTTGTGATGGTAAGATTACTAGAGAGAGTTCATATGTGTTACCTATACAGTATGGTTACATTGTTCTTTCTCTTTAGATTTGTCATGGTTTGATTACATGAGGAATCCATGCCTTTCTTTCTATAGTATCAGTACAAACATGCTATTTATAAGGCACTGCATACTGCAGCCATGCCTGACAGGCTTGTCAGTACAGTATGTACTGAGAGATTTACCTTCAGAGATGTCATCTGTGGAATCCGACAAATTGTGTTGCTCTAGCAGAGAAAGAACATACTTTATACGATGTTCTCTTGATATTTCAATAATTCAGATTTGTATAGACTGATCTGGGTCATTAGAATGTCACCCAGTACTGCAATGTATATCTTAAAGATCAAACGCTCTTATGATGATGATTATTGATGAAAAAAAAAAACCCAAGGTTAATGAACTCTATAAATCAGTATGAATTCCTCTACTGATGACTGTCCCAATGGTGTACCAAGTTTGATCAACGTCCAAATCCATCTGTGTACAGAAGTTAATACATACCACACTTCATCTGTCGGAGGGCATTGATAAGAGTAGGATCCACGTTACAGGGTAGACCCCCAGCAGACGCCATCTCATTTACTACCTGTAATACCAACAGTGCAGGTAAACTTTAAATAAAATTTCACAAGCTAGCGAGTCAGAATATCTAGACATGACAAAAGGATACAAACTAATAATCAAGGAAAATCTATTCTTTATACAATATAATAAAAATATTCGACAGGAGATACGTTTTAACTTTTGGTGAGTTTCATACCTTTGTAAATCTCCATGATGAATACACTTTCTGCCAATCAAAAAGTGTCAAGTTGCCATATTTAAATCAAAATTTTCATCAATATCAAATTATTACATCTTAAAGTATTAAATGTTGGTGTTTATTCAAACTTTCCAAATCCTGAAACCACCACAGCAAAAGGAAGAAAACGCAATATCTGTTGCCAACAGAATCAGCAGTAAGCAACTTTGATAAAATATGCTGGAGTTTCCAACATTTATACAACACTCTTTTTTGTGTCGCGTCATTGATTTGAAGATACTTTCTTTCTGTTAATTGGATTTTCTTGAACAGCATAAGCAGAATGATTGTTTTTGCTGCTGAAGGTAAATAAGAAACTACAGAGAGATTGCCTCCAGGTCAACACATCTATACAGAATTTACCATATCTATCTACAACAAGCCCACACCTGGTAATAAGCCCAACCATATCTATTGTGTTCACTTAATTATTACCAACAAATGTTGTTTCATTGTCCTGTAATAAGCCCACCCCCTGATATCCATTTAGGAAAAATGTGTTGACTTTCTTGGCTAAGTGCAGGGTAAACACAGTACACACTATATAGCATCAAATCAGATACAACAATTATCTTATAATTTGTTATCAAAAAAAAGTTACCATAATGATGTGCTACATGATACAACATCAGTATTGACCGGTGATAAAAACTAAAAAATGTCTATAACACATGATAACACTTATTCCTATATCCCCTCCCCCAAAATATTCACATTCTCTATAAAATATCAGGTAGTCAACCAGACTTCCCCCTTCTCTATAAATTATCAGGTTGTCAACCAGACTCCCCCCTTCTTTATAAAATATCAGGTTGTCAACCAGACTTCCCCTCCTCTCTCCCTTCTCTATAAAATATCAGGTTGTCAACCAGACTCCCCCTCCTCTCTCCCTTCTCTATAAAATATCAGGTTGTCAACCAGACTTCCCCCTTCTCTATAAATATCAGGTTGTCAACCAGACTCCCCCCTTCTCTCTCTCCCAGACTCCCCCCTTCTCCATAAAATATCAGGTTGTCAACCAGATTCCCCTTCCCTATAAAATATCAGGTAGTCAACCAGACTTCCCCTCCTCTCTCCCTTCTCTATAAAATATCAGGTTGTCAACCAGACTTCCCCCTTCTCTATAAATATCAGGTTGTCAACCAGACTCCCCCCTTCTCCATAAAATATCAGGTTGTCAACCAGATTCCCCCATTCCCTATAAAATATCAGGTAGTCAACCAGACTCCCCCTCCTCTCTCCCTTCTCTATAAAATATCAGGTTGTCAACCAGACTTCCCCTCCTCTCTCCCTTCTCTATAAAATATCAGGTTGTCAACCAGACTTCCCCCTTCTCTATAAATTATCAGGTTGTCAACCAGACTCCCCCCTTCTCTATAAAATATCAGGTAGTCAACCAGATTCCCTCCTTCACTATAAAATATTAGGTAGTCAAGTCAACCAGACTCCCCACATCTCTATAAATTATCAGGTTGTCAACCAGACTCCCCCCTTCTCCATAAGATATCAGGTTGTCAACCAGATTCCCCCATTCCCTATAAAATATCAGGTAGTCAACCAGACTCCCCCCTTATTTATAAAATATCAGGTTGTCAACCAGACTCCCCCTCCTCTCTCCCTTCTCTATAAAATATCAGGGAGTCAACCAGACTCCCCCCTTCTCTATAAATTATCAGGTTGTCAACCAGACTTCCCCCTTCTCTATAAAATATCAGGTAGTCAACCAGACTCCCCCTCCTCTCTCCCTTCTCTATAAAATATCAGGTTGTCAACCAGATTCCCCTCTTCGAAATAAATTATCCGGTACTAAGCAACTCTTCTCCACTACATAACATTACAAAATACAGAGGTAGAAATGTTATTGGAAGAATTCGGGTGTCAAAATTTCAATCTCACTGCATATATATAATTGCAAATTAGTGGGAGAAATAAAAAGAAAAATGGTTTTAGAAAATCACCTTTTGTAATATAAACAACACAAATAAATATAAAATGTGTACACATATGAACAACTCGGCATGCTTTAATCAAAGAAACTCTAAAGTTGAATAGTATATAGGTAAACAACATGCGTATAAGTTGATCTAAGATCTAGTATTATAATCCACTAATTAGTTAATTCTAACAGACATATAAATGACATCCAGAAGTGAACAACACCAAGTTCAGTTACACAATTAGGGATGTTCTGCTGCCTTTCTAGTACTTCCTATACAACATTCTGATGATTGTCCCCAGTAGCATTTAGTTTACAATGAATTATTTAAGTAAAGAAATTTATTTCATATTTGAAATAACTGTAAATTCCAAAGTGGAAAATTCACAACAAAAACGAAATCAAATTTTGTATTAAATCTTTTCAATAAATTCACATTTGTTTAAGAAAAAAGATGATTTACAGAACTTTGCCAAAGAAATACCTATTCATGAAGAAAACATTAATTATTAGCAATAAGTTATTAATGGATACAGTCTTATTGATAGAAGATTGCCTGTTTTTCTAAAACTTGTTTTGCTTGAAAGCCATGACGTATGAAAAGACAACTGAGATTCTTTATTCACAACAGTGTTCTTCACTTGTTTGTTCAATATAACTGATCTTGTATTCACCGTTTTAAATTACAGATCAGGACAGTCTAATGAAACATTCGGAGGAGCCAGCTGTCAAAAATACTCAATAAAGCAGCAAAATTTATTTCTGAAACAAACATTGAGGGCAGCAGCTATGAAAGGTCCACTGTCAGAGTCAATGGCTGTAAACTGAAGAGCTCTAGGAAGGCAGATAACTCAGTCACTAACAACATTAAGGCAACAGTATTCACACAACATGACCTCACTTCCTGGTGTTTCCACCTCCCACAACATCATAGTTTTATTGAAGTTATTTTATTTTTAAACATGTTTCTAATTTGTCTTTTGTTAACAATATTTTTCATCCATCCATTGGTGGGTTTTTTTTTCACCTTGTTTGATTTTATAATTGTTTTAAAAAGTAAATGCACAGGAAAAACTGAATTTGGGTCAAAAGGAAAATGCACTTCATATCTTTGTTTTTAATAAAACAAATTGAATTCTGAAACAACCATTTGATATATTTTTATTTCAAATCATTTGATTCTGCTAACCAAATGGACAGAAATGAGGGGATAGAATATGTGGGAGATGTGACACCAGAAAGTGGCGACAATATGGAGGACAAACCTGCTGTTTCATGGAAGAATACTGTCACATGGAGGAAAAATAGATATAAATGTAGCAGTGTTGTAGAAATAGTAGATATACACATGCCAGTGTCTATTATCTCAATTATCTACAGAGTAATTATGGTATTGTAGAGCAGCATGTCTATTTCGGTAGTCCACACCTTGTCACAAAACATGTATCTATATCTAACCATTGTTGTGAACGAGAGGTATCATGCAGTCATTATCTATAAACCTTCTGTTTCTATAACTGACCTTAACCTTATTGTCTACTATGACCTTTGTTCCGTATCAGTTGTAATCTGAACAACATCATTGATGTAAAAAAGTATTGAAACAGGTTTGTTCTGGAAAGTCTTATTTTTTTAGATTAAATAATACACTGACATTTTAGTGAAACTTGCCCACTACTTAAATAAAGGTTGAATGGGAAATTTTAAATGTTTTGGCTAGATACAAATTAACATTAATAAAATTACCATAAACTTCAACATGAGTTTCAATCCGTTTCAGATTACAAGTGACAAATGCAGATTAATTTGTCTTCTGTGTTTATATCTAATGATGAACAAATAAAAGCATAAGACAGGCTGGTTCTGTAAAATTTGAAGTCTGTGTCGAAACTTGTAACAAAATGAAAGTACTATGTCTTTATCTCATAAACAACCCTAGTTCAACAGATCAAACTAGAAATTGAAAATAGCTCAAATCCTGGATAACACTTCCATACAAATGACTTCTGACATTATCGCTCTATTTAAGTCTTTAAGACAACTAATATTTTATGGTGTACCCTATGTGCTGATAACACAAAACTTTCAAATCAAATCATATATACCTAGAAACAAATACAACAGCTGAGGGATGTCATTCTTGATTTCTCAAAGTATGTGAAATTAACATCATAGTGAACATAAAATAAGCTGTGAGATACCAGTGAATTACACAGATCATAGTGACTTTCGACGTTGTCCATTATACAATGATAAAGTAGCCATGATGTACAACACTTCCTACATAGCCATGATGTACAACACTTCCTATATAGCCATGATGTACAACACTTCCTATATAGCCATGATGTACAACACAACCTACATAGCCATGATGTACAACATTTCCTACATAGCCATGATGTACAACACTTCCTACATAGCCATGATGTACAACACACCCTACATAGCTATGATGTACAACACATCCTACATAGCCATGATGTACAACACTTCCTACATAGCCATGATGTACAACACTTCCTACATAGCCAGGATGTACAACACACTCTACATAGCCATGATGTACAACACACCCTACATAGCCATGATGTACAACACTTCCTACATAGCCATGACGTACAACACTTCCTACATGGCCATGACGTACAACACACCCTACATAGCCATGATGTACAACACTTCCTACATAGCCATGATGTACAACACTTCCTACATTGCCATGATGTACAACACACCCTACATAGCCATGATGTACAACACTTCCTACATAGCCATGATGTACAACACTTCCTACATAGCCATGATGTACAACACACCCTACATAGCCATGATGTACAGCACTTCCTACATAGCCATGATGTACAACACACCCTACATAGCCATGATGTACAACATTTCCTACATGGCCATGACGTACAACACACCCTACATAGCCATGATGTACAACACTTCCTACATAGCCATGACGTACAACACTTCCTACATAGCCATGATGTACAACACACCCTACATAGCCATGATGTACAACACTACTTACATAGCCATGATGTACAACACACCCTACATAGCCATGATGTACAACACTTCCTCCATAGCCATGATGTACAACACATCCGACATAGCCATGATGTACAACACTTCCTACATAGCCATGATGTACAACACACCCTACATAGCCATGATGTACAACACTTCCTTCATAGCCATGATGTACAACACTTCCTACATAGTCATGATATACAACACTACCAATATAAGAAATGTCAAACCTTATTTTAATCCTAACTATCTGACATTTGACCTAGAAAATCAGTACATGGACATGCTAATTAACAAGGTCAAAAGGTCACAATATGACACAGAATTATAATGGGTGCCTGCAAAACAATCTTAAGTTGGATATTTTGACACATTTATATCCCTCACAGATCTTGGTATAAGTTCTAACAATAATTCTACATATATGTCTGTCTGAATGTATGACCTCTCTCAGCAGAGACAAGAAAAATATTTACTAAAATAAACATTTCTTGAAAAATTCAAAAAGTACCTACTAAATCACACAGCATGCTTTTTTTCGTGTGCTGGGTTAATATATCAGATCATATTCCAACTTTTACATGGTCTGTATTTTAACGGAAGTGAATTATATACAATCATTGATATACTAGTATACACACGTAGATATAGAAGTATACTGTAGTCACTTACATAGTTATGTAATGCACTAATCTGTGTGGACAACAATACCAAAATCTAAAACAATGTTATTACCTCTTTGCAGTGTAGACTAGTTCAGTATGTATCAAATCTTTCAGAAACTCTTACAGAAGGTTTACTTCTAAGATTGACATTTTGAAAAACACACAATAATTTTTTCTTATTTAACTTCATCCCCCTCCATAAATCAGTCCAATATAATCCCAACTGGTAAATCTATAAACATGTATTATCTCAAATGATCCTTGTCAATTGGCAAATCTATAAACATGTAATACCAGTATCTCTATACCAAACAAGAGTTCTAATGATCCTTGTCAACAGGCAAATCTATACACATGTATCTCTATACCAAACAAGAGTTCAAACGATCCTTGTCAACAGGCAAATCTATAAACATGTAATACCAGTATCTCTATACCGCACAAGAGTTCTAATGATCCTTGTCAACAGGCAAATCTATAAACATGTAATACCAGTATCTTTATACCAAACAAGAGTTCTAAAGATCCTGATCAACAGGCAAACCTATACACATGTAGTTTCTCTATACTAAACAAGAGTTCTAATGATCCTGGTCAACAGGCAAACCTATACACATGTAGTTTCTCTATACTAACAAGAGTTCTAATGATCCTTGTCAACTGGCAAATCTATAAACATGTAGCACATATGTACCAGTATCTCTATGCAAACAAGAGTTATAATGATCAACAGGTTAAAACCAATTACTGTTGCACTGATTTTGTTACAATCTTAAAACTAAACCCAATTAACTACTGTACTAGGATTAAACTTGCTATATTTATATATATCATTAGACTTAATAGCAGTGTTTTGTGTCTACATTGTTAACACATGTTTTTACAGAGTTCTAATCTGTTACATGTTCTCCTCTGGCTGGTCACACCCCCCATACATAATGTAATACATACTCTTAAACTGTTTTATGAAAGTCACACCTATTTGATCTCAGTAAAAACGTCATTAAGATGAATGCCACTGTTCAGTAATATTCTTAGATCATTTTTATTTGTGTATTTTAATAACATGTAATCAAGGTAACATATAATGATTGCTTACCTTAGAGTCTTTAGTGTTAGGGACAAAATGTTGTAGGTCCTTGACAGAAGCCATAAGGAAAGGAATACGGTCATCCAACACCTGCACAAGGACATAGTACATACAGAGAATGTTAGTCATATCATACACCAAGGAACTAATGTCTTTAAACTGAGTACCCAATCAAATCAAAACCTGTGTGCATCATTTTGTTAAAAGGAGAAACCTAATCATATCAAATAATTTTCTTATGAAAAAGAAAAGTTAGAAAAAAAAAAAAATATTGATAATAAAAATAATAGCTTAGGAAGGAGAAAAGGTAATTTAAAGAGAACACCACCTGATGATGGCAGGCCAATCAAAAATAATTAAGACTTCATGCCTTCCTTGTGAACTTGTGACAATTTACGTACATCTTGCAGAGCCTCCTGGGCAAGAGAGCGGAATGACAGGAGCACTCCTATCATAGTCATTCTCATCAGTACACTGTCAGCATCTGTAACCAAGGCACATAACTCTTGTATACACAAATAATGCTTGTTAAAATAAATATTGTATACTGTGAAATAATTAAGAAAATAGATAAAAAAAAAGTATAAAAAATAAGTGTTGACATACAAACCATCCAGAAAAGAGTTTCAAATATCAAATATTGATATTCAGTTTGGTAAAAACATTTCAGCATACAGAGATAGACCTTAATGATTCAAAAACTACTTTTTTGACTGATTCAAAGTTAATTTATCAGGAAATTATCTACAAATGTCTTATGATTCTCTCGAATAAAATAAATAAGACACATTCCTGATAAGTACAGGTTAAGCTTTAATCATCTATACTTCTATGTATCATCCATTGTAAAATGTTAAATACATATGTCCTTGTATACATCACATTTAGTGGTTATCATGCTGAAACACAAATATTTTATTTATACTGGTGTAACTCTTGGGGGAAATATTGACATAAACCAAGTCACTTAAGACATGCCACGGAAAAACAAAAAAAATACTGTTGATGAATCATAGCATGCTTGTTTTCATTGATAAATTACATTATCTATAAATTCTTCATTCCTATGAAATAAAATATTCTTTCAACCCAACCCAACCCCTCCCACCAAGAAAGAAAAAAAGAAATTGTGGACACTCAGAAAACAAGTTTATCTTTTACCTTAATACACAAAGCATGTTTCAATAGATAAAACCATAATTTTACTGTGGATATCAATCCTTTTTCAGACTGAATTCTCTTCGTAACTACACAAAGCTGAAATGACAAATCTATGATTTTGCTGAGGTTTCATTGGTTACAAGTAGAACAGGAAGTGACATCACAATACATGCACTTGCAAACAGACACCAGTCAAGTCAGACTATCTCAGTGACGCAGTTGGCTGTCTAATGGCGATGATAAAGTCTAATACAAGCAAGGTATATATTATAGTTATAAGGGGCCCTAATGACCTTTTATGTGTTGACGGGCCGTTAAGAATGTAATAATAATAGTTATAAGTCAATGATTATAACAAATATTCTAAAACCCATGTATGACACATTGCTTTCTGACTTAACTCTTCGTCTAATACCTGATACGGACTTGTTTGACACTGAACACAGGCAGTGCCTGTCATGGTGAGATACATATCAGAAATAAATGTTTAAAGTTTCATGAAATTATATAAGACACTGTAGACAGGAATGACAAAACAAGGCCATTCTGTCACCATCTAATGTCAGAGCACAAGACCGTGTTACAATGACCTTGACCTTCAACTGACTTGAAAACTTTTGACAGGAATACATGTGTACAGTAAAGGGTTTTAAGTTGGTGGGGTGAAACCTAGTCATGAATCTCCACAATTGCTGGGTCCCAGAGTCTGACTTATAGATAATCAAAAATGATTCAAAGTTTTATCTATTTTAGATGAACATGCTAATTAAGATACACTTAAGAGTGCAGATGTTAATAAATAGATGTAAGGCGATATAGATTAGAATAGTTTGAAACTTAATCTCAAATATGTCACAAAGTAGTTGAATGAAGCAGTACAATACACACTGCAGTGTTTGATGAACTGAACTGAATATCATCATCAAAATGTTGGCAAACTCAGGCTAGCACTAGAGCCAAACTCTCAGTAACAGATTAGCAAGCTGTTTAAAGTGGACTCACCAAGCTTGCACAGGGAGTGACCTAAGGTCTCCGTGCAAGATGTGCAGACAAAGTGACCATAACACAGCCTTAGCATTGCAGACGGAGAACCCCTGCACTAGCTTTACAGACTGAATTACAACAGCTGTTAACTCTTAAGTTGAGGCTTTAGATAATAAGTAGAAGAACTGTATTTGTAAACCAGAATCTCTACAAGCAGAGAATGTCAAGCCAAAATTTCAATGTGCAGGATTCTGGTCACACATGCATAATACTCATATGAATTGTGTTTCAAGAACATACTGATATTCTAAGAACGGACAATTTTTAATCAATATACAGTCTCAATTCCATTATATCGAAATCCTCAAAGAATATCAAAATACTTTAATTTAATGATCTGGTTCACGAATCACTGGAGTGTAACAATGATAAATTTCAATAGATGATGTGCTTAGGCATATCCATACTACTACATGTCAACCTACAAGTGAACGACTTTAAAGAAATAAATCTGATGTAGTAATATATAATCATGATGTACTTTCATCAGATAAACAGTTTTAGTCATGGTAGAGAAAAATCACACGCATTTCATTTTCAATAAGGAATGTAACCATTACAGTCACAAGAACTTGTAAAACATTGTAATATCACATACCCTTATCGATTGTATCTGTAATTTAAAATACCTGATGATCAATGTAATCTTGTCGTGTTTTTTTTTCAAACAATTTTACTATAAAACATACAGTAAACTAGACAATAAAACCAGTGTAATGGTGTTCTTGTCCATATAAACTTTTGTCTGATGTTTTACCTGTATTATCCATAAACTTTTGTCTGATGTTTTACCTGTATTATCCATAAACTTTTGTCTGATGTTTTACCTGTATTATCCATAAACTTTTGTCTGATGTTTTACCTGTATTATCCATAAACTTTTGTCTGATGTTTTACCTGTATTATCCATATAAACTTTTGTCTGATGTTTTACCTGTATTATCCATAAACTTTTGTCTGATGTTTTACCTGTATTATCCATAAAATTTTGTCTGATGTTTTACCTGTATTATCCATATAAACTTTTGTCTGATGTTTTACCTGTATTATCCATAAACTTTTGTCTGATGTTTTACCTGTATTATCCATAAACTTTTGTCTGGTGTTTTACCTGTATTATCCATAAACTTTTGTCTGGTGTTTTACCTGTATTATCCATAAAATTTTGTCTGATGTTTTACCTGTATTATCCATAAACTTTTGTCTGATGTTTTACCTGTATTATCCATAAACTTTTGTCTGATGTTTTACCTGTATTATCCATATTTTTGGACCACCACTTCATTACATCTGTGCTTTTTGTTGTAAATACTGGTCATATATTAATCTCACAATTTGTGGATACAATCCACATGACAAATGCTTGGAAGGTTGACCATGGCAGCTTTCTAAGTAAGTGATCTGATGGCTTATCATTACTTGTGGTCAGAATTTACCTTTAGTTAAAGTGGTATTTAAATAAATCAATACATATCTAGACCTGAAAACATTAGCGTATTTCTGTGTTGATTTGATTTTTTCAAGTGTATATATACAGAGATGTATATTTAAAAAAAAAAAAAAAATGCAATATTTAGATATATTGGAGTTAAAAATAAATGGGTTTGAGTGTAGAAATGGTCAGAAACCACACATCCTTACAGTCGCCTATGAATTCTAGGATGCATTTATAAAAGGTGTTGTAAAATATCACAAAGAAAAAAGAAACAAAACAAATGCATGTTCTTGTCAACCATGTACAAACCAAACGGACAGATGTTTTGGGGTTCTACATCCATGCCATGCCTAGGTCATATGACAATCCCACACCAATCCACAGATAAATGGCCACTAAATGCCTGGCTACAGTACCACAAAGCCCTAACCCAACCTCTTTTCCTAAATCACATGTTATAGTATAGACATGGTACCATGCCAACAGGGTGATACCATGGCAACACATCCTGTATTTAAAAAAAGACAGAAAATTACAATGTTATCCAGTTATAAAATGTACCACACATCAGAGGATGTAATTAAATGATACACAAAGAGTTTCCATAGTAACCAACAGTAATACTATGAGTACAAAGCTGTACTTCATACTGTGAGTTTCCATGGTAACCAGCTGTAATACTATAAGTAGAAAGCTGTACTTTATACTGTGAGTTTCCATGGTAACCAGCTGTAATACTATAAGTAGAAAGCTGTACTTTATACTGTGAGTTACCATAGTAACCAGCTGTAATACTATGAATATGAAACTGTGCTTTAGATTGAGAGTTACCATAGTAACCAGCTGTAATACTATGGGTATGAAGCTGTACTTTCTATTGTGTGTTTTCATAGTAACAAGCTGTAATACTATGAGTGAAAAGTTGAACTTTTCAATAAGTTTCCATAGTAACCTGTTGTAATACCATGAGTAAGAAGTTGTACCTATATACTGTGAGTTTCTATTGTGACCAGAGCTGACTAGTATCAAGAGTAAGATGTTTACCTGGTATATTTATAAATATAATGATATATTCATAATTATATTATGTCAGTTTCCATGGTAACCAGCTACATGTGTGGCACCAAGTGTAAGCTGCTATTTCTCACATACATAAGTAAATCCCACTTCCATCACCAATAGGTCTGGTTCCACACAAGTATCTAAGGTAACCAGCTTTGATACAGTTACTAGGTGTTGAAAGCTACACATGTGAATATATATCATACACACATAGCATCCATGGCCATCAGGTTAAAACCAGACACAGGAAGCTACTTGTATAAAGCCAGTTTCCATGGCTACCAGATAGAATACCAGGTTTATACAACATTCAACCAACAGCAGAATCTACATAACTAGGGCAGCATATCCGTGACAAGCATTCCAAAGATGCAGATTTTGTTTATTTTCATAAACTTACCTGTAGCAGTTTGTTTTGAATCTAAAAGAAATTGGTATGATAGATGAGAACTGTTTGAAATTCCAGAGTAGTAAAATGGCTTCTGTTTCATTTACAGTAAAAGTTATCTTAATGCATGCAGGTATAATTAAAGGGTCTTAATTTATCACAGAAGTCATCCACGAAATATATGTAAAATTTCACATGATGCTTTAAATGTTTAATTTATGACAATATCATTGTAAAACAACAGGAATACACATCAGAGTTGAGTTGATAGGTTACAATGTAACCATCTATTGACGTTGACCTTAATAATGGTAATACATTATATTCATTAGTGTTACACTACCTGTCCAAACTGAATTGACATAGAATAAGCTGTTTATAACAAGTATGTTTAGTAAACCTAATCAACTGACAGAACAGCTGTGACTGCTTTAAAATATCTTTATAATAAAAGTATGGTTGTAAGAAAAGAATTGGTTATATATCAAATACTAGTACAAAACAGGTAAAAAGGACTTTTAAATAGGTTGATGGTAAGTTGGTAGCCAAAGAACCAAGGACATTATATAAAGGTTTTTCTCGCACCTAAGACAGGTATATCCTATGTAATACCCCATCCTAAATTTTTCTATCTTGCCTGATCTGTCTAGTACACATGTGTGTTTTTCATGGATTTTTTTTACGGATCCGTGAATTCATCTGTGTAGGCATAGCTGGCACCAAAAATTTACTATCTGCTTTATATGATCTGTTTTATGTATTTTTTTATTTTGTTAAGATTCCTGATATAGATTAAATAAGATATTCACTGTAAAATGTGTTGTATTTTTGTAAGTGCAACCTACGTTGTTTACACAGCACTATCCATATGTTGTTTAAAAATGACGAGGCTGTGTGGGTAGTTTTAAGCTCCAACAGGATACGTCGAACTCTGATGAAATATTGAATAATTTTCAGAGTAGTAGGTGCGAGAAAAAAAATCTATTACAGTAACTGAGCAAGATCGGGGTATCTCAGTTGAGGGCTAAGATCCTGTAACATAATTCTAACTGAGGCATTACCTGAGGTTAGGATGTTAAAGAATCTTAGTCCGAGACTGAGAAAACCGATTTAGCTCAGTTACAGGTAACAGATTTGAATAGGTCATACCCAGGGTTCAGACTGTTTTATGTTCAGTTTAGACTGGTAGCATTTTAAAAGATTTTCATAAATACACTTCACTCAGAATTACTACAAACTGTAATATTGGGCTGCAAAATAAAACTCTAAAATGCAAATAAAGAAAAATCATTTTCTGTGACAGATTTTAAATAACGTCATCCCAGCATTCCAATTCTGATAAAATGTCATCGTATCAGATCTGATGACGGACTGTTAAAGCAGAGAAAGATCAACATCAGTTCCATCCAGTGTAAGTAAACATGCATCAGCATTCCGAAAACCAAAATCTTTAAATCCTCACATGGTATCATAATTAACATCTCCTTCATATTAAATAACCATTCTACATGTCATCAGTTTAAACAATATTTTTTTAGATGATTTAAGAAATTTTAGAACTATGCAAGTTAATTAAATGTTTGGCAAACTATTTGTAATGTCAGGCCAAACAAAATAGGAGATGGTTAATTCATTACTTACAGCTGTTAAAAGTTTGTTCTATCATTTCTTTTTTCCATAAATCTCATTATTTCATTAATCTTTTCCATCGTGGGAAACAATTTTTTCTCATAAATGAATTCTGTCAGAAAACTTATATCTCACAAAGTATTTCTATCAGGACACATTAAGAACCAATATTTGTAGGGGTTTACAACAGTCTCCCTTACATCTTATTCGGTTATCTTTCCAGGTTTTGGTATAAGTTATATTGTGTAAGCAGTAATGACAAATGATTAAGTGATAATTCCGAAGAGGAGACTTTAACAGCTTCCTTGCAAGCTATCCGTTTGACAATATAGAGTAAAATACCATGCAAAAATAGGAAATAATCAATAAAAAAAAATGAAGAATGAAAAAATTCCCTAGTAACAAGAATCAAGAATTCACAAGGTAAATCTTTTCTTAATTCATATTTTCTCTCGTTACATAATTCCAATTATCTGGGTTAAAATGACTTATGTTGAGATGTGTTTCCTGCTTGATTCCAAGAATTATTGATGTGGCAGACATCCTTTTTTCTTTCTAAATATAGTCATGTAATACACTGTTCACATAGATAAGTAATCAGATCTTGTAATATCTGTTAGAGTGTACAACAGTCTGTAGTGAACACCAGTTATACAAACCTGTATATCATACAGGTCTGTTGATTTGTACTGTAAACCTTGATTCTTGTTTTCCTTATCAAATTATTCAGGCACTGCAATATGATATATATAATCTGCATCACCCTTGGTTGTCATAGTAACAACAAAGCTATGTATCTAATGCAAAAAGGAAATCATGGAAACATTCAGATGGAAACCCAAATCTCTAGGTAATATGCTGATTAATAATCAACTAAAAAGCTTACTTGCAGCTGTCTTGGGCTCTACGTAAGTGGAATGAAACTACCGTTAGTACGGAATAGCAGTAGTAAATCAGAATACACATCCGCAACACTGAAATACCTTACAAATACTTAGCCAATAATTCTCAGTAGAAAAGACAAGATAAATACCCTCTAACCAGTCAAATCTTTTGTAAAAGATTCAGATACATGTGATCAAGTGTACATATTATAATGATATGCATGAATATGAACCAGCCTTCTAGGGGTATTAGATATCTTGTATAAAAGCTTTTTGGTACTGATGCCTACATGCATGTAGTGATATACAGAGACAGAGTAATTACTATAAACCCCCTGTGAGGAGTATAACATGATCATACACTATCTGAGTGACTATATGTGTCCCAAGTCTGTCCTTTTAACATCTAATACCATGGACATATAGGAAAAAGTATAATCAATTTCTAATCAGGAGAGATGCATTTATATTCACACATATATTGTAATCAGTTTATCAAATAGCAGCTCAGGGATGATCAAAATTTCAATACATGTATTTGTAAGAAGAAATGAATGAGAACAAAAGATGAATGAAAAAACCGAAAACTCTATGTACCAATATTCTTTGTGAATCCTTTATCAAAGTTATCGTCCAGGTTTCCCAAGGGAAGTAACTCTAACTGTTACAATTTGGAGAAATATTCCTGCATGTGACTGGAATGGATAAAGTGGTACCCTCTACCTTAGACTAAAGCTGCATGGGGAGGATGGGAAACTGGACAGACCCAAGCTGTATACTAAAAGTCCCTATTTTAGTCTAACTTATCACACTTACGATACATCTTTAACTTTTTACTGAGCCACAGCCCCGGGCTAAATGGATCCTTCTTTGGGTAATTTGGTTTAGCTAATCAATCACAAAGTCTTAGATAAATCACACTGCGAAGAACTTATCTGAATACTACAGATGAGCTATCTTTATTTCAATTATTATGGTTGTTTTTTTATCTACTGTTGTAATTGCAGAAATTGACTTGTCTATACTACTTATACATGTTTGTCAAAAAAATGAAGTGAAAAATAAATACCATAGATTTTTTAAACAGATTCAGATTTAACCAAATTTTTGTTCAATTTTGATAATGCAATATCCATGGGATAATGTATTGAATGAGTTTATCTAATGCTCACTTCTTTGGATATTAATACAATAGAATAGAATATTGTTGACAAATGAAATTAGTTTGAAAATTTTGTAAAAAACAAATGAATATATATAGAATTAAAAGTGTACATAGAAAAAATATCAATAATTAACATACATTCAAAACATCACACATTAAGTTTCCAAGTTTTTTAAGATAAAAAAATTAAAACTGGTTTGGAGCACAGAAATAATTGTAAAATAGACAAACAATAAAACTGTCAAATAAACTGTATCACCATTATACAACATCCATTCAACAATCAGAGTAAATATCATTATCACACACAATAAATCATTCCTCACATTTCTTAGGACAGTGTTAACTGTTTCTTAATCTAATTTTTTTCTGTGAAAAAATGAATTGAAGTGTGAAATGTGAGAAGATGAATAATGATTGTAATTTTTTACCAAAAAAAATCTGCATGAACACATGACAGGTGATAAGTGTTACCATCTCTACCCAGACACCTGTGATGTACTACACGATATATGGGGAGTGTGGCGGTTTAAGGTTGACCATCTCTACCCAGACACCTGTGATGTACTACACGATATATGGTGAGTGTGGCGGTTTAAGGTTGACCATCAATTCCCGGAAACCTGTGATGTACTACACGATATATGGGGAGTGTGGTGGTTTAAGGTTGACCATCTCTACCTAGACACCTGTGATGTATTACACGATATATGGGAGTGTGGCGGTTTAAGGTTGACCATCAATTCCCGGAAACCTGTGATGTACTACACGATATATGGGGAGTATGGTGGTATTAGGTTGACCATATATTCCCGGAAACCTGTGATGTACTACATGATATATGGGGAGTGTGGTGGTTTAAGGTTGACCATCTATACCCAGAAATCTGTGATGTACTACACGATATATGGGGAGTGTGGTGGTTTAAGGTTGACCATCAATTCCCGGAAACCTGTGATGTACTACACGATATATGGGGAGTGTGGCGGTTTAAGGTTGACCATCAATTCCCGGAAACCTGTGATGTACTACATGATATATGGGGAGTATGGTGGTATTAGGTTGACCATATATTCCCGGACACCTGTGATGTACTACATGATATATGGGGAGTGTGGTGGTTTAAGGTTGACCATCTATACCCAGAAACCTGTGATGTACTACACGATATATGGGGAGTGTGGTGGTTTAAGGTTGACCATCTATACCCAGAAACCTGTGATGTACTACACGATATGTGGAGAGTGTGGTGGTTTAAGGTTGACCATCTATACCCAGAAACCTGTGATGTACTACACAATATGTGGGGAGTGTGGTGGTTTAAGGTTGACCATCTATACCCAGAAACCTGTGATGTACTACACGATATGTGGGGAGTGTGGTGGTTTAAGGTTGACCATCTATACCCAGAAATCTGTGATGTACTACATGATATATGAGGAGTGTGGTGGTTTAAGGTTGACCATCTATACCCAGAAACCTGTGATGTACTACATGATATATGGGGAGTGTGTGGTGGTTTATAAGTTCAGTATGCATGTTGTCTCTCAAAAGAAATCTTTGAGTGCTAAATAGATAGGAAATAAGTTATCTTTATCTTTTATATATGTTAAGTGTGATAGTATTAGGCGAGATTGTAAGTTATCTCTACCTAAAAATCTGTGACATACTACACAAACACTGAGACTACACTGAATACACAAATATAGAGCAGGAAGGAATCTGTATCCATGACAACCATCTAGTTCAACACTCATGTAAATCAAAATTCCTTTTCAGACTTACCACCGACTGTTCAGAGAGATTTTAGGAAAAGGTAGAATATTTTGACATCAGAATGTACAAGCAAATGCTTCTATGTAAATGTTTTAGCATCAACACAGATATCTCTTCTTTTAATAAATCCTAATACATATCTACCAGACTAAGAAAACAAATTTATATCTTCAATGTAGGTAAGCATTTCAAAATTACTGGTAGACCTGTAAACATGATGTCATTATAATATAAGTAAAAAATATTCATTGTCAAATTGTACATATTGTAACATGTGTCAAAATAGCGCGAAGAGGCCCAATCAGAACTCGGGTTACGTCATTACTGATATCAAACTTGCTGTTACATGAGCTATTGAAGCCTGTGTTTCATGGAACCTTTTCATATTATGGCTCATCAAGGTACAATAAAATAACCAGTGAAAAGATATATTTTACAAAGGGGATAGATTAAGTAACCAATTAAATGAAAGGTTAAAAAGATTCAAACTACGAATATCAAACTCACTATTTAGTTTTTTGGTAAGTTCCCTCATCACTTCTGGTTTGTCAAAACTGGTCCTTAGCTGTATCAGCGTCTCACGATTCTGCACTACCAGTTTCTGCAGAATAAAACCAGATTAATGTCACCTTCTTTATTTACACGCAAATGATTTTATGGTTAAATTTTAGACATGAAGCTGAATTTATTAGACATTCAGTAAATATCATTAATCATATACATATTTACCTTTAACTCGTCCACCTGACTGGCAACATGTCCCATGAGCCTCTCACCCAGATATCGCATGCCATAAGGACCAATGAGCTCCGCTAAGGCCCGCAACTCTGCAACAAATAGGAATTACAATGAATCATTTATAAGTTATTCATTAAGTTTCATTCACAGGCAAGTCACTATGTATCCCCTGGAAACTTTACCTTCACTACTGGTTCCCCTCTTTCTTTTTCCATCCCAACAGATATTCTTAAAATCACTTAACATACAGAATGGACTTACACACTTCAATTTGATTAATTATAGGCCTCTTTGGTTCTATACTTTCTCACAAGATTCTAGAGTCTGACATTTGATAAAATGACCTTTACCAAGGTAAAGTTTTGGACATTCTCTGGCTCTGAATCAAGGACATGGCAATGACAAAGACAAGGATCTTAATCTACTTGTACTGTCTTAAACTTACTATCAAGGTTACAGACATAATGATGCGAGGAACTTGACCTTCTTCTAAGGTCTCAGACATAATAATATGATGGCCTTGACCTTCAAGTAAAATTTCAAGCTTTGATTTTATAACCTAGATTTAATGATGTGATGACCTTGACCTACCTGTAATGTCTCAGTCATTAAGATATGATGACCTTGACCTACCTGTAAGGTCAGCATACTCCTCTGCCTGAAGCACCACCTGTTGGTTGGACTCTGCAGCCACAGTGACAAAAGACTTATAGTTTGGTGAGTATACGATCTGGCCAATATTCACAGTGGCTTTCCTTAGCAAAACATCCAGGTACCTGATATAGTAGGGAAGATAACTTTAAGTAAGAACAGTTGATGTTTACATTAGAATCGAGAAATAAAGACAGATACATGCAGTAAAGGAGAAGTAATAATGATTTGTATGTAAATTAAAAACATTTTGAAAAACTGACCAGCTAGCATAGTTTGCAGTGATGGTTTTCTCTCCGTTGAAGCTGTCAGTGGCTTGTGTCTGCTGGGGTAGAACACTGTTAAACACTCGGGCAATGTCCAGGTGTACTATAAAACATAAACAGGATGTCTTAATATATTACAACTTTATTTTCACCAACATATCTCAGAGTGTTCTCTTTAAAAGTTGTTGCCAGCAAAAGAAGTCTGTTATTCATCAACTTTGAACAGACTACATTTTGAGCAAATATAGAGCATGACACTAGCAACCCAATTAACATTTAACCAGTTATCTTTTAAGACCAATCCAATGTTAGAACACTGTAAACATTTGTAATGTTAACAAGGACAATGTGGATGTTTCTATGAAGCAGAGGACAAACTTACCATAATTCTCCAGGCCCTGAAGTACATTCATGACAGCTTTTACTCCACTCAGCAACTCTGAAGGCTTGGCGATTTCATTTGTTTCTGGGTTGTACATCATCATACCAACCAATGCTCTGTTACACAAAGGTCAGTTCATGGTCACATGTCCACCCAGTATCATTGTTAAAACTAAATATCATTCAGAAAGTTTCCTTACAGCTAAACTTGAAATATCTGTTTAAATTATACTGATATAATCAACAGGCTTAACATCTGCTAGTAAGGCCATTCTGTCTTCCAGCAGACGAGCTCATTAATGAAAATCACCAAGAAATACATATAGACTTGTAAAACAATAAACAATATTAAAGTCATCCTCCATCCAATTACATTAAAAGATGGTATTATTCTACAGCTCAGACACAGTGCGAATTTGAGAGAAGAATAGACTCACTTGTTGAATCGTGTCTCTAGGTGTTGCAGGAAGAACTCCCTCGGAACAAATCCATGTTCCCATACCTGTATTACGTTACAGTAGTTAATGGCATAACACATCTCGGTCAGGGCCATGTGGAGTTTATCCATCCTACAAAAATACCACATCAACAATCAGTCAAAATTTCAACACTATCATGCAGAATTCTGTTTTTCCTGATGAATTCTTCCCTGGGAATTTCTCTCCTCACATCTCTTATCGTGTACAACATTCCCCTAGGCCTGTCTCTCCTCGTGTCTCTTATCGTGTACAACATTCCCCTAGGCCTGTCTCTCCTCACGTCTCTTATCGTGTACAACATTCCCCTAGGCCTGTCTCTTCCTCTCCTCATGTCTCTTATCATGTAAAATATTCCCCTTTTTCCTAATGGACTCTTCCCTGGGTCAATCTCTTCTCATGTCTCTTATTGTGTAAATCATTCCCATTTTATTCGTAATAGACTCTTCCCCAGACCTGTCTTTCCCATTTCATATTTCTAACCTCATCAAATTTTCTCTGTTTTCCTTGAGGGACTCTTCCCCGTGCCACTCTCCCTTCCTCTCTCTCTTACATGTTCCTTACCTTGTAAAATTTTCCCTGTTTTTCCTGAAAGACTCCTCCCCTGGTCGTTCCTTCTCCACTGGTTTCTTATTCTTGTCCTTTGTTGGTTTATTCTTCTGAGCTGACGCCAGAATGGTAGCAGCACTATGTTTGGGTAATAGCTGTATAGAGAAACCAATCTACCTCAGCATAGCTAGAAAATATCAGGTCCTAAGTTCCCTGGTACAAATTACCGAGGTACTGTCATTGTGTTAGAAAGTTCTGTATATAGTGACAATAACTTTGACGTTTTGTTTCCATAACACATCCAAATTTTAAATACATGTGTGCAATAAGTACTCACCTTGGTATAAAGCTAGATACATTTAAGATACATTTAAAAATGAGGTTAACTTCTGTTGTCCTTGGAACATACTTAAGCCAAAACATATTCCCGACAAGGCCTGTTTAAACTCCATTATTTGCAATGATGTTGCACCATTATTTTCAAATAAATTTTTAACCTCCCTTTCAGCACAATATCCACTTATACACTACTAAATTATCTCCATCCAGTAATGCTTGAGACTACATTTGGTCCAAATCCACTCAGCATTTCTTGATAAGCAGATAAATGATATAAACATTGTAGTATGAGCTCCTTGCTACTTCAGACCACTTGATCAAACAGACATGCCTAACGTATGTCATATCACCTCTTACCTTATAACTAAGTAGACACTGTTCCTCACAAATTGCAGTGATCACCTGGTTCACCTCATCTGAGATTTCCTTGAGGAACCAGTGAGCGTACTGAACACTTGTTGTCCCTATAGAATGTCTCTGTAAAAATGACGATCACCATTAAGTTCAATGGCTGATTATAGACAGCATAAAATTCAAGTTAACAGATCCTTTAAATATAAATTCAGAATTAGATAAAGTAAAGTAAAAAAATTAATCAATGAAAGTGCATCACACAGCAGTTTCGTCCTTCTTGAACGTAGTATATAATTCTAAGGACCTAAATTTTGAAATCTAGGAGGCGAGTAAGGAGATCAACATCTACCAAGAGAAATATCAAAATCTAGATAAAGAGGTGCGGTAGTCCCCACAGTCAATAAATTTCATATACCTGGTAATTTCAAAAGAAAGTCACATACATGGGTATATTGTGAACAGTGCCTCTACTTGATTAAACAAAAATGTGGCACACAGATTAGAGCAAACTTGACTCTGACAATTACAATACAATTGAGTTGCTATGTTCATCTTTTACATATTTTAACTAATTGATGAACATACTTCTTGAAATGAATATGTTAAACATTGTCTACATTATGTTGAATTTAATTAAAAGTTAAAGCAGTAATTAATTCAGACAAAGCTATGTGTCAACAAGGAATAACATACCTCCTCAGGACAGAGTTCATGTGTGGCCACCATGAAGTGTCCACAGATGAGGGGGAAGACGATACTGTAACGATGCTGTGATGGAAATTCTATACACTGTTTAAACTGGTGCTCGAAGATCTGAGTGTAGAAGCTGTAAGTACCGTTAATACAACAATATATTGTTAATATCATAATACATTTCTTCAGACAGTACTAAGTTCTCTCAACACAATAGTAAACATCAACCACCTGGCTAATACAGCTATTCAGTCATTTAGTAAAGAATTTCAAATAGTTTCTGAAATAATTTCCCGATTATGTCCAGCCTTGTGATCAAACAGAAGTCAAGATTCACCATTGATAAAAATTGCTTTGGACAAACATGGGTGATATGCTTGTATGGAAGTAGGATCTTTAAGAACTTTGATTTGCCCGTTTAGACCCTGCATCTCTGATGTCAGACTCCTGGTTAATACAAAATCATTTTCGTTTCAATGATAGGTATGCTTGATACCAAATTGGGACAGAATCAAGGCATTCCCACAAAAGAAGAATATCCTCAATTTTCGCTATTTGGCCCAGCTCCAGAGGGCCGAGACCAACCATTTATACAAAATTGATTCCCTTTCCGTCAAATGTGCTTCAGAACTTAAGTGGGACAGAATCCTGACATTTTACTTCCCCTCTTGCACCCTGCACCTCCCACCCCATTGGACCAAGAATCCACCATTTATAAATTGATTTCTCTTTACTCAAGCATGCTTCAGACCAAATTGGACAACATCCAGGCATTCCAACAGAAGAAGAGGATTATAAAAAATTTTCTCAATTTCTCCTATTGGGCACTGCCCCTCGCATCTGAGGAGAATGAGACCCACAGTTCATACAATTGATTTCCATTCACCAAAGCAGGCTTCAGACAAAATTGTGACAACATCCAATTATTTATGCAGAAGTAAAGGGATTTGAGAAAAAAAATGTATTATTTCCCTTACTGGAAGGTTCTCGAATAGGCATGTTTTTATCTACAAGCCAGGAGCGGATTCTATAAATTTGGATCTACTTGCAAAGGTAGTTCTGTACCTATCTACAAAAGCAATTTATGTTTTTTTTACCTACTAGCAAAAAGTAAGATTCTACAGATTTTGACTTATGAGCCAGAAATAGGATCTACTTGCTAGGAGTAGATCCTAGGTTTTTCTTTTCTCCAATTACACAAGTAGATGGTTTAGAATTTTATCAACTTGTCAGAAGAATACTGAAAGCTAAATCTATCAAATTTTGTTTTGCTTGTTTGATGTACAATCTGCAGATTTTAATCTGCTTACCAGTAAATAGATAAATCGGATGTCTCTGTCAACATCTGGTCTAGGAAATCCACCATTTTTGTGTGGAAGACAATCATATTGAGGTGTTTTCCGAGGTCTTGATGATCCTTCAGGGTAAGGCCTGCCTTGTTACCACTTGTGTATGCCTGTAAATTACATATTAAATATTGTTTTAATTTAATAAGACATTATCAAATAGAGAGATCTAAAAACTCTAAAGCATTATGCTAAAATGTCCTCAATATGAATAATATCTTTAGCAGCAGTCTAACCTTATAATACAATACAATGACGAGTATGACACTACATTTATTTATGACTTATAACGAACACTGACATATCCAAGCATTGTCCTTATTCTAAACAGTTTTCTTTGAGTGAGTAACTATAACAAAGAATTAAAGAAATAATGATTAAACAGATTCCTACCTGGAGTCGAAACCAGTCCAATCGAATCCCACGGAAATCAAACACTTCATTGGCTTCAACTACCATCAAAAACAAAGAAAACTATACTTTGAACACTGAAAAGGATTCTCATAAGAATTGCAAGATGCTTAATATTCATGTTTTTTAACAAAAGATTAAGTCATTTTCTGTGAGAAAGACTAATTGGATCCAGTACTAGTATGTTAACCTGATCCTTCAGGATATACACCTTTCATTAGTATTAAAATTTAATTGATCCTACAGGATCTGATAGTTTTCTTGGTCTTAATCTTGAACTGTCTGGATCCCGAGATAAATCTATGTATCACTAATAACACTTTATCCTACATCACTATCTAGTAGCTTTCTGAGATATGATATCTATAAATTGCTTATTAATGTAGTTACTGGGTAAATATGAGGTAAGAACTGACCTTGTTGTACAGTGAGTCCAGCTACAGAGTTATACAACGAGGAGAGAATGACAGACTCATCTTCTGGGCACATCGCTAAGTTCTGTAATGTCGATGTCAACTACTTATCATTGAATGTTCAATTTTATCTTCCAACATCTTTTAATTTGTCATGATAAAATCACATTAAAACATATTTCCAAAGATCATCAACTATTGAGCATAATCATTATAGTTCTTAAGTAGAAGATATCTAAAGATCAAAAACATTGTACTCATTCAAATTTTTATTGCCTTTGTTTTTCAAAACGCTTTCTAAAATAAACTGATTTAAGTCTGATAAGTTGATACTCCTATCAGAAGTAACATTTTGCAGTAAAACTTAATATGTATGTAAAATGCTAACAAATTTTACTTTTCAATGCATACCAGTAAATTATTTATAAGACTTATTATGATAATAATAAAACTAGATTTCTTACCTGTATCAGGTTATTCAGTAAAACGGAGTCAAAGCCAGATAAATATTGCACATAATATCTCTGCATCACCTGGTTATACTTCCTTACAAGAGCTGTGTAATGCAAGAGAGAAGAGGAATATGTTTCACCATCTTTATGGTATATACATGCATGTAATCTATAAACCCAAAGATAAGGAGATATATTCTGATCTGTTTGTTGACATACAATTAATATTTTACTTGTACAGAAACGTGAAGACCTGTTACAGAAGATATTTCCTTCAAATATCTTTTACACTGAATCAACAAATTAGAAACAGTAAAATAGTACCTTTTAATTCTTCCATGTAAAAAAGCAGTTCAGGGATTTGCCTGAAAATAAATCAGAAATCATTTGTAGCAATGCATACACAATCAATCAATAATATTACATAGTGAAAGTGTTATTGTGTGTACAGTGTAATATGGAAGTAAATTAAATAATACTCCAACGAAAAAAATTTCTATAACAAAATAGATAGTGAAAAACAGCAAGAGATTACCTAGCACGAAAGACTTCATACTCCATTTGTGATACCATTGTATCCTCTGCTGGAGGAACTTTAGCTAGATTGGTTGGGTGTGAACCAGATAACATACCTATCTACTAAACTTAAACTACATCACATACCTGTCTACAAAGTCTTCCTGTGCTATTTTTATATTATGTTTCTTTGATGGAGGGTTGTCAAAATGTCGCAGAAGCCAATGGATTTCATCTCGTGCTATTGACAATCCTTGGAACACATACAAGGCCTGCCAATGGATAAATATGAATTCTGATTTGTAATTCATTTCAGTATCGCAAACAAATTAATCTCACATACTGCAGTATTATTTTATTGTTTTGTAATTAGCCTAACCCTGACTCCGTGTTACAGGTCAACCTCATGAGTTTAGAGCAGGATACAGCAAGACCTTCTGTAAAACTCAGATTTGTGTGTTTAATCATTTTGTAAACATTTCACAAGTTGTGATTTTTCTATAATGGTCAGTTGTTTACAAACACTAGGCAGATGACTAATAGAGTGTGAAACGATAAGCAAATCAAATATTAGGTTGACTGTACTATCAATGTAAAAGGAGGAAATACAGCAAACCTTTGATGTCACTAATACAGTCAAACACAATATAAAATGATCTTAATACCACATCACAAAAACTGACCTTTGGACCTAAAAGACCGGGTTGGTCGGTGTAGATGAGTGCAAGTTCTTTCAGGGCTGAACGGAGAAACTTTCTCCTCTCACGGTGAACCCCTGGTCTGTAAGTACAGTGAATGTCAGTATAGAGATTTCTCACAGACTGTGACTGATTTCCAATCTATTACTAGGGCCTTTCCTTTAGCTCCAGTAAGAAGCTTAATCTACTCTTCATCTTAATATGAATGCCATACATAGAGCTACAACAAACCATATCTTTGAAGACGGAGTTCTGTGTCACAGGCATTGTGATTCTGATAGATTTAAGTCTAGGTAAGGCAATTGTAAACAAAGTCATAATAGTATATAGGTGACTTTAAAACTTATCTATAACCATCAACACTACCTTACTTCAGCATCCTATATACCAATTATATAGAACACTGTCTATAACTCAGCATTCAAACATTTCAGAACTGTTCATAGTTTAGTCAGGCTATCAGTAGTGAGGTGGCAATTACAAACAAAACAAAATTACATACAAACCTTATACAGGACTACCAATGAAATAACACAGGAGTAGTTTGCAATAGTATCACTAAATTAGTCACATTTAATTAACGATTAATGCCAGAAAACTTTAACTTACATAATAGTTTTACTGCTGAAATTTGATTAGTGAAAACTACAGATGAAACTGATTACCAGTAAAAAAAAAAAAACAGCTGGAATAAGAACAACCCCAACGTAACAAGATTCTACAGTAACTCACGATGTCTGTAATGCTTGATGATGAAGGTCCTTAATCTCATTAATTCTCTTGCTCAGGTGCTGACTGGAATGTACAAAAATATTTGAATCATCTGACGATCCAAGGTAAAATAAATATCTAATGCCCATATGTACATATGATTTAATTACAATCAATATCTGACGATCAACAAAGGTCTATGGCTCTGAATCTAGTGGACCAGGAGACCTCATTACAGTATGTGACACCCTGTCATTCAAAGATGTATTCCCATTCAAAGATTGGCAGTTGTAGGGAAACAGTTTACATACATGCCAAATCAGAGCAGCACACTCTGAACAAAGGGACATAACTTTGTGGGAAATAAAGCATTCTTTGGTTAGGTAAGTGACACTTTAATGAAGTCAGATACAAACTATGAATTACAGATGAAAGCCCTGCTCTCACAGTCCCAAAAAGACGTCAAGAAAGAAATGACCATTACCCTTTCAGACTTTCAAAGAATGAGATGATGTAGCTGTGTATATGAAGAACTTCATCCCGAACCAGCTGGACAATGTAGCCAGACTGCAGTGCAGTCTTCCACAGATCCCAGGCTTGTGGCTCCTGTAGGAATGGGTGGCAGATCATCAGACAAACTGGAAACACAAGGTTACATAAATATTACTAATACATCACCAGTTAATAACTGTAGCAATATTCTACACAGTTTTATAAAAGTTGATGTTGTAATATTGATAATGAATGGTTTGGAATTTTCAAATGAGCAACTGAGGAGAATACAAGAATAGTCATGGCCATGATATATGGATAATATAAGTAATAGGATGTGTAAAGGTAATAGCCAAGGATGAAATAGATGTGGTGATAAAAGTCTTATTAATGAAATTATTTTAAATGGTTTTGGAGACATGTTCTGGATATGCTGGAACCAATGAATTTGACTATCTTTTTCTCAAGGTAACCAAAGAAATATAAAAATTGAAAACACCCCTGTTGCAGAAGGCACTACTAGACTCTTTGATATTGATGGATGAAGAAAGTTTGTTGAGTTATTGTGAACAGTTTTGAAAATATACCCCAGAAATGATTAAATCTGTGATTTTGGTTATTTGTCTCAATGATAACTGTGAAACCTTTTGAAACTGAAACTAAAAACTGCTCCATAGGAAAAGGTACTACTAGATGACTTGATTGATGTAAGAGGTTTTGTAAAATTATCTTCAATGGTTTTAGAGATATGTCTGGAAACTATCTACCAGATGGAGATATAGATCCTGTTTGTATAACCACTCCAAAATATGATAGGCAGAGGATAATTAGAAAGTCTGATAAAAGTTCATCAATATTCAAAGATAATTAGTTACAGTGATTTTATCCTAACTCTCTATATTGTACAACAATTGGGGAAATTACGAACCCCAACTGAGGGTGAAGTTGATACCATGGCAATATCTATATGAAACCAGATATTTCTTGTAGTTACTTTCCTGTGAGTAAGAGGCCATTACAAATTTTAAAACTTACAAATAATCCATTTCTCCATAGAATCTTGTGACAAGTATTCACACTGAATCTACAACACAAAGACCATGTACATAACATAAGACATGTAGAAAAAGGAGAACCCTCATTAATCAAACATTATAACAACAGCACACATCTAACTGATCATTAAAACTGTATCATAATACTCTCTCTATTCAACAATAAGCCTAGTTCTTGTAATAAGCACACATGTATCTATTATTGTCTATAGATGATATTTCATTGTTCAGAAAAAAGCACCTTCCCAACTTTGATTCTGATGTTGTGTGTTGGCCTCCTTGACTTACTTCACTGTATGGTTCTATAATAATAACAGTTTAACTTCACTACCCATATACACAGCTGTTTGTTTATTATTGATGAAAATCTTAAGTGTAGAAATAAAATTCAAGTTAACATAGAAGAATGTCTCACCATGTCTGTGTTGGGGACGTTCATTATCTTAGCAGGCTCTCCCAGGAGTGTTAGAAGCTGTGTGGCTCGCATCTGATCTGCAGGGATGTTACGCTTCGGATAAATTTTCTGTAGCGACAGGATCGCATTTCGCACCACCTATAGGTCAAAGCCATTCAATGTCAATACATTATCAACCACATACCTAAAATGGGGCCGATGGGACTTAGTTATCACCACTAATATAATCCTGGTACATACTAGCCACAATATACATAGTACCACACACCTTGAGAGATGTTTTCTTTAGTTCATCAGTTAGACACAAGACTAGTAAGCCAGACGTCCTGGGTTTGATTACCAACAGTCATTAAAATAAATAATGATTCAGTCATGGTTAAAGAAACTAGACTGTGATATTTGTCATCAAGTTCAGAAAAAAGGACAATTTATTTTAATGTATAGGACATCACATATTTATAATCTTGTTTATCACCGACACCAAAAACAGAATTAATGACAGGAAAAATTTGAGATTAGTGTCTAACATACACCTCCTTACCCTTGTATGTGGCACAAAGTCCTCAGCTAATTTTTTCATTGGGTAGTCATATTCCAGTATCATCTGACCAAGTCTCGGAAACCAAGGGTCCCTGAAACATCATTACACATATATACAAAATATACCAAAATCAAGGTACCTGGTATGTAGATAAAATCAGACCTACTGTGTGGCATATACTTACCCTG
Organism: Ylistrum balloti; assembly: GCF_031769215.1. NCBI lineage: Eukaryota > Metazoa > Mollusca > Bivalvia > Pectinida > Pectinidae > Ylistrum > Ylistrum balloti. Next base: position 22,456 of record NW_026782128.1, on the reverse strand, counting down.
TGGCATGTAGATACTCGTGTGCGATGTTGTACAGCGATAAAACTACACGACGATCCTCCACCTTAGACACCAGGATCATTATGGATACATAGGTCACAATCAGGTCAAGGTACATCTTAGTGAGGTCATAGTTCAAGGTCTGAAACATGAAATTTCCAGTTCAAAGGTCACTTGATCTAGAACCATTCAAAAATATCTGCATAACACAGAGCAACAACTTTTTGCTCACAACAGCGAAAGAAATTTTCAAAAGTAATCCAATGTCTAGTGTGCCTGAAGATCAAGAAGTATCACAGTATACTTACAATCAAAATCACTTAAGTAACTTTTACAAGCCTACAGCTTGTCTGAATATTGTATAAATGTGAACATAAAATGACTGAAATGGGCCATCAGTAAGAACTTACAATATCCAAGAAGACTTGACAGGCATCCATTGTGGTCAGCAAGTCCACCACATGGTCCTGGAAAACGAAACACAAGAAAAAAATACTTTCCAGCATATTTCAAAAACGAAACACAAGAAAAAAATACTTTCCAGCATATTTCAATTTCAAAAATAAAATGTGTAAATCAATCCTGATAAACTAAAGTGTACTTATGACTTTTCAACTGAATCAAAACTAACAAAAATGAGACAACAAAAATTGACTTCTGGCAATAAAAAACATGCCATTAAATATATAAATATATAGTTTTACTGTAAGTCATGTGAAAATTTACACCTTAAAAATTTTCCAAACCTCAATAGTTGATTTAATAATTCTCAAAGTATTTGAGACTGAAGTAAAAAAAATAAGAAACTAGTCATACTTCTGACCAATGGAACTCACCTTGAAGTCCATGATGTCGACAAAGGTGAAGTAGTAGAGATGTAAAGACTTACAAACATCATTCTTGATCGAATTAATTGGCAGTAACTGCAACACAATTTAGACAGATTAACAAGCTGTAGGTATTACATTAAACATTGACAATATATAATCAGTCTACAACTGCAGTAGATTGAAAATTTCAAAACAAACACCTAAGATATCATATCTGAAGTCTGAAACCATTTATGTAAACTTGAACTTGAAAAGACAGATTTACGCCACAATGCAGTTATCAAAATTATTCTTTACACAATTTATGTACACCAATTTCATGTATCTGAGAAAATAATTTGACAAATCACAGAACAGACATGAAACAAGGCTACAGACAACTCTGATGTCTTTCCTACTGTTAAAGATGAGTTGATATACTTTAAATTGTTCATATCTTATAAATTTGAATTTCAATCTTTACCGCGCTGGCTTTGGCATCAGGATTGGGAAATCTCCGTAGTAAGTGTTTAAAGGCTGCATCTAGGTTTTTGTCTGACAGGAACGCTGGTTTGTTTTCAGCACTTCCCAACATCTATACACAAAAACATTTAACTGTTAAAATATACAAATTCTAAACAAAAACCTTTCAATGATTTTATATTTTATAATTACCATCTAAACTTGTTTAGCTATTGGTAAGATTTATACCACACTCACTGTTTCATGCAAATTGTTTTCTTATAATAATAGACACTGTACATAGGATAGCAAATTACAAATATAACAAACAGTATTTTACACCTAAAGTAATAAGACTGTTGCATTTTCTACCCATATCAAGCCACTGGTTATTGCTGTAAAAGCATAGATACTGATAAAATATGTTATTCTTGATTGAAGCAATATATAGTAGTGTAGATCCTTTCTAAATAAATATCTTAGATATATTTCTAACGTTATGACATTTCTAAACCTTTATTTTAAGTTACCGTCAAGACTTTTAACTTTTAATTACGAAAAAAAAAACTCAACAGTGATAATTATATACATGTTAAATAGCCAAATGATGAAATTGAGACCAGGACTAGCACTGTTAATTCATAATTATTTATTTGTTAATTTGTGTAATATATTATCATGTTTTTCAACAGATCAATTATAATGTATGTAAAATGTCATTTTCTAAAACAAAAGTTCATGAACCTGTTTTCTAAAAATAATAGTTAAATGATTCAGATTGATTTCAATGATTTGGCTGGGTAACATGAAATGTAATCAGAAAGATAAATTCATGCAGCACACAACATGTAACACAATTATCTTACCCGACTAAACTCAATTATCTTATCCTAAATAAAACACATTTATCTTACCCTTCAAAAGAAAATTACCTTAGTTTTCAAAACAAAATCATTTTATCCTAAAAAACAAATTATTACTTTTATTACTATTTTCAGAAACTACACTTCTTCAATATTTCAGCATGTACCTTACAAACCCATTTTTTAAGTAAAATTGTTCAAATTCAGACCTGGAAATATCTGCCTGTTTTAAATGTTTGTAAACATCTTGATTAGATCCTGATACTGTCTAACTCAGTAAGGTTTACACATAATTATGTATAATATCAGGATTATACAAAATACACACACATGAATTGCACCTTTAAATGCAAATTTAGATAAGATACATTTGAGCCAAACAATCAATTAATAACATCATTCCTAATCAAACTGATCTGAGTAAACTCTATTAAACTGTTATGTAATTAGCAAGAGCAACACATAATTTAAACATACATATATCAGTAATATATGTCAACTGTAGGTGATAGTGGTGTTCTTGACTGAAACATGCGAAAATATCTCTGATTCATATTATATACATGTATAAGATAGATGTATAAGGTAATCAAAATATCATTCAAACAGAAGATTGGGTATACGAAGAAATAATAAAAAGAAATTGATAAGATACACTAAATATTTATTGAATGATAACCCCATGTCACATAATAAACCTCCCTCTGTCTTTGAAAACTCAGTAAAATGACAATAATATTTCATTGTAATTCAATAAGCCCACCACTACATTGTATCTGATGTGGAAACTTCCCTCCAGGATAAATCTAATCAATGCTATTTCATATGTTGTCTTTTAATACGCCGCCCTCATCCCCTACTTTGAGTCAGAGATAATTCCCCTAAATGCCCAAAGGATATGACTAAACCAGCTGGGTATTTTTTTTTCTGTTCCCACATTGTTTCACCATTTCAAGTTTTATACATATAACTTTTTCTTACTTTTAACATGACCTGGATTAGATTTTCTGGTTAACATCTTTTAATGCTGGGAAATTATCAAACTAAAACTGAAGATATTCTAGTACACAGTAAATGTTATCTTAATAGATTTCTTTGCACCACTTATAGTCTTGTCTTGCATTCACTTACCTGTGGTATATAGTCCAAATTATTCTGACGTTATTCTGTCTTTTCTATTTTAGTCTTGAGTTGATGAAAGTCAGTATAATTCAAATTATCAATTATAATTATAATACTGGTTGAACATTTACTTTTCTTCTAGGTCTACAGAATGGTAGTGTAGTTACGTTACTATCTCTTTGATATTTAAAGTAAGAACACTCAATGACATTCAAAATTGGGATGGGGTGTACTCTTAGTAAAACAAGGACATTACCATAATGCACAAGATAAACAAGAACACTCTTCAGCTTTCACCAAATCATTCCAAAAATATCAACTCAATCAATATCTAGATGAACATTGGAAAATCCAGCCATAGAACTATTGTTTTAAAAAAAAATTAAGCTGTAAACTTTATTTTAGTATAAATTGTATAAAGTACATATGTGCACCAGTGCATTGATATGTGAGGGTGTGTGTGAAGGTGTGTGTACCATGTAAAATCTTGGAAATATAAAAAATCATAAAAAAAAAAAAAAATTGTATAAAGAGCCAATTATCAAAGGACTGTTCATCATGTACATATTTTCTGTACCTTGTCAGAATAAATCTATGTATCTAACGTGGAATGGATTTACAATAAATAAATAACCAATCAATAATTGACATTTTTCTCTCCTTTGTGTCAATTCAAAATTGATTTTGTCACACCTACAATGTGTCAGACAGGGTCGTGCAAGTGCTGTGGGGGTCATCTATAAAGTCATCTTGTATCACTGACAAACTTTCAATTCAACCAATGTACAAAGTAATACTTATAATTGGTCTGACCTTAAAACACCAAGATATTAATTTCATATTTAAACAGACAAACTGATACCAGAGTATGTAGGTATTTTACTCACTGAATCCGACAAAGATAGATTTAGTCTATAATATTCATACCAGTATGTGTATATAATTTTGGTATGTAAAAGTGACTGTGTCTTAAATGAAATATATTTAGAGAGAAAAAAAAGGCAAAATACATCCATTTGATTCATTATTTTAAAATGATGTTTAAAATATGCAGTTCTTAACAACATTACATGCATGTCTGCCAAGAATGACCGCTCGTGTTCACCTTTTGTGATTGAATTGATTATGATTGATGGTGATCATACATGTAGGTAGACCAGTTCACTAATTCAGTAGCTCCAAGAGCATGGTTTTCCAATAATTAAAGGTGAAACAGAAACATCTTAAGTCAACAGTTGATCGTGGATACACATAGCAATGAATAACCAAATTTGAATATTACAGGTAACATGACAGGTCATTCTAGTCTGACTATACAAATGTACAACATCTCAATAATTATAAAGTAAAATATTCATGTAATAAACGCGACAACAAACAGGTTCACTATAACAAGGGGGTGTGGTTGGAGGCATGCATTCCACTACACACGCCTTCTATACTTACAGACATCTGGAGGCCGAGATAAAACACATGTGATAACAGTCAGTTTCAAAATAGAAGCAGCACATTGAACAGCTTGTTTTTAACATAGAACATAAATCTAACTCATTTTTAAGTAAAGTAATAGCTAGGACGATGCCATGTATGTGTTTTAATTTCTTCCGATTTATTTTCAACTAGATTTTGTGCTTTGGTGATAAAAATGAAAGACGAGATTGAAATGCTCTAACAGGCAGAAGTATAGTGATTGGAATTGATATTCTAAAATAAAGACTTGATTTGATAATGAATTATAATTCATTGTATATGTACCATGATACATACTCCCTGCAGTAAACACACATTCATATAACCATATGTCCACTTCAGTCCTGTAATTACTCTGATCAGCTTAACATAAACAACACAGCCTTATGTCTAATATCTAGCTGAGGATTGTAACCTAATGCAAAAATGTCCAAAAATGATTGTTTAAGAAGTGCACAAGGCCGAGATCACTTATAGTGCATGTCAGGTTACATATATACTCCTGATTTACTGGGAGCATTTATATTCGTGCTATTCACTGATCAGGATGTTGCTGAACATTCTTTATCTAAGTCTATGATCAACCAATACAGGATATACCAGTAATTATAGTGAATATGACCTGCATCAAGTATGTAGGCCGACACAGAGCTGTTTACTGAGATGTAGTTTCATAGCTGCAATGTACATGTGCTGTGGGAAGGATTGCTGCATATGTTGATGATATATTAAGACATACACACTCATATGAATTTACATCAAACGTTGTAGTGTACACTACATCAGACACACACCACATAACATGTGTCATATACCACTCACAATTTACGTACGCATTGATATTTCTATCTATACAGAAAAATATCATGCTCTAAATACTAAAAGCAACTATAATATCTCAAACCGTGTATTGTGGATTTCAAGCATTTTGTAGTCAGTATAATTCTACTATTGTTGATTTGGAGCGGTAGAAACCGAGGTTATAGATCATTATGATCATTCTACCCACAAATGAATAAAATCACATGTTATACAGTATTACTGTGTTACACAAGATATCTCAAAACCATGTAAACATTTTTCATTTCTGATATTATCAACCATCATTGAACACAGATAAATGGGACATATGTCAGTGCTGTAATTAATTATGCAATCAATGGTCCCTTTGTCTCATACTTTAGGATCCAAGAGCAAGGATGAAAGAAAAATAACACCTGTTTCTCCTCTTATTGGCTCAACTACCTTCATTGGTCTATCTAAAAAGTGTCAACAATCAACAAAAGCCGTTTTCCGAAAATTTCTTTAATAACAATGAATAATCTTATCTTTCATAACACTGAATAAATTTACCGACACCAAAAAATATCATATGATCAGAAACTTTATTACGTATTTGTAAAGATATTTGCAGAATGTTGACAACTCTTTCCACTTTTTAGATAGACTGGCCGATATCATTGGAGTAGCATTCGAACGAAACGTCTATAAATTACTACGACACACTGTGATAAAACTAAAATGTTGCACACTTTGATAAATAAGGAAACAAACATTTTCGAAAAGTCGTATTCTAAGGAATTGGTCATAGATATAGAGATTTAGTTTTGTTTTCTGAACCTAATTACACCATTTGTATCCCAATTGATGTTGAAACATCTACGGATTGCAATGTGACAGTTATCGTATGTTACATTTGCGGGGAAATGATGTGTTTGAACAGCTTGGTGTTAAAGCACTGATGTGACATTTCATCAATATTTTCAGCAACCAAAACAATGCCACACCTTTTTTATGTTGTAAATACGAGTAAGCATTCCACGGCCTCTGTCAGTCAGGACCGTCAGCTTCTCAGCAAGCTTCTGTTGACTGGGTATCAATGCTCTCGACATGGTGACCAGATGAGACGACAGCAACACTGAATGTTTGAGGTATGATGTCAATATTATCAATCGGCATCCATCTTAACTTTCCACTTCCTCACTCAAAACGAGACTTTCTCTACTTCCGGTTTTGTCTATTATAGTCTGTTTCTTTTTTCTCTCCGGTTGAAGCCACTGAGATAATATAGTGCATTTCAAAAAGAGCATTCTAGCTTACTGGATGACAACTAAGCAAATCTGGGTAGCCAATTCTTCCTTTGTTCAGATGAAGACATTTGAAGTTGGCCGTTGACTTTCTTGGGTGAAGGAGGGACAAAGGGACGGCGTTCAATATACAACAACTTGAAACATCGACATGTTAGGCCCAACAGAATCTTAACTCAAGCACAAATTCGATGAAATTAGAGTAAATGTGAACAAAAGAAAGTTTTACACGAAGTTTCGTGAAAAGTACAAGGGGAAATAACAGGTCATGTGTTCCCGAAGAGTATTGAAGCGTCTTTTGCTTCATTGACACCCGTCACTAAATTTATATTGATTGACACTCTCCTTCCATATCCGCGTATCGTCTCACCGACGAACGTTGTTGTTCTGGCGACGTGAGGGGACGACCTGCATTCCTTTCATTGAGTGGGTTGGAACCGTATGTAGCAGTTTTGTAGACGGCTCCACGGCCGTTAAACATTTCCAGAAGCTAAAAGGATGAGTTGGGGGCCTATCTATATTTGGTTTGTGTTAGGGTTATTTTTGAAGTCCATCTAATGCCTTAAAATAATTTCACGTTTCACGTTCCAGAAGGATAATAGGGCGAACGGCAATAAAACCACAAGGCATACTAATGAGCATGGGATGTCGTCTATAGAATTTATAATAAAAATGATGAGATGTCGTCTATAGAATTTATAATAAAAATAATGAGATGTCGTCTATAGAATTTATAATAAAAATAATGGGATGTCGTCTATAGAATTTATAATAAAAATAATGGGGTGTCGTCTATAGAATTTATAATAAAAATAATGGGATGTCTATAGAATTTATAATAAAAATAATGAGATGTCGTCTATAGAATTTATAAAACAAATAATAATATGTCGTCTACATGGTAAGTTATATTTGACGAAATATAGATAGTTCATATTAATCACGAATTTAAAAAAAAGGATCGACACCACTTATTGGATAATTAGCAAAAAGCGAAAGGTATATTTGTCTTGACCTATATAGCATGAGAACAGACTTGGTACACAATAGACTAGTAAACAGCTACTGAAACCCTCAACTAGGTTACAGGTACCAGTTAATGAAGCTGGTCTGTAATGGAAATAAGGTTTCGGATAAAGACTTCGAGTACGGAAAATAACGCAACGAGAAGCCAGTCATAGGTAACTAGTTAGGGAAAGCATTTGATAAGAAAATATGGCTATTGGAACTGGTAACCAGTTAAGGAAACCCCTCCCCCAATGGTTCACTATATCAGAATGATGCTGCCAGGTCATTGGTGCTTGAGGAAAAACAAGAAAGATGCACATGGTGACCGATGAAAAAAGAAAAAAAAACATAGGTGTTCCGGAAGGGTAAGAGTTTTCTGCTTCATCGGTATGCAAATTTGATTTAATCCAATCCACGTTCCCAAATGAGAATAATGTAAACAACAGTTATCATTTAGACCATTGAGCATCGAACACATCTAACTTCACATCGTACAAAGAAATAGAATACGTGTCATTGCGTTCATTTAGTATGATAATACAACTTCTTCGTAATCTCCAACCTGCTTCTCTTGAAACCTAATGTTATGAGTTTGGCAGTTGAGGACATCTGTCACGAAAATCGTGATATTGAGAACAGGTCCTTAGATATGGAATCAAATACGACAAGTAAACACTATCGGTTGTGTCTTCACAACAAGGAGATCAAAATCATCACGATTATTGACAATAATACAACCACACATTATATATCTGTACAATGTGTGTCAGAAAAAGAAACTAGTATGTCACATTATGACACAATTATACATGCAATCAAAGCGGCAGGTCATAGTCGAAATATTCCATGGAGAATTCGTTCTATTTTGTATAAACAAAGATCAAATTACATCTTTCTATGTTATAAATATACACTGGCAAGTGCTTCAATACTGTGTCTCACAAGGCCAAAGTAAATAGACTCAAACGTCAGAGACCATTTTTAGATTAAAACCCCCTGCACACGTAGGTTCTGGAGAGCGTTTCGTTTTTAACCGAGTGTAAACTGGGTATTTTTTATTGATAAAACATCAGTTGTGGTGCTGTATCGGGAGAAAAAAAACAATGCCGGTAGTTACATGTTGTGTGGAATTCTGTGCGGTGGGTATCCCACTGATCGTCAGTTCGTTTGTGATGATAGCTGCCTTTGCTCTTCATCTGTGTGGAGCTGTCGCCCCTGCCTGGTTCGACTTTACGTATACCTCGTCAGGAACGAGCGGGTATCAGGGGCTGTGGAGTCATTGTACCATCGTCAGCAACAACATATGCTGTGGTACCGTCAGCAACTACTACAGCACTAACGGAGGGGTCCCAGGTAAATTTTAATCATGAATGGGTCCCAGGTAAAATTGTCACCTTAAGGATAATAATGGAGTCCAAGGTAAATTGGTCACCTCAGTTATTAGAATAGGCTGGTTTCAGGCCAACTTTTCACCTAATTTGTTGTTTTGAAAGTGTCTCGGGGAAAATAAATATGTCATTCAATACAATAAAGGGGTCCCTGGTTTGACCCCACATATGTTTTTATGAAGGAAAGGGGTGTCCAGGTATACTTATCACCTCAAATGATGTCCCTGGTAAATTGGTCACAATGGACGGGCAGCAGGTAAAGTCATCTTATAGTTTTTATTTCAGGAGTTTCAGATAAATGAGAAATCTCATATTTTATAAAAACAAAGGTTAAAATGGATAATTAAATGAAAACTTACCATTTTATTTGTTGAAGTTACATTTAAACTTTAAACACATTAAATTTAAACACATTTTCACAGTGTGTAATAAATAGGTGTCACCTCACGGGTTGAAATAGTGATTCCCAGGTAAACTTGTCCCCTCACAATGTAAAACGGAGAGTCGGCAAGACTCATTAAAATAAAAACTTGTAAGAATCTTTTCATAAAATTGATATAAAATAAAAATTCATTTAGGGTCCTATGATCTATGATAATGTAGGGTCATGACTTGTTGGGCCCAAGGAAAATTTGCCATTTTATGTATCGTAACATGAATTTGTAACCTTACAATTATTAGCGGATGGATTCAAGGTAAATTCATCATATTACTGCTGCGTTCCTAATAAAAACGTATCTCACATATTACAGAGGAGGGATTCTAGATGATTATGCCTTCTGACGGAATACGGAAATGCGGAATTATCGGTAAAAATGTCATAGTCAAAAACGGAGGCTGAACAGGTAGATAGATAACCTCAAACATATATATCTGATATAAAGAAAAAAGAATAAAATGCGGGGAAAGGTAACATGAACAATGTATAGTAATCTAGATTACAAAGGCCGGATAGGGGGCAATATAATCATATCAGATCGGATGTTTCGGAAGGGTAAACGTTTTCTGCTCTGTTGGCGATAACGCTATGCAAATCTCGGTCAATCTTATCCACGTTCCCGAGGGAGGACAATATAGACAACAGTACAACAGTTATACCAACCAGTATCGAACACATATAACTTTATATCATCCAAAGAAATGATACAAGTCTCATTAAATTTCCCATGTAATCTCCATAACCTTCATCTCTCAAAACCACGTGACGCGAGTTTATCTGTCAGTTGATAACATTTGGCCTGAAAATCGTGACACTGGAAACACCCCCTCGAATATCGAATCAGCTGCGACGTGTCAACACCATATATTTACTTTTAAAAAGGAAAGAAACAACTTATGTGCCAAAACAATAACTTGAATATATTTTTATATGAAAGTTTTAACTCATTAAAGTCATTTGATCTGTGATAATGTAGAAATGATAAATACAGATAGCAATGTTATATGTTACCGTTATGTAACAAAAGCGGGGTATTTATATGGGGGGTGGGAAGTATATAATATGATAACGTTATATAGTAAATGCGGGGTCGTTATATGGGGATTGGGATGTATATAATATGATAACGTTATGTTACAAATGCGGGGTCGTTATATGGGGATATGAGTACATTTTTATGTATCTATATTAAAATTGATAAAGTGTTTTACATTATAACATTTTTACATTATATACATTATAAATATTTCATTACTGGAACCTTGATCAAGGTAATTTAAACGTAGACACTTTAAATCATTCCATTCTGGTTTAGTGGCAGTACTCTACCGCTTCAAAAAGTTAACAGAAGGTTCATTTAAATTTTTTTTAGATAATTTACCCCTGTGACTGTGCAAAAGAACATACAATATATATCTATAGCAGTTCATCCTACAATTATTAGCCAATGAAAAGTATCGTGGGTCTTCTGCAACTCATTATGTTTCACCTCTGTCACCTTCAAGTCAAGATCATTAATTAATATATACTTCGTCCTAAATACCTGATAGCAGAATATCTTGACTCCAGGTCGTCTAAAACCTTGAAAAGATTCTCAAAGGTTTTTTCGCATGTTTAACCATGTGATCTTGAAGATAGGCCAAGGTCATTGATATATGGAACTTTGTAGCACTCCATACTAGGTACCTTCTGACCAAATTTTACAACCCGATTACTTATAGCTTTCTACAGACGCTGAAAGTGTATGGGCGGATAATGGCCCTTGGATCCTTCACCGTACCAAACATTGACTAGCACATCTTGCCATGCGAGCTACTAGCCGCTCGGGGTTCGATTCTTTGATCCAACGTAAAATAATACGAGGTCACCTGTCGACTATGAGGATTGTTTACAGGGTTAAAAAAAACTTCGGTACTCCTTGTCCCCGTAGCTCAAATCATGATTAGAATTTATCAAATTTTCAAATATGAACTGAAAAAATTTGGTGCATTTAAAAAAAAGAATTGAATAGCTGTAGATTTGTTGAGACTGGTCACAGATCAATTCTGTCCAAGCTTCTGCACTTTAACGGATAGACTTTGTTATAGCACCTAATATACATATTACGTATATACGTGAAAGAGAAACTTTTTATGGGCAACTGGATGTGTGGTATTTAAACACTATAGAATGTATACAGATAAGTTATCGTGTTTGGATGTCGCTATGGGATTGGCTTGATAATATGTGTCATGGTGCACACTGTTAGACAATTGGTGGCACTGAAACTCATGTACACGGGTCAAGGACACGGTAATATGTATGTATATACTTTTCTTAGGGTATATACATAAAACTTACAATAACTGAATGTATGGTCTTCGTCATGTCGAGACTTAAGTCGAAGGAAAAGTAATTAAAATATAAATGGTATTTATTAGTCCAACTTTGTAATATGATAATTGTACACAGCAGGAAAAAATATCTTGAATCTATGCAACTCGAAGCAGCTAGGATTATAACAGGTCTTCGTTATGAGACATCAAAGTAGGAAAAAAGAACTGAACACAAACATATAATATTGTACAAAATTATACATAGGCATTCACCTGAATAATCACAGAATGTAATAAACCCCATTTATCAATAATAAAAGGCACGACCTTTTAACCCTCACTTTTGAGGAACTTATAACTATTCTGACAGCTGTTTCCCTCCAATGTGTCACACAATGAAGTTAAATTAACTCTGCTAATTGTCCAAATTATCTCTCTACTACAGCATTAAACAGTCATTTGATCGTTACTGGTAGTGAATCTGCTGTGGTTTTTTTCATAACAAAAGAGCTAATGTTACTTTACGTAAACTTAAAAAATCCTGTTGTGATTTAAAACCTGGTTTATACCACGACAGTCTTACTAATAGCCTAGTTTTTATCTGAAGAACATGCACCGGTACCTCATTAATGTTTGGAATGTCCTACATTTAATGATAAACAACTACTCTGTGTACAGCTATGGCAATTATAATCACATCTTCTCCAAAATTTTCCTGATTGTGATGGGCCGGAACATCAACAAATTCTCAAGCATTGTTTTAATGGAAAATACCGTCGTTTTAAATTGTATTTTACTTTTATAAAAATCCAGGATGATTCTTGGTTACGTAAGAGATTCTAGTAGAGCTTGGCAGCTGACTAGTGCAAGTTTTTATCTTGATATTCTAAATACTTACACTGGTGCATGTATCAATTAATTAACTATTCTATTAGTAACCTGTAATTCAAACGGATTATTTGGTTTAAGTCTGCCAATATCTGTATATATAATGGTGAATATAAGCTGAAAATAATATAGTTATACTTGATGTACTTGTATGCCGATGTTAATGTGTGTGGGATGTGTGAGATGTTTTCATCACGAGTTACTTTCCCCAACAGTCGTTTAATCTTGTTTTGTGTTAAATTTTCTTTACCAAATTGTCTGCAAATAATTATCTATTAATTTCATAGTTGGGTCTACTTTGGTCATTTGATGGCGAGAAATTATATAGACTTGTTATACGACGCAATTGTCTATGCAATCTTATTAATGAAATGGTACGAATGGGTATACTATCAGGGACCTGGGTCGTATTGGACTATCCCGCACAACCAGTGACCTCAAATACCTAGTAGAAATTTGGGGGAAAAAACATGTCAGGAACCAGTAAAAGTTACCATGGGCTTCTATTACTTTCTGAAATGCGCAGCATAAGTATTCCTATGATTCGTGTATTGTTTCCAATGTATTAGATGGCTGACGGCGTCCCAGTATAGTGTCGCTATAGGAATGGGTAGTGTAAGCTTGTGTTCCATGTGCCAGGTTGGCTGACGGCGTCCCAGTATAGTGTCGCTATAGGAATGGGTAGTGTAGGCTTGTGTTCCATGTGCCAGGTTGGCTGACGGCGTCCCAGTATAGTGTCGCTATAGGAATGTGTAGTGTAAGCTTGTGTTCCATGTGCCAGGTTGGCTGACGGCGTCCCAGTATAGTGTCGCTATAGGAATGGGTAGTGTAAGCTTGTGTTCCATGTGCCAGGTTGGCTGACGGCGTGTGTCGCTATAGGAATGGGTAGTGTAAGCTTGTGTTCCATGTGCCAGGTTGGCTGACGGCGTCCCAGTATAGTGTCGCTATAGGAATGGGTAGTGTAAGCTTGTGTTCCATGTGCCAGGTTGGCTGACGACGTCCCAGTATAGTGTCGCTATAGGAATGGGTAGTGTAAGCTTGTGTTCCATGTGTCAGGTTGGCTGACGGCGTCCCAGTATAGTGTCGCTATAGGAATGGGTAGTGTAAGCTTGTGTTCCATGTGCCAGGTTGGCTGACGACGTCCCAGTATAGTGTCGCTATAGGAATGGGTAGTGTAAGCTTGTGTTCCATGTGTCAGGTTGGCTGACGGCGTCCCAGCCTAGGGTGGCTATATGAATGTGTAGTGTAAGCTTGTGTCCCATGTGTCAGGTTGGCTAACGGCGTCCAATCATAGGGTCGCTATATGAATATGTTGTGTAAGCTTGTGTCCCATGTGTCGGATTGGCTGACGGCTTCCCAGCCTAGGGTCGCTATATGAGTATGTTGTGTTGCAGAAAATTGGCCGTCGTCGTTCCAGTGAATGTTCGCCAGTAAGAATATTGTGTAGCATGTGTCCAATGTTTCAGACTGGCTGACGGCGTCCCAGTACATTGTCGCAATATCGCTGTGTACCGGTGCTGCCTCCATTGTCCTGGTCTTTGTAGCCTCCTGCTGTGCATCTAAGACGATCGCCATCCCTGCTGTTGCCACCACCATTTTGACAAGTAGGTTTCAATGATACAGCTATACTTAGTAAAATTACTTGTTTTCTATACAACCAATAAAAGCAGAAACATTGTCGAGAAAAAGACCCGCCTAATTAAGGTAATAATACTGTAAATATTTAGCCATGCACAAGTCACGTTATACAACAATATCGCACGGATGTAAATTATATGGAGAAAAAGAAAATAGGCTCGCCACTTTTGTCTTTCTGTCCCGATCATTGAGTAGCTGAAAGCAAGCTTCAACGGAATGTTAGTAGTAGAACAAAAGAGCAGACTAACCTAGATATTAAGAAACATTTCATTCCATGCTGTAGACGTATAGAATATATAGGACATACTGTGTCACAGTTGCCTACCGGCGCAGGAAAATTATCATAGAAAAGAGTCCGTGAAAGATGTCAAAAATATTGACATATTAGAATATGTGATTAAACTATAAGGATTAACTGTCCTTTTTATTTCTCTGATCCTCGAAGTGTAACTTGGCATAAACGTCTCGCGATTTATTTTAAGCAAACTCCGTTTTTTGTTTTTGAGTGTTTTTGCTCAATTACATAATAAATTTTGTTAAATTTGAATTGTAAAATAATTGTGTTGTACATATTGATGTGCAGCCGCCGTTCTTGGTATGCGATATTTAATTATATTCTATCAATACCATATCTATTTGATATTTATATAATATATAGTATGTATTATAGATTTCTCTTCCTCACACCAAATTATTCTTAAGTCAAGGAAAGTTTTTAAAAATTAGGAGTTGTACGAGCGTTTCAATTATTTCTGTAAATATTTAGTGACAGAAGCTCAAATATCTACCTATTATATTATGATCACGTCTAGCAAACAGATCAAGTGTCTATAAATAGTGTGACCGTGGTATTTTCATAGTGGAAATCTTTGTTTTTCATAAAAAAGTTCGTTACAGATTTTTTCTTTAGAAAACCATGTTTTACTAGAATTAGAAAATAAGAAGAGAAATATATAGTTTTAAGAATTTGAAATATTCAGAAACAGAAAGTATGTAGTACAAGTTTATCAAGAGTGTCAGGTTTACAATATGTGCTTGTCAGCACTTAAGCATTACATAGTTTTCTTTGATATGTGTGATAAGATTTTACCCACGCTGTAAGACATTAGCTTTGTCTAGTTAACGAACAAAGAACATATACATAGTTTATGTAATTTTATTTACTCTATGGTCACTGGAAGAAAACACCTGTATGTCCTGGTTTACCTTCCTTTGTTCCTGTAAAGTCATTTAATGGCATTTACAACTTACCTGTAATCTCACCTGGTCAGTTAATTGTCTGACAGTCGTGTCAGGTATTGAGTGCCAATTAGCGACAGTACGGGTAGATGCGTGCGCGTCATGTCAACGTAAACTAGTTAGTTTTTATTGTTTGAGCAATAATTACGATCTGACCAATCAGTTCAGAGATGGACATGAAACTGACCAATCAGAATGCAGAGATCCTTCGGTCAGTCTGTTTAGATTTTGGTATCACTGCCCAGCTCTTCACTCAGAGCTTGGACGAAGAATAAACGACAACAAAATCTTAAACAGCTGTCCATTTTATATTACAGGTAAGCAACTTTGTATTTTACTTTTCATATGTACTTGTATCCATTGTCAATTCAAGTTTGAATTTATTCACAAATATCGTTTAATACTTTTTATTTCAAAAGTTGTTTCTTTGACTCTAAGTGTAAGTTGTGTATGATTTGTTAAATGTTGTATATAGTTTGTTGTGTATGTATTCATGTCTCAGTCATCCATACAAAAGAAATTGTTGATTCAAAAACAGGCAAAGTTTCTCTTTATATTTGTAATAGCAACTTCCTCTATTTATACGTAATTGTATGGTGATTAATCCAACATTTGTATTTATAGAGACAAGAATGATTATTTTCCATTAAGGTAAAATTTACCTTGTATTTCACTATTATTGTCTAGAGCACTCAGAGCTTGGACGAAGAATAAACAGAAACAAAATCTTAAAAAAAAAAGAAGAAAAAAAACCACATGAAAACTTGGTAGAGAATCCTAGAGACCCCGAATGCCTGGAAAAAAACCTATTAATTATAGAAACCAAGGGGTATCAACAAGAAGCCAGAAGACTAGAGCTGAGACATCAGAAGCTGAGATTAACAATGACTCTTCAGAAGAAGTTGATATAAGTGAATCAGTACAGATTGATAATTCTGTACAAGTGGACATTGTTGAAGAACCAGACGAAACAAGTACAATGGCTCACATACAAATAAAAAAATATGATGGAACCGAGTCACCTCAACTGTGGTACTCAAGCATGGAGGCCTGGATGACCATTCAAAACTACTCTGAGCAAAAAATGTTAAGTGCCTTACCATTGATTCTAGAGGGCCCAGCTGCTCTGTGGATACAAACACAACCACAGGCTTCAACAGCATCACTGGAAAATTTCAAAACAGCTTTTTTTGATAGATTTGGAACAAAAGACAATGACATGACATTTATGTCATTAAAACAGGAAAACTCAGAAACTGCCCTGGCTTTCATAGAAAGAGCAGAAAAAACTGGACTGGGAGCTGCCTTACCAGAGTGTTACAAAGTTAAAGCTGCAACTCAAGGACTATTACCCAGTGTCAGAGCAAGGGTTATTGGAAAAGAACCAACAACTTTCCTAGATCTCCGCAAAGCAGTCCAACTGGCAACAGAGGAACTCGAGTGTTTTGTTGACTCGTCAGAAGTAAAAAGCATAGACTTGTTGGTTGACAAGTTTACACAAATGACAAAAGACTTATCATCAACAATAGTTCAACAGGTCAACCAACTCCAGCAGCAGCAGCAAAATCAACAACGACGACAGCAGCAGCAGCCATGGAAGCAAAGTCGACAGCAGCAACAGCACTACCGGCAAAGCAGAACAGACCACCATCATCAATCACAAAGACAGTGTCAAGGTTGTGGTAAGTCATGCACAGATCGCACCCAATGTCCAGCGTTTAAGTTAAGGTGTTATAATTGTGGCAAGTTAGGTCACATCAAATCAGTGTGTAGAGGACAGAGAACCAATATGCACTCCAACAGCATGCAGAATTCACAATAGGGATACGCGCCTATCCCTAGCAAGGATAGGCACCTAAACTGTACTAACACGAATACTCAAAGGGCACATACTCTCCAGACTGCACTTAACCCTAACAGTAGTAGTGGTAGGAGTCTAACTAAAAACACAGTCAGCAAGCATGTTACCAATGTTAACTTGGTCACCCCTGTTGATAGGAACACTGTGAGTGTTGAATTGTATGGCACACCTGTAAAAGCTTTAGTAGATACAGGAGCATCTATATCTTGTGTAGTCCTACCTTTGTTAGAAAAAGTTAACTTTAATATGTCAACGCTACAGAAGTGTTCTTCTATAAGTGTTTTAGTAGCAGGTGGTGAGAATCACTGCAGTTTAGGGTCTGTATCCTTGCCCATCTCGTTTTGTTTTGTTCATTACACAAGTATTTCATGTTTTTGAAAAATTCCACCAACCCCTCATTCTAGGTATGGACTTTCTTGAGGAAAACAAAGCTGTTTTCAATGCATCTTCTAGAACTCTACAACTTCGAGAACCTGTATCTGACACTGTTTTCTCTGTAGACACTAACGTAGGAATCGCAAGAACTTCAACTCGTATCACTATACCTTCAATGTGTATCTCAAACATACAGGTAGATGTATCCACTCTCCCTATAGGATCAAATGTTTTACTTGAACCCTTACCGGATCTTCCAAAGTTAGGTATTGCAGGTGCTAAATGTGTTGCTGTTGTCCATGCAGGTAAGAAAACTGTACTTCAGGTTATGAACCCTACGGATAAAGATGTCGTTATTTTAAGAAATAAGGCTGTAGCGTCAGTATCTGTCATTGACAATGACAAAGTCACTTCTCTTCAGTCAACTCATGGTCAAGATCAGAGTAAACAAAAACATGTAGCTTCGTCTTCTACCTCTGAATTATCTGAATTTTCATTTGATTTGGATAATTCAGATCTGTCAGAGAAACAGAAAAATATTCTCATCACTTTCTTGAACAATAACAGATCTGTATTTGCAACAAATTTATCAGAACTTGGCAAAACTACGTATGACTACCATACAATAGAAACAGGGAAGGCAACTCCTATAAGACAAAGATTTTATCGTCAGTCTCCTGAGGTAAAAGCAGAAACCGAACGTCAAATTCAAGAGATGCTTGATAATGACATCATTTCAGAATCAACATCTATGTGGCAGTCACCTGTTGTAATGGTCAAAAAGAAAAATGGTCAGTTACGCTTTGCCATAGACTACAGAAAGCTAAATGCTGTAACAAAACAATTTACCTTTCCTCTTCCTCGTCTGGAAGATGTTTTTGACTCCATAGGGGAAACTAAGGCTCAATTCTTTTCCAGTCTTGATCTTGCCTCAGGTTTTTGGCAAATCCCAATGGATCCACAAACAGCCCACAAGTCTGCTTTTGTTACACCTACTGGTGTGTACCAATGGAAACGAATGCCATTTGGACTTGTTAACAGCCCAGCAAGTTTCCAGTCTCTAATGACAAAGGTTTTGAGAGATCTTAACTGGAAGACTTGTTTAGTGTATGTAGATGATATCTTAGTGTTCTCTCATTCATTTGAGTCTCACATTCAACATCTTCAACAAGTCTTTGATCGTCTCAAGACTGCTGGTCTTACTCTAAAACCTAGCAAATGTTACTTTGCACGGCCACGTGTACATTACCTTGGTCATGTGATCTCCAAAGATGGTATTGAGGTAGGCACAACAAAAACAGATGCTGCTAAGTCATTTCCAACTCCAACAAACCAAAAACAGGTAAAATCATTTCTTGGTCCCTGTAACCATTACAGAAAATTTGTAAAAGGCTACAGTAAGATAGCAGCACCCTTACATGCTCTCACAAAAACAGACAGAAAGTTTGAATGGACATCTGACTGTCAGAATGCCTTTGATTCTCTCAAAACTGCTCTTACTTCTCCTCCTGTTCTTGCTTATCCTGACCACTCTAAACCTTTCATTCTTACTACTGATGCTTCCGATGAGTCTATCAGTTATGTGTTGGGTCAACTCTATGACCATAAGCGAGAGAGTCATTGCCTATGGTGGACATTCATTAAACACATGTGAACGTAAGTATAATATCTCAGAACGAGAAGGTCTTGCTATAGTTGAAGGAATCAAATGCTACCATGTCTCTCTGGCAGGTAAGAGTTTCACTATCTATTCAGATCACAGTGCGCTAAAATGGCTGAAAGACATCAAACAAAATTCAACAGGTAGGTTAGCTCGATGGTCTGTACTCTTGCAAAGTTATGACTATGAAATAATCTACAGGACAGGTAAGAAAAATGAGGTTGCTGATGCACTGTCAAGACAACCCTACAGTACCTCAGAGTCTTATCCCATTGAGGACTGTGTACCCTCTGCTGACGTCACCACAGTATTTGGCTCAAATTCTTCCCTACAAGTGACATTTGAGTATTCTCGCAATGGTCGGACTCAAAGTGAGTCTATTTTTCAGATATCTGATCCTGTTGCACTTGATACTGTTGCACTGTTACAGTCACAGTGTTCTGACTTTTCTGATCTTTATCACTATCTACAAACAGGTGTATTACCAACTGGTAAGGTCAATGCTGACAGAGTTCTGTCTCTTTCTAATCAGTATGTCTTGCTGGATGACATCCTCTATCATTTCTATTACTCTCGATCTGCTCAAAAGGATCAAATTCCTGTACGCCAGTTGGCTGTACCTCGATCTTTACGAGAAGATGTCTTAATATCCTATCATGACAGTCAGGCAGGTGGAGCACATTTAGGTCTTGATAGAACATATCATGCCATACAACTTAAATACTATTGGCCTAAAATATACCAAAATGTAGCTGACTATATTCGCACATGTGATACATGTCAGAGGGTCAAGAAACCGACAAACATGAGAAATGCACCACTTACTCCTATGCCTGTGACAGATACATTTTCAAGACTCCAGATGGATATCTTAGGTCCCATCACCACTTCAACAGAAGGTTACAAATATATCTTACTAGTTGTTGACTCATTTAGTAAGTGGCCTGAGGCCTTTCCTCTCAGAACACAGGATTCCAAAGAAATAGCTCGAATACTCTACTCTGAAATTTTCAGTAGATATGGTGCCCCACACTCTATTGTTAGTGACAGAGGACAGAATTTTCTTTCTAAGATAGTCACAGCTGTCTGTGAAATTTTTCAGGTCACCAGACATTTCACTAGCTCTTACCATCCCCAAACAAACTCAACATGTGAACGGATGAACAGTACACTCGCTCAGTGTCTAAGAGCTTATGTTGATGAAAATCAACAAAACTGGCCCGACTTTTTGCCAGGTATTCTTATGGCATTCCGAATGAGTCCATCGACTCAGTCCTCTGAAATGTCACCTTATCATCTTCTATATGGCAAAGAGATGAATCTTCCTTTCGACACTTCCCTTATACCAAAAGAAGGTCTTAACAAAGATGCCAAGTCTCATGTAACAGCACTATTAAAACATCTGAAGTATGTGAAAGAATTGGCAGAGAAAAATATTACAACAGCTAAAGCCAAACAAAAACAACAGCACGATCGTAAAGCTAAAGAACCTCAGTTTAGAAATGGAGATCTAGTTTTGATACACTCTACTAGAGTCCCACAAGGCCTCTCACCCAAGCTACACAATCCATGGGATGGACCATTTTACATCGTCGATGTTGGTCCCAATCACACATACAAACTTAGACGATGTAGCACACATAAGGAGATAAAATCCCTTATTCATGCAAACAGGCTTAAAATTTATGTTAATCCAACAAGTAGACTTACCCTTGATCCTCCTCTTCAGCCTGTCAGAAATGATGCCAACATGCATCCTGCAAATCCTCAGAACAATGATGCCAACACGCATCATGCTGAACGGCACAATCATGCCATCCCTCAGAACAATGATGCCAACTTGCATCCTGATCAGCACAACCATGATGTTGCTACAAAACATGCACATGTACCTAAAGCAGCAGGTTCACGTGACACTCAGGTTGATATTCCTATATCACAGGGAATGAGTATTCCCTCATCTCATAACAAAACTGATGTACAACCTAACTCACAAGATTCTCAGCAAACGTATCCAATTGATAGGTTACTTTGCTATAGAATTCGAAATGGAATAAAGGAATTCCGTGTTAAGTGGAAAGGTTACTCAGAACGAACCTGAGAACCTGAATGTAATCTTCCTGCCTCATTAGTAAGGGAATTTCATGTCACAAAGAAACAACAAGGGAAAAGACGGAAGAACAAACAGTCCAACCTGACATGTTTTTCACAGCAGTAGATATACAACTACATTGAGATTTCACTATTCCTTCACACCAATTCCTTTCCTTTCTCTTTCTTACCCTATTAGTGTGATGATACTAAGATTTTGACAAATATTTGTCAATTTAGTGCTTTAAATCTCCTGGCCAGAGACTCCTACCGGTATACAGATCACTAAATAAGTCTATTTTTCTCATTCTTCTATAGGTGTGAATAGTGTATTCCAACTGTGGACCATTCTGGCTGTGATGTTCCTCTGTATACCCTTAGTTGTCACAGATTCATCACCAATCCAAAGATTGAATTATGGAATATTGTTTGAACCAACTGCTCAGTTACACCTTGGACAGGAATATTGGACCCACACATTCAAGATCCCTCTTCCCACACCATCGTACCTACCAGGGATTCCAACATGTAAACGACAGACATGTAAAATGGCGAATCAAGTTGTCGATTCATTGAACAATCTACATACTCAATGTATGTCTAATGTCAATTCTACGGTAAGAGAAATTCATCGTCTTATTCCACACTCATATTTTCCTAATACTCATAGTTCTGGTAGATCCAAACGTGGTTTACTGGACTTCATTGGACAAATTTCCAAGTCGCTGTTTGGAACTGCAACAT